>NC_132783.1:104403778-105003778 GCF_048418805.1 Vulpes vulpes | reverse complement strand
GCTCCCTAATCTCCCCTGCCCAAAGAACTCTTACACAATATTATCAAATTAGCCTCATCAAATAGGTTCTACCACCCACAGAAACCCCAGGACTACTCATAAGAGAGAGCTGCAGTAAATATCTATATATGTTACCCTTTCTGACTAAAAGTTTACTTACTACTTTTACATGTAAATTTTCCACTTAGCCTTTAAGATTCACTCAGTAACAAAATCATGTCTTTAAAGATTTGGCTAAACTTTTCGAGTAGTTTTTGTTTCTATTTCCTTTTTTTCTTGGCCCAGCATGTGAGGCTCCTTCCACTATAGCTATGATTTTGATTTGGAGGAATTAAGAGCATAGGCTTGTTAGATTTGGGGTCAAGCTTAGCTTTACCCCTTTAATGCTGCTATAATCCAGAACAACGACATTGTTCTTATTTCAGTTCCTAAAAATAAATTTGTCTATGGAGGAAACTAAAATGTCTTATTGTTATTCGATAGACTCACTAAAGTGGATAGATCCTATGTCATTTTCCTATTTTTTAATTAATTAATTAATTTATTTATTTTTATTTATTTATTTTTAAGATTTATTTATTCATTCAGAGAGAGAGAGAGATAGGCAGAGACACAGGCAGAGGGAGAAGCGGGCTCCACACAGGGATCCCGACGTGGAACTCGATCCTGGACATCTCCAGGAGCACGCCCTGGGCTGCAGGGGGTGCTAACCACTGTGCCACTGGGGCTGCCCTATTTTTTTTAATTTAAAGGGTATATGTAACCATACACAAACTGAGAAGGAAATGGATAGAGAGGATGTTGCAGATTGGGATATGTACTTTAATTAATTCTTCAGGGAAAACAGTTCCCCTTTGTTTTACATAATTTTATTCTGATTAATTTTTGTTGCCATTCTCTGGTCTGACACTTATCTGATAGCACTGTGTGATCGTTTTCGTTTGCCTTTTGAGAGCTCTGGATGATATCTGGTTCAATTACAAAACTTTCTTACAAATATAGAATCAAAATACATATTTATATTTAATGTTAGAAGAAGGAAATCTGGAATATTGTTACTTACCTGGCAGTTATTTTGCAATTAATCCTTTATCCTCCTAGAATATTCCAACATAGATAATGTTATTACATTTTATTTTATGTCATATGATCTCTTCCTCTTGAGAAATAAGCTGACAACTTCTATTATTCTACATAATATTCATTTCTTCCAAGCATACTCAGCTCTAAAAATATTTAACAATGCAGTAAATATTAGCAACTGGAAAAGGAATACTTCTTTTAGCAAAATTAGGTTGAAAGAGTATTATTTTTGTTAGTTGGAATGCTTCTGCTTTCTAATAATGAAAACCTTGACTCAAAATGACAAATAATAAGGAAAATATATTATTGGTGTAATAGGAAGTCTTGATTCATGTTGGCTGTCTGGGTTGGTTGATTTATTGGCACAGCAGTGTGATCAACTATACCACTTCTTTTTATTTCTGGTCTCTGCCATTATAAACATTTGCTTCCTTCAAGATGTAAAATGATGAAACATTTTCAACTATCAAATCCAGAAAGTATAACAAGAGGAAGCAAAGAGATCATCTCTTTCTTCATCCTCTCCTAAGAAATAAGAAAATTCTCAGAAGCCAGTGAACAAACTTTTCCCCACCCCAGTATCTCATTTTATGAAATTTTGGCCCATAACCATTCCTAGTATAATCAGACTCATTCTTTGGGCTACCATAGGCCAAATTCCCAGGGCTGACCTCAATGGCTATGCAGTCTGTAAAGCAGCACAGGACTTCTGGCTTAGCTTAATATGGTGCTAGCGCCATTTTGAAATTCTTAATAACTTTTAACAAGGAAAATTCATTTTATTTTGCATTGAACCTTACAATATAATGCACCTGAGTCCACCTATCCCCTGAGGTAATTAGCTGTATGGGACAGGGATGGATACTTATATAGAACTTGTAAATGTCTAAGAAAGGAAGATGGGATGCAGAGGAGAAAACCAGTAGATTCTTCTTCATTTGTTATTTGCTTTTAGAATGGTTTGACTCTATTCTAAATCATCACCAACAACAACAGCTAGAAAAACAACCAATTTCATTCATACTAAGGAACTAATTCCTCAGTTTAAAGAAGCTGCTGAGTTACAAACTGGAAATTAGTAGTATAGTGGGGGTTTGAAGGCAAGTGATTCAGTTAAGGCATTCCTTCCTACATTATTGCTCTTGAAAATACCTAACAATTGGACATTTACCCTGCCAAAATAATTCTATTTCATTGATACTCTTTCCCAAACTTGATGTATTACCTATGTGTACAGACATACATGCACATATTAAATTTTTTCAATGCTTCTCGTTGCTATAAAAGCTAAGCAGAAACCTGTACTTCTCATTAACTTGTATGACAAGGTCCAGCATGATTTTGCCATTCTTCTCCCTGTATTCTGTAGCACTTCTTGTTACTTCACTCTCAGAGCTTCAGTCACCTGGCCCTTTCAATTCCTTTAGAGCTCCATATTGTCTGCAACTTTGTCATTGCTATTCTGTCTGTCTCCTTTCCCTTCCCTTCTCTCTATCATGGTGAACTTTTATTCATATTTAAAATCAAATTTGGAGTAATTTCCTCAGAAAACATTCCCTACACCCAACTCTATTATTTTGTTATTGGAACCTTTAAAATTATATTGGTTCTTTCTATACCGTGTCTCAGGTTGCATGTATACTTCTATCAGTGTTTGCAACATGTTGATACCATGAGCTTAAGCCATCAAGGATGGTAATAAAAAATTGGTTTTATAAAAGCTTTTTCAAAACTTGGCTCAAATCCATTAGAACCACTAATGGGTAATGTAGGAAGATAGAATTTGGGTCACATTCTTAACTAGAGAGTTTGTTGCATAGAGGATGTGAGTTAGATTACCTAAGCTTCATAATTACGTTTAATTGGTATGCCTGTTTTTTTCACTCAAACATACATCTTTTGAGTAACTTATTTTGTGATTTGGAACTAAATAATCACCTATTTTAATTTAAGCAGGAGAATAACAAAAATATCAGAGTATTGTGATTCAGTGACATAACCATCTCTGTTCTTTTGGTTAAACAATTTCTAAGGTACCTTGAGGATTCTTTTAAACTGTGCACGTTAACCTTACTATTTCATTGAGTGCTTTCCAGTGATTCTATTGTCATTTGAAACTTCTTACATTGTTTTACAAAAATCAAACATTGAAGAGCTTATGAATCTGATGGGCTTGAGATGTTTTCTAATGAAGACTGGGGGATGCATTTTTATTTCTCTCTTGGCTTGTTGTCCTCCATTAAAGACATTAGACACAACTTTGAATTTATGTTTTCATTAAGTCTCTTTTCAAGTGTTAACAATGCGGTTGGTGATCTTATAGCTAATTAAAAGTCTGGGGTTAAAATAGAATTTCAGTTCTAAAAATGCAGTGTGTGTGAATATGTTTGTTTTTTGTGTCTCTGTGTGTCTGTGTATCTGTGTCTATCCATATATACATTCATATATACACGTTAGTGACTACATTGTATTTTAGAACTCAAAAATTATATTGAACTCATTCATTCATTCCCTAGAAGCTTATTATCTTCTGTGACTCCAGGTTCTTGTCTAAACATTAGAGATAGAGTAGCAAACCAAACAGAAAGGTAACACTGTCATGCAGCTTATATTCTAGTGATGGAGAAAGATAATGACAAATAAATTAACCTAATGGTAAGCATTATAAAGAAAATATATTGAGGTGTGATAGTTATGCAGCAGGAGTGACTGAGATAGGGAAGAAAGTTGCTATTTAATATAAGTAATCAGGGAAGATCTATCAGAAAATATGATATTTGAGCGCCTACCAAAATGGTTAGAATGAATGAACAATTTGAAGATTTAAAAAAAAAAAGCTGAAAGTAAACTTAATTCAGCCCTGCAGTTGAAATTAAGAGCATCTTTATCCATCTAGAAAATTTAACTTGCTGGGGCATATTTTCCGAAAAGTCCAAAAAGCTTTGGTGTTGCACTATTTTGATTTTGATTTTGATTGCATCCACGGGCAACACCTGACTATTACAAACGTTAGACGCTTCATTCTTCCCAGCTGAGTGTCCTGGTTGCCTCTGATTGACTATGCCATCTTGTACAAATTACTTATCTTCTTGGGTGCTGTTATTAAAAAAAATATATTACTTAAAAGTTTAAAACAATGCCTGTCCTGTTATCCTGTCAGAGGGTAAGCTTGTAAGAGAAACCACAAGGTCATACTTAAGGGCAAGATTTGGGACTAGGATATAGAACTCAGTATCTGTGAAAGCTTGGGCAAATTACTTAGCATTTCTGTATCTCAGTTTTTGATCTGTGAATTATGGAATAATAAAATCTACATCAGAGGTCTTATTAGAATTAAAGGAGATTATTTTTGGAAAGCACACCTAGCACAGAGTAAGCACTCTCAGTAAATCTGAAGTATTATTATTTTCATTTTAATCAAAAAAGGTAATGACCATAAAGGTTTTTTGTAACTGAAAGAAACTATAAACAGATGATATAATTATGTGTTTGGTAATTAGTCATACAATAAATGATTAGGTAGTAGCTTTAAGCATTTTGCTGAATAATTATCTTATATTTTTTTCTAAATTTGTGACATATTTTGAATAGAGAATTGGGCTCTTTTAGAATCATTATATTCCACCATTATTCATCCCTGTTTTTCAGAATTGTCTGTCCATAAATATCCTTTTCACTTGAAGTACTAGACATGTAATAAATCAGCATATTTATTATCTCCAGGGAGGTAAGTATTTCTTGTCCTCTTAAGGAGGAATGAATATTTTCATCTGACACTCCAGTCTTAAAGAGACAAAGAAGTATTTCCTTCCTTATGCACTAGGTACAAGGTGAATGAAGATAAATGGAGACATTTTTAGATACTCAGAGGAATAAGTACAGTCAGAATAAAAGGGTCACTTCCATTTTTAAGCTTAAGAAAGCTAGCGAGGCCACAATGAATAATTATATATTAAATGAAATGTGCAATTATTAATGGTACTGTCTCACTTCTAGCAATTTAATTGTCTACAGAAGACTATCCAAAGATACTACATTATATTCTCTAGTTTTTTACTTCTTTGCCTACTGAAGCTTTTATAATGATTTACATTAGTAATAGGCTTTCTCCAGTTCACTTAATTTAATCATTCTCAATTTATTCTTCCTTTGATGGAAAGTAACTAAGAGTGTAGAGTTCCCCCAAATCAGAGCTTTCACCTCTATAGACACAGGTGCATGATTAGTATACACTTCTCAACTGTGCAGTTTCTCTAGAAGTTCTGTCTGTAAGGTGAGAACCATAGATTATAGTCCTACATTAAAGGCAGGAAAATGATCTTGGTTTGCAACATTAAAAAAAGTAATGATAGAGTTGTAATAATAGCTAACATTTTTCAGATACTATATGCTACAGACTGTGCTAATTTGTCTGGGTGGATATCCTCTTTTAATCCTAATTTCTAAACTGTGAGAAAGGAATATGATCCTTACACTAAATGAGCAAACTGAGGCCCTATGGTAAGGTAACTTGCAGTGGCCACATAGCCAGGATGCGTCAGCATGGCTCATTTAAATTCAGGCACCTAGTCTGACCTTAGATACTGTGCTTTTAATCCCTATTGATTGATCAATGTAAGTCAAATTATGTTATTCTCCAATGCACGACTTTAAAAGTTTCTATTTAGACTTCAGGACTTTTTGGCCCCAGTCCTAAAAACCTCTTTCCCAGATATTTATATATTTTACTTCCACATTTCATCATTCAGTTCTTGCCTGAAATAGTAACTTCTTAAAGAAGTCTTCCTTTACCATGCCATCCAGAATAACAGCCCCTGCCACTCTCTTAGACTGCTTTTTTTACATTTATTTATTTATTTTATCTTTAAAGATTTGTTTATTTGAGATAGAGGGATTGAGTTTGCAAGCAAGGGGGTGGGTAGAAGAAGAATTTCAAGCAGACTCCCCACTGAGTGCAGAGCCTGGCAGGGGGAGCAGAGTTTGGGGGGGTTGATCTCAGGACTCTGAGATCATGACATAAGCTGAAATCAAGAATCCAATGCTTAACCAACTGAGCCACCCAGGCACCCCAATTTTTTCCATAGGTCATATCATTACTTGAAAAAATATAATATGTATTTGTTTAATTTAGTTAACATTCCCTCTACTGCACCATTAAGATCTTGAAGAAAAGTTTTTGTGTGCTTAAAGCACTATACAAACTCAATAAATATTTGTTGAATGAAAAAATATATGAACAAATATTAAATAATAAATAGTGACAATATTAATCACAATTCCTGGCACAAAGAAAGTACTTAATAAAGTTTGATTCACTTATTTTATAATTTAAAAAGCAGTGATAATAATTATTATCAAAAGTGATTAACATATTAAGTGGTAAATAATAAAATGCTATATTCAAATCTGAGAGGACTTAAAAAGTTGAGATAGAGCCAATAATTAAGATAATTTTTGTTAAAGAAGAAAACCACATCATTTTCTTGGAAAAAGGAAAAAATTCTAAGTCAAATCTATTCATTTTTTAAAAAAATTATCAGTGATTAACAGTCACTTCCTAACTCACATTGGAGATTCTAGGCACAGACAAAAATTCAACACATATATTATAATAACATTCTTCTTAAGAATGGAATTTTAAAACGTGAAGTAGATCAGCCCTAGTTAAAGATATGTTCTGTACTTTATTTTGAAGCATGTATACATCCAAGTCATGCAGTTAGATGAAATAAAATGATATGTTATATGTTTTATTTGGAAGTATGTATATATCCAAATCATATGGTTAGATAAGATAGAATAATATAAAATAGAGCACAGAAAGATTTATATGTATTTGTGATATGTTTTCTTCAACAGAGTATAATTATTCTTAACATTCCTATATTCTTGAAGATTTAATTAGTCAAATTATAATAAACACAGGAAAGGCAATTCACTTAGTGAATAACTACAAGCGATATTAATTGCCACAGTTTATAACAACCACGCTGATTTTACTCCATATATTACTTTTTTTTTAAAGATTTTATTTATTTATTCATGAGAGACACAGGGAGAGAGAGAGAGACAGAGGCAGAGGGAGAAGCAGGCTCCATGCAGGGAGTCCGATGTGGGACTGGATCCCAGGACTCCAGGATCATGCCCTGGGCTGAAGGCAGGCGCTCAACTGCTGAGTCACCCAGGCATCCCTCCAACTTTACTTTTTAAAGATTTTTTGCTAACCACAATGCCAATTGGTCACCCACCACTATTTTCAATAGCTATGCTAAAACGAAATATAGATATTAAGT
Source organism: Vulpes vulpes (assembly GCF_048418805.1). Taxonomy (NCBI): domain Eukaryota; kingdom Metazoa; phylum Chordata; class Mammalia; order Carnivora; family Canidae; genus Vulpes; species Vulpes vulpes. Next base: position 104,996,402 of record NC_132783.1, on the reverse strand, counting down.
TATCACAATTCTCTGAAGAGCCAATATAATACCAGTAAATTTCCTGAATCACAGAAATGTCATGTTCTATTTCCTCAATTCAGAAATACAGATTTATTATCTAGAGAAAGATGACTAGACTGTATCTGACAGCACTCCGAATTGTGAGAAAAAATTATATAATTAACTTCTAGACTCTGGAGATGCAGTGATAAACAATGCCAACAAAATGTAGTAGATAAGAGTGGATGTCACTGCCTGGTTGATACACCTACTTCTATTATGGGATCAGAGGAAGTCTCCAGTTGCCAAATTTCTGCACTATTATGCTCGATTTTTCCATAACTAAGGTTTCTAGAGATGGATTCTGAGAGTCATTTCCTGTAATTTTTAAAGATATTTTTCAAAATTCAAAACTAAAAAAAATTCAAAACTAAGAGTTATTTCTCTTACATCTTTGATGATAATAGTTGAGGAATATGAAACTTGTTAGCTATTGACAGCTAAATCTCCATCTTATGGATAGAGTGGTTAGAATGTTAAAGGGATTAATGTTAGAGAATTAAGCCAATGTGCATAGAAAATTATTAATTGAAGCAGCCCAGAAGCACAGAGGTTCTGTGTCCAGCTAAACTTGAATTCCAGATGCACCTCTGCCCTTGTAATGATTTGATTGTATGAGACGGTACTTTTTATTTACTTATTTTTTTTAAAAAATTGCTTGTATATTTATTTATTTTAGTGCTTTAAGACTAGTATTGCTAGCCTTGCCTAGTTTGCTATGTTCTATCACTTATGACCAAATAAGTCGTAACTAATATCATTAGATCTACTGTATACTTACTGACATCCAAGTGTACAATTAACAGTTATAAGCATCATCAAGAAAGGAATTTGAAATGAAAAAAGAAAAACATATTTTTTGAAACACATAAATCATGTGTAGTCTTGGTCAGTTAGTCATAATGGAAGTTGAAACAGCTGCCAAAATAAATGGCAAAAAAAAAAAAAAATGAAGAGACTAGTATATAAAAACTGAAGGAAAAACGTTAAGACCATTTAGGTAAGAAAATAAAAAGATTGAGATGGGGAATAATTGACACTTTTACATTTTTAAGGGAGAGTGTGGATTTCAACTAGTACACTTAGGGCATATGTGGTAAAAGCTTCAAACAAGCACACAGAAGATAATTTAGAACTGAATTCATTGTGCATTGTATCAAGCTGAGTATAGTGGTTAAGGTATGTTGTCAAAACACATATGCATGGCTACTTAAGATTTGGTGACAGAGGTTTGTGTTGGTGTGGTGGGGTACAACTGAAGCAATGAGAGGATAACAAATTAGGATTTAAGTGTCAGAGTAGCAGAGCTAGTATAAAGAACTAAATTTGTGTGGACTAACTAAGGTAATCTGGTAGGACTTGAAGAGAGAAAGATGAGCTTCAAAACTGCATAACATTTGGAGGGGTGTAGGGCAAGGGATAGGTAAACTTAGGATGAATCAGTTTTAAGTGCTCCTAGCTCCTAGCACTAACGTGGTATACTTGGAGAATATCTGAGGGATCAGCTGACTAGCAAGGATATTATTGGTAATATGTAAACATTAAATCCCTCTCTTCCTCCAGTCAGTTAATTCATTTTTCCCTGTTTTCTTGTCTGGATAAGGTAGTCACTATTTACTATACCCACTCCATTCCTTATTTTGCTTTCTTCTCCCCGCCGCCACCCCCCCCCCCCACTGCCCTCCAACTACCTGCAAGCCACTCTACTAATTTTCTTATTCTGAGGTCACTCATGTCTTTCTGTCTGAGAAACCCAGTGATCTTTCACATATCATCTTCCTTGACACTTCTGTCTATCTATGGAGTTGGGCCAAATCACACCCTTTACGGTAAACATCTGGGATTTGAAAAGTGCAAAGAGATCTCTCCCATAAAGTAATTAAGATTCTCCATATCTGAAGTCTAGCATTCATGGCTTATATCTGCTTTGATTCTGTTAGATATAAATCTAAACTGGCCCTCTCTTTGCACTGTATGTTGCCCCTGAGGTACTCACTCACAGAGCACTTTTTCAAGAACTGGTTCTATTTGAAGGAAAATAGAAGTTAAGGAAAGGTGCACGTAGAGATGAAACTTCCCTTAACTCACCTTTTCTTCAAATAGATTCAGTTAATCCCTCTAATGATCACATCTCAGTCTCAGCTTTAACTGCTCTACTATAATTATGTGTTTGTTCTCTGTATTCTCTGTCATAGGAGGAAAGAGAGTGTATAGATCAAGTTTCATTCATCTTTAAATTCTTATTAATTAGCAGGATACTTGCCACATTGTAGGTTCACGGTGAATTTTGGCAAAACTGAGCAGAATTGTGCCGTTAGTCTTATAGCATTCTTTAAACTGTCCATTATAATATCTAATACACCATATTATAATTTATTTTCTGTGAATTTATCAAGAGAAAGCTTCTTGATTTGTTCATGTTTTTGTTCTTTATTGCCTAGCTCATAGTATTTAAAATATTATTGCATGCCTGAATTAAATAAGTGATTGGGCAAATGGATTAGTGAATAATAAACATGATGACATCAAAAACGATTATTGAAGTTTGAGGCATGAGAATTAAGAGAATGGGACTTGGCAGAAAATATATATCTTGTTGGCAAATACTCTGTTTAAGATGCAAGCAAAATCCAAATGGGCAAACTGTACCTAAGAATGATTTGTACTCTATCCCTGATGGTTCAGTTGCATCATGAAATAATTTTGTTTCTTAACTTATATCATTCATCCACCTAGAATAACCCTAATTTTTCTTTTCTTTCTTTTTCTTCTTTTTTTCCCTTCAAAGTCTTATTTGGTCTTTAAGAACCTATTGGGATCCCACATCCTTTCAAATACATTCCTGGTTCTGTCCAGTTGCATGCATTTCTCCTTCATCTGGACTAATCATATTTCAGATACATCTTTATGGAAGCATTTAATACAATCTATTCTGTATTATTTTTATGTTTTGTTATTATTATTATTATTATTATTATAGTTCAATTTGCCAACATATAGCATAACACCCAGTGCTCATCCCACCAAGTACCCCCATCAGTCCTGTCACCCAGTCAACCCAACCCCCCCGCCCACCTCCCTTTACACTACCCCTTGTTCGTTTCTCAGAGTTCGGTGTCTCTCATGTTATGTCACCCTCACTGATATTTTCACTCATTTTCTCTCCTTTGCCTTTATTCCCTTTCACTAATTTTTATATTCCCCAAATAAATGAGACCATATAATGTTTGCCAAGTATACCACGTTAGTGCTAGGAGCTAGGAGCACTTAAAACTGATTCATCCTAAGTTTACCTATCCCTTGCCCTACACCCCTCCAAATGTTATGCAGTTTTGAAGCTCATCTTTCTCTCTTCAAGTCCTACCAGATTACCTTAGTTAGTCCACACAAATTTAGTTCTTTATACTAGCTCTGCTACTCTGACACTTAAATCCTAATTTGTTATCCTCTCATTGCTTCAGTTGTACCCCACCACACCAACACAAACCTCTGTCACCAAATCTTAAGTAGCCATGCATATGTGTTTTGACAACATACCTTAACCACTATACTCAGCTTGATACAATGCACAATGAATTCAGTTCTAAATTATCTTCTGTGTGCTTGTTTGAAGCTTTTACCACATATGCCCTAAGTGTACTAGTTGAAATCCACACTCTCCCTTAAAAATGTAAAAGTGTCAATTATTCCCCATCTCAATCTTTTTATTTTCTTACCTAAATGGTCTTAACGTTTTTCCTTCAGTTTTTATATACTAGTCTCTTCATTTTTTTTTTGCCATTTATTTTGTTATTTTATTTGTTGTTTCCTGTCTTGTTTATTTGTTGTTTCCTGTCTTGTTAATTTTCACCATTCTTACTGGTGTGAGGTGGGATCTCATTGTGGTTTTGATTTGTATTTCCCTGATGGCCAGTGATGCAAGCATTTTCTCATGTGATGTTGGCCATGTCTATGTCTTCCTCTGTGAATTTCTGTTCATGTCTTTTGCCCATTTCCTGATTGGAATGTTTGTTTCTTTGCTGTTGAGTTTAATAAGTTCTTTATAGATCTTGGGTACTAGCCCTTTATCTGATAGGTCATTTGCAAATATCTTCTCCCATTCTGTAGGTTGTCTTTTAGTTTTGTTGACTGTTTCTTTTGCTGTGCAGAAGCTTTTTATCTTGATGAAGTTGCAATCATTCATTTTTGCTTTTGTTTCTTTTGCCTTCATGGATGTATCTTGCAAGAAGTTGCTGTAGCCAGATTCACAAAGGGTGTTGTCTGTGTTCTCCTCTAGGATTTTGATGGATTCTTGTCTCACATTTAGATCTTTCATCCATTTTGAGTTTATCTTTGTGTATGGCATAAGAGAATGGTCTAGTTTCATTCTTCTGCATGTGGCTGTCCAGTTTTCCCAGTGCCATTTATTGAAGAGACTGTCCTTTCTCCAGTGGATAGTCTTTCCTGCTTTGTCGAATATTAGTTGACCATAGAGTTGAGGGGCCACTTCTGGATTATCTATTCTGTTCCATTGATCTATGTGTCTGTTTTTGTGCCAGTACCACACTCTCTTGATGACCACCGCTTTGTAGTACAACCTGAAATCTGGCACTGTGATACTCCCAGCTCTGGTTTTCTTTTTTAATATTCCCCTGGCTATTTGGGGTCTTTTCTGATTCCACACAAATCTTAAGATGATTTGTTCCAACTCTCTGAAGAAAGTCCATGGTATTTTGATAAGGATTGCATTAAATGTGTAAATTCCCCTCGGTAACATTGACATTTTCACAATTTTCATTCTTCCAATCCATGAGCATGGAATATTTTTCCATCTTTTTGTGTCTTCCTCAATTTCTTTCAGAAGTATTCTGTAGTTTTTAGGGTATAGATCCTTTACCTCTTCGGTTAGGTTTATTCCTAGGTATCATATGCTTTTGGGTGCATTTGTAAATGGGATTGACTCTTTAATTTCTCTTTCTTCAGTCTCATAGTTAGTGTATAGAAATGCCACTGACTTCTGGGCATTGATTTTGTATCCTGCCACACTGCTGAATTGCTATATGTATTATTTTTATTTGTACATGTGCTATCATCTGCTGTAAATATTGAGGCCTTGAAAAGCAGAGATGAGGGCAGCCCCAGTGGCGCAGCGGTTTAGCGCCGCCTGTGGCCCAGGGCATGATCCTGGAGACTTGGGATCGAGTCCCACGTCAGTCTCCTTGCATTAGGCCTGCTTCTCCCTCTGCCTGTGTCTCTGCCTTTGTGTGTGTGTGTGTGTCTCATGAATAAATGAATAAAATCTTAAAAAAAAAAGAAAAGAAAAGCAGAGAGGAAGTTTCAATTTTATTTACAATTCCTAGAGAGTTTTGCTCAAAGAAGCTTACCATATATTTGTGTGTGTGTATATATATAAATATATATATCTTGCAATATATTTTCTTCATATGGCTAAAAACATGAGTGGAAATTATGTAAAAGCTCAGCAGTGTAGACACATTAAACACTACATATATTAAGAATAAGATATATTAGAATAATAGATCTATATATATATATATGTAAGATATATTAGAATAATAGATGTAGTAGATAAATATGTGTGGGGGTATTCAGCTTTGGATGGTGACCTGTGCACCGAAATTAGTAATTATGTTGGAGGAATCAAAATTTGGGTCATAGGTGGGGCTCCTGGGTGGCTCAGTTGGTTAAAGCATCTGTCTTGAGCTTAAGTTATAATCCTGGAGTCCTGGGATCAAGCTCCTGGTAGGGATCTCTGCTCAGCAAGGAGGCTGCTTCGACTCTTCCTCTGTCCTTCCCCTTCCACTCATGCTTGCCCCACTCATGGTCCTGCTGTTTCTCTCTCTAATAAATAAATAAAATCTGCAAAAAAAACACATGATTGAAGTAATATAATTTTTATATTATACCCATTAAAAAAAAAGGATTTTATTTATTTACTCATGAGAGACACAGATACACAGACAGAGGGAGAAGCAGGCTCCACACAGGGAGCCCAACATGGGACCGGATCCCCGGTCTCCAGTTTCAGGCCCTGGACTGAAGGTGGCGCTAAACCGCAGAGCCACCTGGGCTGACCTAGAATGTACCCATTTTTAAGGCATAGAATCAAACAATTCTTTTTCTTTATCTCAGGACTTAAATTCAGTATGTATGTGTGCTGCTGACCAGGATCTCTGAGAAATACAAGATTTGAAAATGTCAAACATTCATAAGGTTTGCATAAATTATACTCTAGGTTTTTTTTTTCTTTTTTTCTTTTTTGTTCCCAATTGGTTTATCAAGCTTGGGAGAAAATATTATACATAATTGCTACACCTTAGATTGCAATATACTATACCAAACTAATCATAGATATTTATAGCCTGCATAAACTCTGTTTGCCCATCCATGGCAAGCATTTAATAAAGCTAGTTCATCTGGAAAGGAAGTTAAATTAAATAATCCAAAATGAATGTGATGCATATTCACAAAAATGTGGTGTTTGGATTGAGCTAACAAAAAGGAAGTCAGGCCCCAGCAAAGCCAGACAAGCTAGAATCCAGTCTTTCTCTATATATGAGACATTAGGCCTTCACTGTCCATTCTTTTATGTCCATGCTCTTTAGATATTGTGCTTTGGCCCATTTTATGAAATCTTCTAAAATTCAATATATCTCTATTATATACTTCATGGATGCAATAAAAAATTATCTTCCAGTTGCTATATAGAAGTTTAAAAACCATATAAGAATATTCAAATGAAATTTGCAAGATATATTTTACATTCTTAACATGAGAATAAAATTAATTTAAGTGTAAATGTGCATTAAAGCTAAGAAAAGGATGGTGAAATAAATTCTGGTATTTTCATTCTTAAGATACCATTAAATTTCCAAAAACTTGAGGAGTAATCACACTGTAGTAATTGTCTATGAAAAAAAGAAAAGACCCAGGGCATTTAATTGAAGATCATTTTCCATCACTGTGCAAACTAAAGAAAAACTTAACAGCAGCATATAGCAATTGTAGGCAAAGTTATTTTGGTTCATGAACAGGCTATCAGACTATGGCACAGGACTACAATCTTTTATCTAGAATTCTAATTTCCAAGTAGTCCTAAATTAGAAAAAAAAAAAACAAAAAACGGTTTTCGTGAATCATTGTCAAAACGTCTCTTGATTTTACCTGATAGGAAGTGATGCAAAGTCTTTTTAAAAATTTTGTATGGATAGTCATACATTTTGCCGGTATATTAATGTGGTATTTTATTGTATAAGATGCTCTCTTTTTTAAAATCAAACATTTTGAATTCTGAAACACATCTAGCCCCAAGGATTCCAGATAAGGGATTTTGGATGTGATGAAATCATTTCCCTCTCAAAACTGCAACATTATCTCTCTCCTCACTCCACACTACATATAGCAACTCAAATTTCTATTTGCATTTGATGATTTGAGAACATTTTTGTTTAGAGACAGAGTTTTGAGAAGAGAAGTAGAGATATTGAGAATATATTTTTGCCTCTTTCCCTACCCTAGTCAAATGAGATTTGAATTAGTCTATTGAGAAGGGTATATATGAACCAGAGGTTGAAAAAAATTTTTTTTCTGAGTTATTGAGAATTTAGGCCAAAGCAGATTTCTTTCATGATCCCTGTAACGTAGTATGGTATAGATCTGAGGAACAGTCAATTATTATCACTTTCCCATTCTGGCTGGCACTATGAAAGCTGCTGTGTTAGAAACATAAGGAAAGAAATTCCTGACATAGCCACTGGTTTTTACTTCATAAGACCAATAAGCAATGGCAGAAATTGATTTGGAAGTTATTTGCCTTCAAATGACTTGGAAGGCATTAAAAGTCAATAAATGAATTCTAGAACAGGCAAAGAATATTCTAGACATAATTTGGTGACTGTAACTGTGACATTAAATTATGAGTCTCATGGAAGCATGTTTTTGGGGAATCCAAGTAATAAATGAGCGAGGGACATTTTTATGGAGCTAAGTTTTAAAAAATTTATGAAATTCAGCACTATTCTAATAGGGGTGTAAATATAAAAGTGATATTGATAAGACCAGGTAGGTAGATTTTGATTTGGTAGGTTTGGATTTTGTATGCTTATTTTTACCATCAATAAGAAAATACAAAGACTAAGATATGGACAACACTAAGGCCAATGCTCTTCAAAATAACACAAAACTCTCATTATCCTTGTTAGTATATTCCCTATGTTCTTTAGTTAAATTTTCTGAACCTCTAATTATTTGTTGTAAAAGTTGGTATCTTTGCTTCTAAAGAATCACTGTGCTTGCTTTCAAATCCACTGGATATAATTCAGGAATGTCTTCTTAATTTGCCTAATATATCTACATTAATTTCCATTTCCATATTTCAGACATTTATTAGCTCACACCTAATCTATGGGGATAACCTCCTAAATGATGTCTTTGCTTCAATTCTTTGATCCCTCCAATTCCTACCACTGAAGTCAAAGTTTTGTCATCAAAGTTTAATTAGTTAACTCCATTTCTCAAACTCTCTTAATGGTTCTCATTATGAGGGGAAATATCCCAAATTATCATCCTATTCAGTGTGAGCCTTCGTATTTGGAATCCAATACATATTCCCAACTTTATTCTTAATTTGACCTTTCATTTTATGACTCTAAACAGATCACTCACCAATCAAGATTATTTAGATTTCCTATTTATTGTCCAGTGCCCACTATTGTCTCCTTGGAATGAATCTCATATCCTAGTCTCCTAGTAGAAAAAGTCCAGATCTTAGTATGGTACCAATTAGTTATGTGTATTTATTTTCTCTTTCAAAAGTGTGCCAAAATCAAAGGGAAGCATCCTAACAGAGACTTCTTTAAACAAAAAGTTCTTTGTACTCCTAAGCAAGAGGGAAGTCATTGTGTAGATAGATATACGATAGACATCAGTAGAGATGGGTCTCAGTTTACCTATTAATCAAAACTTGTTCCCCAATTTTTCTCACCAGTTGCCAAATAAACTTTGATGGGTTTGGCATCTGACTATTGGAATGTTGTAAAAAATAGGCATTCAGAGCCTGAGGTTCTGATGGTGAGATGAAAAATGAGTGTGACTCTGGTGATTACAATACTTTATTTTTGGTCAAATTTATAATTTCTGCAGAACTGGAAGAGCATTAGTTACAGTGATACTTGACCACTTATAAATTGTGCAGTTTAAACAAGTGAATCAATTGTCTCTTCAATTGTTAGCAAGTAAGAAGAGTGTGGAAAAGTCATTTATTAAATGTACTTCAGGTAACAGTGAAGGGTTGGAATTGAATGTTCTCTTGAAAATATTGCTTGTTGACAGATGAGGGCATCAGAAGTAGGGGTTAGGGGTATTAAAATGTCTTTGTTTTCTTTAGTTTTGTTGTTTTTAGTTTATAAGAGGAGAAATACATCCCAGATATTTAGCTTCTAGAATATATATCCACCACTATGTGTCTGATGTGAAACTCAGAGCCATTTCCCAGGTACAAAGACAGTATGTCCATGCCATTAAAGACATTTAGAGGCATTTAGAATGGGAGATACCAAACTTTTCTGTTTGTGGGGTGTGTGTGTGTGTGCGTGTAGGATTTTTGTGTAAATATTAAGTTTTTGAAATACATGGCATTAATAGTTTTCAATAATATTTCCCCACTCACTTAATTTCTGTTAAGTCTGCAAATCACACCATATTCTGTGACCTCTCTCCACCAGTCATAAGATGTTTTCTCTGTTTCCTTGGCATCTGTACATAGCTCATTATGGCATGTGTTTATGGTGGCGAGCAGGATCATTTTATTCATCTCCCAGTTTGCTTTCCCATTTATAAATAACTTCCATTTAAAAATGCTAAACTTTGTCCTGTTTGAAGTGAACATTGTGATATGTATATCTGTTTTTGATCTTAAAGAATAATTGCAAAATTTGTACATATAGTCCTGTCAACTTTTACATATATAGCATGATGTACTAATAACTATGTAGTGGTGAATATAAAGTTTTGGACTGCAGGAAAACTCAGGTCTCTCCTCTTTTGAAAGTCAAGAAAAGTTACATACATTAGCACTTTGAGATAAACATCTAGACTAAGATGACTTTGCCTAATATAGTACAGAGCAGTATATATTTACTATCAAAATGTGTAAAAATCTATATTAATGATCAGATAAATTTATTGAACTGTAGGCTGTACATTGATAGTATTTAAATTAGAGTTTTTGTTTTGTTTTTGTTTTGTAGAATATACTCTCATAGTGAGTCAAGGCAAAGAGTAAAGATGAGATAAAAACATGGAAACTCCATGCTTGAAAAAGTAGCTTCCAGAAAAAAAAAATTATGCACGCTTATAATATAACAACTACATCCACTTGTTCTATAGATTCTTTCATAAGGTAGAGGCAGGAGAAACTTTAAGAATTCAAAGAGTAAAATGCACATGTAGCAGAATAGCCTAACTGGAAAGATTGGGCTCTTTTATACCTATCTCTTATCCAGCATGGAAATTAAGCTAGTTATATTGGTCTTCTTCCAAACCCCAGAGGCCCGTAAGAGCTGGGTTTTTCTTGGTGTGACTTTTCAGAACTCCTTGTGGCCAGTGGATTCTTTAAGAAAACTTACCGATACTTGGTACAAATATATCAATCAGAACAGGGGCTCTCTTTATTAAAGGAAACTGGGAATGAAGAGTCTAAAGTCCACAATTCTTTAAGTCAAAGGCTTAAAAACAAAATATTCTCACCTGCATTTCTTCTTACTGGAAGCTTTGGAGAGGGAAGTTACCATGTATTACTTTTCAAAGGTGAAAGGAAGAGTTTACTTGTTTAGAATTCCAACAAACCATATTTCCTTCATGTAAGGGTTATGAAGAACAACTATAAAAATGCATGACTCCAAGTGGGACTAGGTATTCTTTTGTGAAAAGGGCAAATATTCCTTTAACAAATACTTCCATTGGCGAATTGTTAATGGGCCTATCATGAAGGGCTTATATGATGATCCAGGAGATAATTGAGAAATTTGGGATGCTTGTTCTTCTCTACCAAATCTGGCTTATGTTATTTCTGAGCCAAGCTGTTGACCTTTTCTTACTTCTTTTGTTAAGCTGTGGCACCAAAAGGATTAGGTATCCAAACAATTTTAGAGAAGCTTTTCACCATGAGAAAAGTAGGGGGCTTAAATTTATTGAATACTGCTGCATTTAACCTATTTAATTGGAACACGTTAATTAGATCTAATTGCAAAGTTGTTTTAATTGGAAAATCAAGCATTGCACTGATATTGGTGTGCATGATTAAACAAAGTAACTGAGGTCACCAGTAGATTGTGTAAGATTCATGCCTGTGATTGATTAAGTATGAAAGTTAATCAATTTAATTTATGTGATTGATGTTAATTCTTTCCTTTTGAAATTGCCTGTTCGTATCTCATTTTATGAAGATACCGTGTGTGGAATGTCAACTAAACTACAGTAGCTCTTCAGTTTGTTTATTTTGGTATAATGATGTGTTTATTTCTGATCTAAGTAATTTTAACATGGTTTTTGTGTCACTAATTAAGATTTTCAAGTTACTGGAAATAAAATTAGATTTTCTATTAAGAAAATTTAATTTTCTTGGGGAAATAATTCAAGCAACATGGGAAACTTAACCTATTATTTCCATTAGTGGAGTTGATAGTTTATTGTCTTAAAACATATGCCAGGCAACTCAGGAACAAAGGTGTCCTTTTTTTTTTTTAATCATCTCAGTGTCAATGTGCTTTAAGCTTCCTGATCACAATGATGATAACTGTAATAATAAAGAGAAGATGAGGAACATTTATATAGTACTTATTATGTACTACCTATTATATGACACTTATTACTTGCCAGCCGTTATTTTAATTTCATTAAATATAATAACCCATTCAATAACTTATACTATATGTAAATGCATTTGCTTCTGTGAAGTTTCTTTTATCAAAGTCACAGTGGTAATATATTCTTATGTATAGGTTGCTGTCTTTAACATACATAGTTAAGTCACAAGGTAAAATTATTTGCCTAGCTTATATATTTAGCAGACATTTGATTCATTTTCATACTTAACATTGCAAAAGTTGAGTCTGTTCATAATTGGATTTGTACTTTGTATCAGTCAGGATTCTCCAGAGAAGCAGAACTAAATAGGAGCTATTTCTATCTTTATCTTATATATATCTACCTACCTACCTACCTACCTAGAGATCATTCCTTTAAGGGTTTCTTTTAAGGACTTGGCTTCTGTGATCTGGGATGGGGGATGGTTTGCAAGTGTGAAACTGAAGGGCAGGCTGGCAGGCTAGACACTCAGGCAGGAGATAGTACTGCAGCTCTGAGACTAGTATCTGTGGAGAGGCTCACCAGGCTGGAAACTTGACACAGAAATTGAAATTGCAGCTTTGGAGAATTTCTTCTTCTTCAGAGAACCTCAAGTTTTGTTCTTTTCAAAAATATTTTATTTATTTATTCATGAGGGACACACAGAGAGAAAGGCGAAGACATAGGCAGAGGGAGAAGCAGGCTCCTCGCAGGGAGCCCGATATGGGACTTGATCCTGGAACTCCAGGATCATGCCCTGAGCCAAAGGCATATGCTCAACCCAAGTGTCCCTCAAGTTTTGTTCTTAAGGCTTTCAACTAATTAGATGACATCCACCCACTATATTGAGGGTAATCTCCTTTGCTTAAGATAATTGATTATATAGCTTATTGACCACATCTATAAAATGCCATTACACAAATACCTAGATAAGTGTTTAAGTAACTGAGTATGATATGCTATCTATGTTGATGTATAAAATTCACCATCACATAACTGAATTTATATTAATGGTTTATAAAGATGAGCAGGAGTCATGGGAATGAATATATACCTAACTATAGAGAAACATTGATATAATAGTATTCTGCAGTTAGATAATAGTACTAATAACTTAGTAATAGTTTTCAGTGTTCTGTGGTGACAGAATTGAAGTTTAGTTCATGAACAACTTTTTTGAAATATTTTCTTCCTTTCCTTTCAATTTTCCTGACCCCCTTGTAGCCTGGGGGCCATGGAATTCAGTTTTTATTTCAAAGAGTAACTTTACATCTACTGAGGATATTATAGATCCTCAGTAGGATATTGTCATGGGGAAACTTGATTTTTTTTCTAAATAAAACATAAAAATAAGAAACAAATACCGCTGCACAGATTTTCTTCTTCATTTTCTTCTTGCCCAAGCTACTGAAATGAAACCTGGAAGTGTGACAATCAGTGGCAGCCATAAGGACGAAAGCCATGACGCCAAAGACGGCAAACCCATGAGATAGGAAGAACTGGCTCCCAGAGGATAGTGTTGAATTGTTCTTCTTGGTTACTACTCCCTGTCACTGGACTTACTGTTGTATAGGAAAAACAATGCACCCCTATTTTAAAGTTGCTACAAGATGTAGTTCCTTGGGTTTGTTTTGCTTGTTTGCTTTGTTTTTGTTAATATTGGGACACAATCCTAACTAAAGTTTTGTTTTGTTTGTTTTTTACTATATTTATTAGTAAAAGGAGAATTTGTTTATGTTTATTGGATATGCAAAGCAAATTTTGATATAGAATTGTATCATCATTTTTTCACAATTAATGTCATTTTATCAGGAGAGATAATTCTAAAAGAATATTAAAGCCTTATAAACCATCCAAAGCAAAATCAAGGGCTCTTCCAATAATATGCAATGTTGACTAGGAGGGACTATGAAACCATCTGCATATTGTTTTTTCTGAGCTGTATTACTATCCCTATTCCCTAGTAACTGATATTAAGTTAATTTTTTATGTAAAGGATAATAGTACATACGTTTCTATGGATTTTTGGAGGAAGACACTCAGTTAATTTAAAAAGGAGAGAAAAGAGATTGAAAGATAAGAGTGAGAGTAGTATGCTTGAGAATTAATGCTATGTTTTTTTCCCCAATTATTTGGATTTAGCTCCTCTCTTCCCCAGGAATGAAAGGGAATGATGGTGGTATCAAAAACATAATCTTACCTTTGCCTTGTTCTCATATAATGTTTATTGTCTGGTACACATTCATAAAGAAAGATATACTGGGACATCGAATGAATGAAAAGCAAACTAGTTAAATGTCAGGATACCAGAGATATTCATATCAGAAGTGCTTATAAAAGAACAAATAAAATATAAAAAGAACCTACCCTGGGGGATCCCTGGGTGGCGCAGCGGTTTGGCGCCTGCCTTTGGCCCAGGACATGATCCTGGAGACCCAGGATCAAATCCCACATCAGGCTCCCGGTGCATGGAGCCTGCTTCTCCCTCTGCCTGTGTCTCTGCCTCTCTCTCTCTCTCTGACTATCATAAATAAATAAATTTAAGAAAACCTACCCTGAAAAGGAAAATTCAAGAAAATATACATGAATTCTATATGATTTTGAAGTGTATAAATAAAGAGAATGCCATTTTAAATAATAAAATGAAGACTACAAGAGTAAGGATCACTTCTTGCAATTTTCAGTTACAAAATTTACACAGAGTTATCTCTTGAAGTTTTAAGATTTTAAGTTATACACACAGGTATATCTGTGATGTAGAATAAAGAATAAAGAAGTCTTTTTTTTTTTCAAGGGTTCTCATGATCTTGAAGCATAAATACAGGCAGATCTTGGCATTTCCATGTGTTTGCAATAATTTCCCTTCATTGTTCAGAAGACCGTGACCTCAATGTCAGGCCCTTGACACATAAGCAGCGAACATTGTGTGTAGTGGAAAAGTTGCTTACAAACATAAGATCAACATTTATAAATTTGGTAATATTACATAAGATTCCTTATTTCTTAGTTCTCGAGTGATAGGGAAAATGAGGGAGCCCTGAATCTCTATTCTAAAATGCTATTGATGGGCTAAGGTTGACAAGTGGGTGTCCTACTAGATTACACATGCAATTAGAATTCACTTCAGATCCCACCATCCCTGTTTTCTCCCAACAATGAGATCTTTACTCAGTTATCATTAATCAAGGAACCTGAATAGAGAAATACAGAAATATATCTCTGTAACTACTACAACCTAAAAGGAAAATAAAATACAGACCAAAAGGGCTTTCATGGTTCAACAAAATGAAATAGAGCATATTCTACTAAGGGAATAAAGAAAATTATAACATGTTCAATAGCAAATTGACAGTGTAATCTAGAATTATACTGTCAGTATAATACTCACTAGATATATGCAGGTATTGAACTCTTCAAATGGGGCTAATCAACGTCAAATATAAGGTTCAAATTGATACATACACTGAGTTTTGAAGGCTTATTGATAAAGAATGTAATAACTTTTTAAATTTTATATGTTTTAATGAAATATTTTTAGATCATGAATTGTATAAATTATATTAAAATTAATTGCTACCAGTTTTAAAGTTGTAGAAGCTGTGTTTGCTCCCCAAGCCTAGGTTATTAGTACTAGTAAATTAGCATCTGATTTACATACCTTTTATTTCTTCTTCTTGCCTAATTATTCTAGTTAGAAGCTCTAATTTAGGTTGAATGTTGTATAGGGTGATGAAGTGGGTATCCTTACCTATTCTTGGTCTGATTAGGAGGAAAAAAAATCAGTCTTTAAGCACTAAGTATGATATCAGGTGTAGGTTTTTGGTAGATGACCTTTATCAGGTTGAGAAAGTTCCTTTGTATTCCTGGTTTGCTGAGAATTTTTGCCAGGAATGGACAATGGATTTTCTCAAAGGCTCTTTTTGTATTTATTGGAACAATCATACATTTTTTTCTTTTCTCAGTTTGCTGATATGGTGAATTACATTATATTTTGCATGTTAAACCAGCCTTGCATTTCTGGGATGAATCTCATTTGGTCGTGATGTATTCCTGTTTATATATTGCTAGATTTAACTAAAATTGTGTTTAAAATAGCCAAACTGTGGAAGGAACCTCGGTGTCCATCGAAAGATGAATGGATAAAGCAGATGTGGTATATGTATACAATGGAATTTTACTCAGCCATTACAAACGACAAATACCCACCATTTGCTTCGGCGTGGATGGAACTGGAGGGTATTATGCTGAGTGAAATAAATCAATCAGAGAAGGACAAACATTATATGGTCTCATTCATTTGGGGAATATAAAAAACTAGTGAAAGGGAATAAAGGGGAAAGGAGAAAAAATGAGTGGGAAATATCAGAAAGGGAGACAGAACATGAAAGACTCCTAACTCTGGGAAATGAACTAGAGGTGGTGGAAGGGGAGGTGGGTGGGAGGTGGGGGTGACTGGGTGATGGGCACTGAGGTGGCCAGTTGACGGGATGAATACTGGGTGTTATTCTATATGTTGGCAAATTGAACACCAATAAAAAATAAATTTATAATAAAAAAATTTCTGCATCTATGTTCAAGAGGAATATTTGGTCTGTAGTAAACTTTCCTTGTAAAGTGTTTATCAGGTTTGTATCAAGGTAATTCTAGCTTTATAGAATGAGTTGGGAGATATTTCCTTTCCTACAATATTCCAGAAAAGTTTTTTTTGGAAATTCCTGCACCCCCCACCCTCTTAATTGTTTCATAGAAATCACCTGTGAAGACATCAGGATATAGTATTATCTTTGTGGAAAGGTTATTAACTACTATTTGAATTTCTTTAATAGGTGTAGGGCTATTCAGATTATTGCATTTTTTTCTTTAGTGAAGCTTGGTAGTTTATGTCTTTCAATGACTTTTTTCATTTCATCTAAGCATGGATTTTATTGGCAAAATGATTTTCATAATATTTCTTGTTTTTAACTTCTGTAAAATTTCTTTAATAATGCCACTTCTCTCATTCTTGATATTGATAATCTGTGTCATCTCCTTTTTTCCTGATTGGTTTTGGAAAAGGGTGGTCAATTTCATTAATAATCTCTAATACTCTTTTTGGTTTCTTTGGTTTTTAAATATAAACCTTCTGTGTTTTGTTTAATTAATCCCCACTTTGGATTCATTACAATCTTACTTCTCAGTTGGATTTTATTTTCTTTTATTTTTCTAGTTTCCTTTTTCTTTAAGATTATATTTACTTCTTTATTGAGGGGGGAAGAGAGAGAAAGAGAGTTCGTGAAACTGGGGGGAGGGGCAGAGCGGAAAGAGAGCAGAATCCCTAGCAGACTCTGCTCTGAGTGCAGAGCGGAAAGCAGAGCTCAGTCTTATGACCCGGAGATCATGACCTAAGCCAAAATCAAGAGTTGGATGCTTAACCAACTGAGCCACCCAGGAGCCCTTTATTTTTCTTATATTTTCATTTCCATTCAGCACAAACTACTTACTTTTTTCTTTTGAATTATTTTTTGATGCATGGATTATTTAAAGATACGTTATCAAATTGAAGGGGTTTTTTTCCAGAGATTTTTCCATTTTCAATTTCTAATTTAAAGCCATTGTAGTCATAGAACAAACTTTGCATGCCTTAAGGCCTTTTAAATGTAATGAGACTTGTAATGTGGACCCAAATGTGAATATTTTGGTAAATGTTTACTATGTACTTCTGAAACATGGATATTCTGCTGTGGTTGGATAGTGTTTTATCGTGACAGTTATAAAGTGTTGTTGATTGTTTATATGTCCTGTAACTTTATTTTTTCTGTCTACCTATTGTTTCAGTTATTGAGATGCGATATTGAAACCTTTCATCATTTCTTTTTTTTTAAGATTTTATTTATTTATTTATTTATTTGAGAGAGAGAGCACAGAGGAAAAGAGGGGCAGGTATATATATGTGTGTGTGTGTGTGTGTGTGTGTATACACACACACACACATATATATATATATATATATATATATATTTAAGATTTTATTTATTATTCATGGAAGACAGAGAGAGAGAGAGAGGCAGAGACACAGGCAGAGGGAGAAGCAGGCTCCCTACAAGGAGCCTGACATGGAATTCGATCCTGGGTCTCCAGGATCACATCCTGGGCTGAAGGCAACCTTAAACCACTGAGCCACCCAGGCTGCATGAGGGGCAGGTATAGAGGGAGAAGGACCTGCAGATTCCCCTCTGAGTGGGGAGCCTGTCTCAGGGCTCCATCAAGGACCCTGAGATCATAACTGAGCTGAAGTCAGACACTTAATTGACTAAGCCACCCAGGCACCCCTGAAATCTTTCATTCTTACAATAAATTTATCCTTGAAGTTTTTATCAATTTCTGTTCCAATTTTGAAGTTTTGTTATTAGTGCCATAGCATCAATTTTTACATTCTCCTGATTAATCAATCACTTAATCATTCTTAGAAAGAACTTCTTTATAACCCTGATAATATTATTGATCTAAAATTGTCTTTGTCTGATACTACTATAGGAACTCTAGCTTCTTTTGGATTGTTATTAATAGGGCTTTTCATTTTCTATTTTTTTACTATGTACCTATTAGTGATTTTATATTTAAAGTGTGTTACTTATAGGTAGCATCTAGGTAGATTTTGTTTTTAGTTCATTTTGACAATCTCTGCATTTCAATTAAGAATATTTAGACTATTTAAATGTAATTATTTCAGTAATTTTTATGATTCTATTCCCTGCCGGGTTTTTTGTTTTGTTTTAGTTATTTCAGTATCACTCTTTTTCTATTTTAGGGCAGTAAGTGCATTTTTTATTCTTTTTTTTTTTTAAGATTTTGTTTATTTATTCATAGAAATACACAGAGAGAGAGAGAGAGAGAGAGAGAGAGAGAGAGGCAGAGATACAGGCAGAGGGAGAAGTAGGCTCCATACAGGAAGCCCAACGTGGGACTTGATTGGGTCTCCAGAATCACACCCCAAGCTTCAGGCAGTGCTAAACCGTGTGCCACGGGGGCTGCCCGGCAGTAAGTGCATTTAAAACATAGAGAAAAGTCAAGGCTACCTAGATTTTAGCACTTTGATTTAACATTTTACTGAAGGTCTAGCCAGACAGTAATGCACGAAATGAATAAATTGTGAAAATATTATAAAAGAAGAAAGAAAACTGGAATTATCTTCAGATGGTTGCTTACTTAGAATACTGAAAAGAATCAATAGGTAAATTATTTAATGAGGGTTGCTAGACTTAAAAGCATTATTAAGTGATTAGTTTTACTCACTAATAATCAGTTCTTAGAAAATCATTATTTTACATTGCATATTTATGTGGAGCATTTAGCCATTTGTGGAGGGACATCCAAAATTAATGGTTGACTGTTTCTGATAGGTTTCTCTACCTTGTTCAGTTATGGCTTTGTCTGTAAAGTTTATGTGCTCTAAGTTGCATATGTCTATGATAACTAACTCTTGAATTCATTTGGTTTGGTAAACACCATAAGACAAAATATCTTGCTTACTTTATAGGTTCCCATCTTCAATCAGTCACCTACAGTTTTTGCCAATGAATCTTGCAATGGTTTGAACTTATCCAACAGTTTCAGTTGTTTTTAATGAGATACTTTGTTCATTTCTCATCTGCCGTATTGCCAAAAAAAGCTTAACATATATAATTTTCATGGCTGTATAATTCACAATGAGTAATTCTTACAATGCTACAATGAGGATAAGAAATATTTCAGTAGTTACATCTCAAATATTAAAATTAAATTAATAAGACAACTTACTATCTGCCTCATAGTTTCTATAGGACAGAAGATAAATTAAGACTTTTTTTGTCTCTTTATCTAGTGCTCTTAAGAGCATTTAAATGTGATGCCCTGAATTAAACACAAAAGTTATCTGAGTATACAATACAATAAGGCTATTCTGTCCTGTATTTCCATATATTTATATACATTTAACTTAAGCTTTCGTTTTATTTTTTTTTTCATTAGGTCCATTTTAACCTAATTACTCAACAAAAATCTCTTGAGTACTTACCATGTGTTTGCCCCTGATAAAGTAGACAAATTATTAGGACACAGAATTTTTCTCTATGGATTATGGCTCTCAGATTGTAAATGATGAGAAATTTAACTTACCCTGACTTAAAAAAAAGATAATTAATTGATTTACAGAGCTGGAAATTGAAAAAATTCAAAATGATTTCTGCCAGGCTTCGAGTCAGCAGTCCAATAAAGTAGGTTGAGATTTGACTTCATTCTGCTTTGACTGCAGTGATGCTAGCTTTTCCACCAACCCCCACATACTGTTCCATGACCCTGCTTGTCTAAGCTTCTCCTCGTATGGTAGAGTCCAGGTTTTATATTTTAATTTTATATCTTCCACTAAAAAAATCAGTCTTTTCTGATAAGAAAAAGTTTAAAAGAAAAAGTGAAAAGTTTTGCTTCGTAGAAAAACTCAACAAATATATGCTCACATCAAATTATATCATATGAGCCCATTTACCATGTTAGTCTGTCCCTGAATCTAGTTACTCTTGAGATAACAGGACATGCTGATTGACATGAGCCTGGAACTGAGGGTGTTTCAACTGTATTTAAGCCATATGGCTAATAACAGTGGTTGAGAGAGAAGAGTTTTGCAAACATTATTCAGAGACTGTTAAGAATAAGGAAGCTAGGGCTACTGGGTGACTTATTTGGTTGAGAGTCCAACTCTTGATTTTGGCTCTGGTCATTATCTCAGGGTTGTGGGATTGAGCCCTGCCTAGGGCTCTGTGCTAAGCATAGATCCAGATCCTGCTTAGGAGTCTCTCAGTCCCTCCCCTTTACTGCCCTTCACTCTGTCCCCAATATGTTCTCTCTCTCTAGATATGTGGTATGCAACTGTAGGAGTGTTGACAATACTGACACCATCTTTGGCCCTTCATCTTGTTCATGTTTACTCAATGACCTTTCTTGAGCCTATGGGTCTCAGGCCTCTGGGGGATTAACATACATACCTTAGAAATGCCTGCTGAGGCTGACTTTTAAGGGGAATCCTTTTTTTTTTCCCCACCTAAAGCCAAGGTCAAGGCAGGAATTTTTCCTTAGTGCCTCTCTTGGCTAACACCGTTTTATTATTTTCACTGTTATTTTCATTTTGTTTGTCTTATTGAAGGTCACACTACATCCCCACCTACCAAGACCCTACCTACCAAGACCCCTGTCTCTTGTCCTTGAATGACCATTAAAACTGAAGCCCCTAGATTAGATATTATGAACTCTCAGGATAGCTGTAGCAAGAGCTCTCTGCTCTGTATTTCAGTTATCTTCATTTTGACCTCTTTCATTGAAATAATCCCAGTTCCTTTAATCATTCTTCATTTTTCTTTACTATCTTTAATAATCACAACTAAGACCCTTCTGATATTACTGAAACTCAGACCTAATTAACTATTCCTAGTCTAGGTTGACTACAGTAAGGATATCTATTTTTCTTCTGAATTATTATTGTTATGCACTTATCTAAGTGTCCATATGTATTACCTCAATTCCATCATTCTATTCAACTCAACACAAGATATTCTTTACAAAAGTCCTTAAAATTCATCTTTGCAATTATTTTATTTTGGGTAGTACAGTCCAGTATTAATATGTTAAAAAATAATCTGTGTTGTCACACTTTGAATTCGATCTTTATATTATATCATAATATAATATTAATATTTATATCTAAAATAATACACATATAGGATGGGACATTTCAGATTACAATTCTTTCTTTTAAGATTTATTTATTTATTTGAGAAAGAGAGAAAGGGAGAGAGAGGGAACAAGCAGGAGGTGAGGCAGAGAGAGAAAGAAAATCCCGAAGCAAACTCCCCACTGAGCGCAACGCAAGACATGGGGCTTAATCCCAGAATCTTAAGATCATGGCCTGAGCCGAAATCGAGAGTTGGCTGCTTACCCGACTGAGCCACCCAGGTGCCCCTAGGATACAAATCTTTATCTTTTGTATTCCTAGCTTAGATATATGAACCTCTAATACAGTATTATTAAGTTTATTTACAGATTATTAATTTAAATACATTTGTGATTTTTTCCAGACTGTATGAAGTGTGTACAATGTGTACAGCCATATTCTTTTACAAATACATGTATATACTTTATTAAATCAGGAATTAAGAGATAAAAAATATAAGAAAGGAAATTAGTTTATAAATTCCTGACTTTAAAAAAAAATAGTTCCTAGTCTATGAATTTCTGTTCTCTTTTGTTAAGAAGCTATAACTATTCAGATAATATGTATAATTTAGAGAGAGGGAAGGCATGACTGAGAGAGAAATGTGAGCATACCAAAATGGAAATCTCCTATCAAAATTATACTTTTGATGATTTGGTAATAGATTTAGAGCTCAAAGAAGAAAAAAAACAAGCAAACAATTCTCACTCATAATGGTAGGTACATTTCCGCCAGCATCTGGACCATATCAACTTAACTCCTTTACACAATACTCTTTTCACAATTGAATTTGACCTTGAATGTGATTGCTTTTCTAGCTGTAAGTGCTGCTCTTAAATATATGATGCCTACTGTGTTGTTAGATGGTAGCAGATCTGAAATGTACAAAATTAGAATGGGATGCGTATACCCAGGTACACAGAGTTTCTGAAGGCCAGATCCAATCCTGTTGTGATGAAGTGTTAACTTGAAAGGATTGTTAGCCATAAAATATCCCCCACCATGTACTCAGTTACACCTAAATTCAGCTAGTTAATGTGGGCTCCATTTTTTTGCTTGAGGTGAAATTCATGTGAACTGTAAATGCTTGATCAGGAATATTTCCCTGGCTTTGCCTGGCCAGAGAGACCCAGGGAGAGAAAATCCCTAGGCTGAGAGCATCCTGCTGACCAATAGTTGCTAGTCTGCAGCTCAGAAATGAGGAAAGAATCAGGGCATCATTAGAGTACATGGAAAAATTAGGCTTTTTGACATTCAGTTTCTGTCTCCAAATAGTGTTGATTAGTTTTCATCCATATCCTGCCCCAAACAAAAAAAACCAAATCAAAACAAAATGAAAATTCACACAAACAAAAACAAACAAACAAACAACAACAACAACACTTCCATCCTGGGATAAAGATCTTTCTGTTTTCCACTTAGAAAGCATTAATGTTAAGTCCCAGGAAATGCTAAAATTGATCTGCTTATTTGTAGTACCAGGATGGGAGGCAGCAGCAGGTTCTTAGAAAAGAAGTGTTGCAACTGGAACTGTAGGAGAATAATTAAAGATAAAATGAGAGAGAGCTATAGGCCTAACTCCAGATCAGTGGGACTAGCAGAGGATGGTGTAGCTGCACAAAGACAGAACCCACCAGTGAAACAGAACATAGCATTTTTGAATGGCTTTGAAATTAGAGAAGTGAAAAATTTTCCTAAAGATCATATACCAAGGGCAGCCCAGGTGGCTCAGTGGTTTAGTGCTGCCTTCAGCCCAGGGCCTGATCCTGGAGACCCAGGATTGAGTCCCAGGTCGGGCTCCCTGCATGGAGCCTGTTTCTCCCTCTGCTTGTGTCTCTGCCTTTGTCTCTCTCTCTGTGTGTGTCTCTCATGAATAAATAAATAAAATCTTTTTTTAAAAAAGATCATATACCAAGATAGCATTTAATGCAAATACTGATTTTTTTATGCTTTCCTCCGTAAAATGGGAAATAAAGTACAAACGAGTACAGATCACACAAGGACAAGGATGGATCAGAACAAAATGACTGTGACAATGGCACATTAGGATGGCTAGTTTAAACACTTCATTCCTTCAAGAAGTATTTACTGAGTCATGATTTTGCTGTTGTTCCAGGCACCATGCAAAGACCTGGATATACTACAGTGTATAAAACCAAATATAATCTCTGAAATCTTCACTTAAGTAAAAAAAAGAATGACATACATAAATATAATGCTATAGCTATGTTATTGTTGAGCAGAGGAAGTTGTATTGTCTGGGCAGAGGGAGTTCTGGGCAGTCTCTGGCTAACGGGAGAATATCAGTTGTGAAAGATTAAAAACATGAAGCTAAAGAATGAAAACGAGCATACGAAGAGATGCAGCCCCCCCCCATCTGATTTTTCAGTTTCTTGTAAGCCACATAAGGAAAACTTGCCTGTATCCTAAGAGAACTTGAAGCCAATCTTCTGTGTGAAGAATGGACTTGATATCATTAAGAACAGATGTGGGATAACTGGGAAGGAGTCTCCTTTTATGAATGGAAAGGAATGATGATAGATTGGTTCAGAGTGCAATTGCAAAGGATTAAGAGAATGGGGACATGTGAGATATGTTTAGGAGAAAAATTCCACATGCAGGTAGATGCAACAGCAAGCAGTGAATACCTGCCACTCCCACTCAAACAGCAGTGTTGGTCAGAGTTGTTCATGGTGCTAGGGCTACATCTTCAAAATAAAAGTAACTCTCTGATGCAGGTTCAGAATTCTTTAATGGTTCTTATTGTGCAAAGAATAAATCTTAGAGAGGGAGGCAAACCAAAAGAGACTCTTGACTCTAGGAAACAACCTGATGGTTGCTTGAGGGGAGAAGTGTGGGGGGATGGGGTAACAGGGTGATGGGAACTAAGGAGGGCACATTATGGAATTAGTACTGGGTGTTTTATGCAGCTAATGAATAACCAAACTCTACTTCTGAAACTAATACAGTATTTGTTAATTAATTGAGTTTAAATATAATAACATTTTTTAAAAAGAATAAATCTTAGCTTAGAAAGTGTAGGGGCCAGGGGATTGAAAGTACTTCATTAAGGAGAAAAATGTATGTGTGAGTAGAGCAGGATCAAAAACTTTAGAAGAAAATTAAGTTACTTATTTCCTTATTTTTTTTTCCTGAGGTGCATATAAGTAATATCTGTTTGAGCTTTGTATGCTTATGTTTACAGAGGTGGAGAATGGTGGTAAAAGTATAGAAAACTGACACATCTTAGTATCCTGCTACTCATTTTGTTTGCTCTTTTAGAGAGTTATTAGAATTGTAGACTCTTAGACCCAAACGCAGTCTTATCAGATCAAAATCTATTTGTTAACAGATCTCCAAGTGATTTGGATGCACAATCAAGATCGAGAATCACTATTTGAAAAATATCTAGTAACAATCCCAGAGATGGGATGGAGCATTGTGCTACTATGCATTATTTGACAAATTGTAGTCCCTTTGCTGCTCAGCCTCTTTTAACATACACATTCACACAATATGACCTGAATTTTATTTTTAAGTGTTGTATGCATGCTCAGATACCATGTTAAGCCATATGTCTGTCTAAGGCTATTCAGAATTAAAAGAAAAGCACACCAACTTTTGAAAATGATGATGGATGAACATAAAATCAGTTGCAATGACAAATGAAGAAGGAAATGAGTCATAGTTCACATTTAATAAAAAGAGAATTCTGCCTGAAAACTTGAAAAGTGTTGTGCCCAAGATTGCGAATCCGAGAAACCACCAAGGAGCCAACACCGATGCAAACACACGAGGGTTTATTTACAAGCTCGAGCTTGGGTCCAAGCGTGTACCTGACACAGCAAAGCAGGGACTTGGACCCCGAGGTTGGTTTCAGCTTAGTTTTAAGGACTGGTCTAGGGGACCTCCAGAAGGGGTGGAGCAATTCCTCAAGTTCTGTTTACATTTTGATTTGGGACCTTCAAGGGCATTGAGCTCTGTTCTTATTTTTATAGGGGCTTCCTGCCCTTGGCTTGGGCTTTGTTCTCATTCTAATATGGGGCTTTCTAGGACTTTAAGCTGTAAGCTGTTTTCTTCCTGTAACTGAAGTAAGGTAAAGTTCAGCTCTTTTTCACAGGGGCCTGGGATGACTGTACTTGTGATAACGCTGAACTTAATGTGGAATGACCTTAATTTTCTCGGCCTCCACAAAAGAATGTGCTCCTAACCACAACGTAAGTCAAAAGATCAAAGTCCTTCTTTCAAGTTGCCTGTCCATGGAGGTTCTTAAAATTTCCTCCCTTTCCATTCAAAAACAAATTGCCAACCATTCTGGTTATCTACTGCCAGGAACAAACCAATCCATAATTTAGCAGCTTAAAACAACAAGTGATCACTATCTCTCATGGTTCTCTACTTTGACTGGCCTCACTTGAGTGGTTATAAGTTGGGGGGTCTTTTTAGTCAAATGGAATCTGAGGTTGGAGACATTTGAAAGCTTGACTGGGCCTTTGTCCAAGATTATTCATTATGTTATTGGCAGTTGGTGCTGGCTGTCCTCTGTAGCTCTGTCGGTGTGCTGATTTGAATGGCTCCCCAAGGTCTCTCCAAGTCCTTGCCTTCCCAATGCAGAGAGAGGAGAGAAGAGAGGACAAGAGAGGCACAGAGGGAGGAACAGATACTTATAAAGAACATCAGACAAACTTACGCAGAATTTCCACAGGTAGAAGGCACTATATAATCACTACAAATTAGATGCTGTTTTCACCCCTCCCTAAATATAGATTTCATTTGCATCATCATCTCGTCTGCTAAAGGTCATTTTTTAAATGTGAGTTTTTAAATGTCAGCTAACAAGGAAGTTTGACTACTCAATCTCTCCTGTTATTCTGATACCACCAGTCTATTATTAAGAACATTTTAGTAGTTGATTGCTGATATTCCTAATTAAACATTGGTTTGTGTAAATTGATTTAAGGTGACATAATTTTTAAAAATCATGTGGTATAGAATCTGCTGGATAGTTCGGTTGCATATCCTTTTCTTAACCAAAATGCATTAAGTGAATTTGCACAAAGAAACATAATTGTAATATAATTGTTGAAACTCCCACTGGGACACAGATTACATGCTCTTAAAGACCATTGCTCAGGGATTTGATAGAAGAAAAATTTCCTTTGGATGGACAAGAAACTTAGACAAACTAGAAAACCTGTAAAGTCTTTCTAATTTGATGATCCTATAATTCTAGTGTCCCTTCTACATTTAACTTGGTTAAATCATAGTGAGCTTTACTTCTACTTAAGCCTCTTAGATGCTTTCTAAGAGACTCAATTAATTGCTGCTGCCATTGTCACAGTCAAATTATCTATCCTGTGAAAAACCTGACTCTCTAATTAATGTTGTAGCATATGTGCATTAATCTGTCTGCTCCTTCAGTTCTCTAATGAGACACAAACTCACTACAAGATCTTTCTTAAGGAATAATAAACTGACCGACTCGGCATGACACCATCACCTAATTAATAAAATGGTGACAATTTTGAAAGCCCTGTGCTGTGATTTTTCTTTAAAGAAAACTGTTTTGCAGATTTGCAAAAGGACACAAGAAAGGATGTAAATTTAGCAGTTAGCATCCTTGGACTAAACAAACAAGGGATTAGATGGAATCAATACTGCCAGAAAGAATTTCTTCCAGCAGTCGAGGAAATCTGGAAATGCAAGAAAATAAATCTGTATCAGAGAAAATGGTCTGTTTATACTGACATCTAGTGGTATTCGTTTTCATGCTTGCCCCTGCCTGAATGAATTCCCCAGGAAGACAACAAATACAGAAAATTTATTATTCTACTTAAAAAAAAAATCAACACAAACAAAAAACTGATAAAACATGTAATTGGAATAACAAGAATTAATATTTCACAAAATTACATGAATTAGTATCATCTTGTGATTGGAAGACCTATAATTGAGAGTGGAATGAATTATGATTGGCGTGATGAGCACCAGACGGGGGATGATATCTGCTCTCATATATAAATATATGCATTTCTTTGTGTTGAACCATATGGCCATGGATTTTATATGTAGATATAGATAGATCTATAACCATATAAAACCTATATATATATATAGATAGATATAGAAAGAAATATCTATCTACATCCTTATTTCAAGTAAGTAAACCCAACTAATTAGAAGTTTATATACATATATATATTTATAGTTTGTATAGTTTATATATTTTACATATATATTTATAGTTTATGTATAACTAAAGATATCTATTTAGAGAGATGTAGATAAACTATATATAGATATCTATAGATATAAAAACTAAATATATATGTAAAATATATAAACTATATATAGATATATGTCTATAGCTAACATCTATCTATCTATAAATGTCTATATATCTGTATATCTATTTCAGATAAATGAAACCAACTAATCAGGAGTTTCATGGTATAAATACCTTTGTGAACAATATATCATCTTGTGGCAGATGTCCCTTAAACTAAGAAAATTAAAAGGACTACATTCCCAAAAGGTTATAATGCAGAATATTGTCAACTTTTGTTTTCTGATAGTTTACAATGGAAGAGTTTTACTAATTCTTTTAGAAATATGTATGTAAGGGTACAGCAGTGATGATGCAGAAGTACAGCATAGCTATAAGTCTGTCTGGACCCTTAGGGTAGACCTTTTGTTTAGAACACATTTTTTTAAAGGAAGAAATTAAGAGTACAATTTTGAAATAATATATAGACTTTGGTACTTTTACATAGCAAGGAACAATTTATTAAAAGTATAGGCTTGTTAAAATCAAGAGGCCTATGAAATTGCTAAGTAATGTTTCCTCTAGCTACTTCAGAAGAGAAGAAATTTTGACAAGCAACACTCTTTCAGAGGAAGGTTTTAAGTTGCACCGAGTTCTGACTCTTGGCCTTCTGAGAAAGCCTACAGAGGATTCCATCCTCTGTCTTATTCTTATTATATCTTCTGGATCATTGTAGGCCAGACCTTACCATTATAGATAGATGGCTTCACTCGACAATTCATTCAACTACTATTGACAGCCATCCATACACCAACCACTGTGAATGAATCTGAACCAGTGCAAGCTCTTAATCCTTGAAAATCCATGTCTTTACTTCTTTACCAGACGAAGTCTTACCTGGGGTCACACAATTTCTTTCTCCAGCACTGCTCCGTGGACTTTCAGCCATCATCATCATCAATATTCTGTGATATTAAACATAAAGTTTCAGAATGTCCTTGAAGTTTACGTCTGTCCACTTACACCTCCTCTACTTCAAGACACATAGAAACTGCTTTGACCTTTGAGAATATCTTTTTTCTTTGCAAGATGAATCCCACACAGCCTGACACAGTGAGCATTACTTAAAAGCTCTCCATTCTACTTTATTCTCCCATGTGATAACCATTTTGCCTGCAAGTGTCATGGGTGAATATTTTGAAAGGCCAAATGTGACAATAATATTTTCAAGTTCTATTCTCATTTTGGAAAACACCTTCTCCTTAGAATATATAATGAAGTTAAATAACTCAGCTTTTTTGGACAGTAAAATTTATCATTGAAGCATTAATTCATTATACAGTTGCATGATTTAAATACCACTTCTTGCCCACAGAAGGGAATTATGGTAAACAGATTCATAGAATTTCTAGCCTAAAAATTTGTCTGGGTGTTCTAGGGCATAGCCACAGGCAGATTTCAGAGCCTTTTAAATATAGGAATTGAAAATGCTTCATACATGTACCTAAGGATAAGGAGCAGAAATTTACTTTTAACATCTATCCACAGGCTTGAATTTGACTGACTTACAAAGTCTTCCTAAAGGAACAATATTAAGATTCAGTAAAAATATTTAGTGATGCAACATGTCAAACACTCCGTGTACATCTGCAACCTTAAGAATAAGTGCAGTACCCTTCCATCACCTTTGGTTTTACTATGCGCTGAAAAATGTAGCCACTGCCTGGCAAAGTGTCATCTTTCTCAGACTAAAACAAAAGATCAGTGAGATTTTATTTTGACAGTGGCAATTCTCTGTGGTATTTTGCAAAAGGTATTTTGATGGTGGCATATATTCAATCATACTTATAGGTTTATGCATGTACATATTGAAATTTATCAGTGATAATTTCAAACAAGTAATGGGGTATTTATCTTAACTGTCATGCCACCCAAAGTGTCACATACTCCATTAATGAGTAAAATAAATATCACAAATGTCTTTTATAGCTTTACTCAGATAATCAGCCATATGTAACTCTCCTATCTCATTTATTATACATTATATAAAATATATATTTTATTTAAATATTTCATATATATATTTATATCTTTATTTCAGATGAATGAAACCAACCAATCTGGAGATTGATGCTATAAATAACTTTGTGAAAGATAAACATGTCATGATATGTTTATTTTAAATTAGCTAAATGGAATATATGAATGTAGCAAATATATAGATAGACAGATAGGTAGATCCCAATCTCATTATTCCGTTCTCTGATTTAATTATCTGGGGTGAAATTTGAGCGAATGTTTTTTTTTAAAAAAGACCTGTGGTGATTCTAATTGTATAGCCAAAGTGGAGAATTCTGGTATCTCGTTTTTGTCCTGCCAGTAATACTCACTTTACTTTTTTGGTGCGAGGGGGAGTAAGGATGGGTGATAGAAGCCACTAATACAAAATTCAAAAGAAAGAAAACATGTATAGTAAAAAATAAACCTACTGCTTAACCCTGATTCCAAGCCACTCACCTATCATCCTCAGAGGCAACTACTATTACTAGCAACTTATATCTCCTTAAGAAATAATGCATTCACAAAAAGAGATGATTTTTCCTTCAACAACTCCTCTGCTTCCCCCTTAACATTCGAAAGATAGTATACAATCTCATATGAATATTGAATAAATATTTAGTAATATATATAAATACCTCTCTATCTCAGAACATATAATTTTGTTTTCTCCTTTTTAACAATATTCCATTCTATGAATATGGCATAATCTATGTAACGGGTCCCCATTCCAATATTTCAATCTGTGTATTTGCCCATTTAACACTGTATCAGATGTATGAGAATATCTATAGAATAATATAGAATAAATGTTTGGAGTGAATGTGCTAGATCAAGATATTGTGCATCTTTCATTTTTTTTTTTGAATCTTTCATTTTGGTAGATAATACCACGTCAACCTCCAGAGACATTAGACCACTTAATACTCTCGTCAACAATATGCAAGTGCTTTTTTCTTTCTTGCTAGCATAACACGTTAATAAGCAACACTTACATAATTACCAGTCTGATAGCTGAAAAGAAGTATTTCATTGTGGTACTAAATGTCCATCTTTCCTCAGGGATGAGGTTGAACTTTTCTTATGCTTAAGAACCATTGTGTTCTATCTTTTATGTGCAATTTGTTCATATCCTTTACCCATTTTTCTGTTGGATTTTTAGCTTTTACCTATTGGTTTCAAGGTTTATTTTATACGTTAACAAAAACATCCTTTTGTTTTGAGTTTTATACGTTTTTTTTTATCCCTATATAGATTTTTAAAAATTCTTCTATGAGTAAAATTCTTAATTTGACTTTAATTGGCTAGGTTTTGAGACAGAACAGAAAAGATCTCTGTTTAGATATCAAAAAAGCTTCTTGTTTATAGTTTCACTTTTACATCATTACATTACAAAGATTTGATCAAGCCCAAATTTAATCTAAATGTTTAATTAGTATTATTTAATATTTGATTTTTATATTTCAATATTCATTAAGTTATTTATGTACAGCCTTCTGTAATGAATTTAAGTTGACATACATTAATACAATAAAATACGTGAAATGAGGTTAAAATGAATAAAAACAGTGATGAAAAAATCGATTTAAATAGGACAAGAAACAAAAAATAAATAAATATAAATAATAAGGCAGAAACATACGTGACTTTAGTACACAAATTATATGTAATGAAAAAATTATTCCATTTTAAAATGGACCATAAATTTGGCCGTAAGTTGTATGACAGTTTGAGAACAAAATGTGATGTAATATAATCAGTTATTAAATTTATAGAATTATTAAAATTAATATAATCTAACAATTGAATATAGTGGACACACAATGTTGTGCTAGTTTCAGGTATACAACTTAGTATTTGACAAGCTTATGCATTATGCTATGTTCACCACAAGTGTAGCTACCATCTGTCCTGTTACATCACTATTGTTGACTGTATTCCTTATACTGTGCTTTTTATTTCTGTAACTTATTTGTTGTGTAACTTGAAGCCTATATTTTCCTCTCCTCTTTATCCATTTTGCTCTCTCCTGACCTCCTCCCCTGTGACAACCAGCAGTTTGTTCTTTGTATTTATTTATTTATTATTTATTTATTTTAGTTTTTATTTTATGTTTATGTACTTTAATAAATTAATTTTTTATTGGTGTTCAATTACCAACATACAGAATAACACCCAGTGCTCATCCCGTCAAGTGCCCCCTTCAGTGCCCGTCACTCATTCACCCCCACCCTCCGCCCTCCTCCCCCTTCCACCACCCCTAGTTCGTTTTCCAGAGTTAGGAGTCTTCATGTTCTGTCTCCCTTTCTGATATTTCCCACACATTTCTTCTCCCTTCCCTTATATTCCCTTTCACTATTATTTATATTCCCCAAATGAATGAGAAAATACACTGTTTGTCCTTCTCTGATTGACTTACTTCACTCAGCATAATACCCTCCAGTTCCATCCACATTGAAGCAAATGGTGGGTATTTGTCATTTCTAATGGCTGAGTAATATTCCATTGTATACATAAACCACATCTTCTTGATCCATTCATCTTTCGATGGACACCGAGGCTCCTTCCACAGTTTGGCTATTGTGGCCATTGCTGCTAGAAACATCGGGGTGCAGGTGTCCCGGCATTTCATTGCATCTGAATCTTTGGGGTAAATCCCCAGCAGTGCAATTGCTGGGTCGTAGGGCAGGTCTATTTTTATCTCTTTGAGGAACCTCCACACAGTTTTCCGGAGTGGCTGCACCAGTTCACATTCCCACCAGCAGTGTAAGAGGGTTCCCTTTTCTCCGCATCCTCTCCAACATTTGTTTCCTGCCTTGTTAATTTTCCCCATTCTCACTGGTGTGAGGTGGTATCTCATTGTGGTTTGAATTTGTATTTCCCTGATGGCAAGTGATGCAGAGCATTTTCTCATGTGCATGTTGGCCATGTCTATGTCTTCCTCTGTGAGATTTCTCTTCATGTCTTTTGCTCATTTCATGATTGGATTGTTTGTTTCTTTGGTGTTGATTTAATAAGTTCTTTATAGATCTTGGAAACTAGCCCTTTATCTGATATGTCATTTGCAAATATCTTCTCCCATTCTGTAGGCTGTCTTTGAGTTTTGTTGACTGTATCCTTAGCTGTGCAAAAGCTTCTTATCTTGATGAAGTCCCAATAGTTCATTTTTGCTTTTGTTTCTTTTGCCTTTGTGGATGTATCTTGCAAGAAGTTACTGTGGCCAAGTTCAAAAAGTGTTCTTTGTATTTATAAGCCTTATTCTGCTTTTTGTTTATTTTTATTTTTTAGATTATACTTGTGAGTAGAATCACATGGTGTTTGTCTTTCTCAGTCTAACTTATTCTACTTACCATAAAGCTCTCTAAGTCCACCTTGTTATCTCAAAAGGCACAATCCCATCCTTTCTTATGGCTCCACAATAATCCATTGTATATGTACACCATGTTTTTCTTTTTTTTCTTTTTTTAAAGATTTTATTCATTTATTTGAGAGAGAGAGCAAGCACCAGCAAAAGGAGGGGCAAAGGGAAAGAGATACGCAGAATCCCTGCTGAATAGAGAGCCTGATGCAGGACTCAATCCCAGGACACTGAGATCAGGAGCTGAGCCAAAGTCAGACCCTTAATCAACTGAGCCACTCAGGTGTCTGAGGTCCAGTTTTATTGTTTTGCATGTGGCTGTCCAATTTGCCCAGCACCATTTATTTGTGTCTTTTCCCCATTCTATAGTCTTGCCTTCTTTGTCATAGATTAATTGACCCTATAATTGTGGGTTTATTTCTGGCTGTCTGTTCTGTCCTATTGATCTCTATGTTTACTTTTGTGCCAGTACCATATTGTTTTGACAGATTTGTAGTATATTTTGAAATTTAGAATTATAATATCTTTAACTTTGTTCTTTGTCAGGGCTACTTTGGCTATTTGGGGTCTTTATATACATTTGAGTTGTTATATTGCCTCAAAAAAATGTGTTGCCTCTTCTCCCAGTTAAATTATAAGAGTAATTATGATTACTATTTGTAACTATAGTATATTTTACATTTTGTTTCATATTTCAATTTATTATACTTTCTGATTATTTTTTTCCTTTATGCTATTATTTGGATTTGTCATTTGTTGATTTAATAATGTGTCTGTTCTGATGGTTATCCTTTACATCAGTTTCTAAATGAATTTTTTTTTAATTTTTTATTTATTTATGATAGTCACAGAGAGAGAGAGAGAGGCAGAGACACAGGCGGAGGGAGAAGCAGGCTCCATGCACCGGGAGCCTGATGTGGGATTCGATCCCAGGTCTCCAGGATCGCGCCCTGGGCCAAAGGCAGGCGCCAAACCGCTGCGCCACCCAGGGATCCCCCTTTACATCAGTTTCTAATTATGTTTTCTTCTATTGATCTATTAGATGTATCAATCTATAAAGTGTTTTTACTTCAGTACTTCAAAAACATTTATTCCTTATTCTTTTCTGTATCTAGTGCTAATATTGAAAATTCTAATACTAATCAGGTGATCATATTTTTCTATAAGCCAGAGTTTTTTGTTTTTGTTTTTAAGATTTTATTTATTTATGAATGAGAGACACAGAGAGAGAGAGGCAGAGACACAGGCAGAGGGAGAAGCAGGCTCCATTCAGGGAGCCTGACGTGGGACTCAATCCCAGATCTCCAGGATCACACTCTGGGCTGAAGGCAGTGCTAAACCTAAGCCACCTGGGCTGCCTATAAGCAAGAGTTCTTAGTGTTATCATCTTGTCTTTGATGTCCTTAAATGTCACTAAAATATATGTACAGATGGGTTTTGTATTCTCTCTCCTAATTAGTACTCAATCAGTGGTCTATAATCTTTCTGTTATACTAGTGTTTTAGTCAGCTTGAGTTACTGTAACAAAATATCACACACTGGATGACATAAAGAAGAGAGATTCATTTTTTTACAGTTCCAGAGGTTAGAAGTCTAAGATAAAGGTCTGGGTGATTCAGTTTCCAATAAGGGCTCTCTTCCAGGCCTGCAGTGGTTGCCTCTTGCTATGTCCTCCCATGGGTGATTCAGTGGGTGATTTGATAAGTATAGAGATCTTTGAAATCACTTTGAGAATCATAGCCTAAAACATATCCTGCATCTCAGGCTCCTATCTTCCCCATCCCCACACAAAACACACATATTGTGTTTTCAAATGGATTTATTTCTTTTTTTTAAATATATTTATTTATTCATGAGAGACAGAGACAGAGAGAGAGAGGCAGAGGGAGAAGCAGGCTCCATGCAGAGAACCCGATGTGGAACTCGATCCCGGGACTTCAGGATCATGCCCTGGGCCAAAGGCAGGCGCTAAACCACTGAGCCACCCAGGCTGCCCAATGGATTTATTTCTACTTAAAGATATCTTATATTGATATTTATTCATTTTTATTTTTATTTATTTTTTATATTGTTTTGGTCTTTAATTCATATGATCCATATTTTATTCTTTTGTAGATTCCTTAGGGTAATCTTGGAGTTTTTTCTGTCTTTATTATGCAATTTTGTGTTCCTTGTTAGTCTAGGCCATGCAAGACGGGAGCAAAGAAAATTTTAATTTCACCACCAGTTTAGTGGTACTTTGAATTCCTGTTTGACTCCCCATTCCATCTGCTGTTATAAATAAAAATATAAATATTTTTGAGTCCTCAATATCTCTATTTAGTCGAAGACTTATAGGTGCACTCAGTGAAATAAGTTTCTGTAAGTGGAATCTCCCTGTCTTGGCTGTTTGAGAGAGGATATGAAAAGTTATGGAGAGGAGTGAGTGATAAAATTGGAGGAGAGGATAGAGTTGAAAATTACAGATTGGGCAATATTATAAGTGGTAAAGTGCTTGGATTCTATTCTAATAAAAATTAGAAATCCCTGAAGGATTTAATCAGATCATGAATATAATGTGATTTACATTTTGAATAGATCACTTGAGCTGCTATATGGAAAATTAATTGTGAAAAAAACATTTGTTGATGGTTTAAATATATCAGTTGCATAAAGAGGAAATACTTTAAAGGTAGAAGTAAGATAATATACCAATAGATGAAATCTAGCGAAAGAGGAGAACAAAGAGAAAAATGATACTGATATTTTTGCCCTAAACAATTGGGTAGGTAAAAATAACATTTTTTGAGATGGGGAAGATTGGGAAAATGTAAGACTTGCAGCTAAATATAAGAGGATTATATTTCTGCTTTTGGACATGCCACATTTGGCGTATCTGCTAAATAAATATCTAAGTGGAGATGTCACCTGCACAGTTAGATACACTTTATTCCATTACCATAGTTCTTACTGATGGTGAACTATTTTGGATACAGATCCTAAAAAACAAAACCTCTTTTAAGAGTATGCATGAAACACAATTATACTTTTTCACAAATACTCATTATATCCTAATATTGCCATGCTTTCATATGTGAGAATCATTCTTTATTTTTCTTACAGCTTTTTAGGAATCTATTTGATGGCTTAATTGTCATTCTGTAACAAGCCCAAAGTGCTTCAATTTCATTATATTTGTATCATATTAAAAATGTAAACAAGTTTTTTTTTGTCTCTTTTATAATCAGAGTGCAATATGATACACCACAGTTTCTAGTATCTGAGTTATGCAATTTAGAATAACATCTGGTAGGACCTTTATTTTTAGCTCACAGTGGTCCTTTCTTAGTCTAAAACACTTTAATATGTCTCTGACTATGTGTGATGAATATATGATTCCTCATCCCTTCATTTGGTCCTCTGGTCTCTAATGATTGACTGTTATTCAGAGCACCCACTTAATGAAAAATGTTCACTGCCTTTTGAAATTTTTTATCATCTGAAATTTAGAACTTGCAGAAAACCTAGGTTTCTACCTGCTAGAAAATCAGGATGGTCTTTCAACAATTCATCCCATCAGAATCATTATCCTAAGTCAGGAAAATGTACACACACACACTGTTCATAAACATATGCACTGTACACGCATACATGCACACACAGTAATAAGCAATATTGGAGTGACGTATGTTTTCTGCATTCTACCTATATCTCTCAAGAGGTGGAATGTAGCAGGAGCCATGTTTGTCTAGAAAAAAAGAGACAAGAGCAGAATGATATCTAATTAAAATGTTCATAACATTTCCCATGAGATATAAGCTAATGACATTTTCCAGACTGCAAGCCAAGAAATGCTAAGGATTATATAGATGTACTTCGCAAGCTACAATTGCCATGTGATGAAAACATAGTTTAGACACAGTTCAGAAAATATGGTTCAGATAACCTTTCTTGAGAACTCAGAAATTAAAAGTTAGGTCCTATGAGAACTTATGGTAAGTTGAACAGCTTATCTCTTCTCAAAGTAAATCAAGAATCCATTTCCTCTGCTTCATAGGATAACTTCCTCTAGAAGGGTTTCTAACATCTGAATCTTGGTTTGCCAAAACAATAGTTGCTTTGTTGTATAATTTTTTCCACCCAACTGCTTTCATATCTGCTTTAACATTTTACTCTTTCCCCTGATTATCACACTCTGATTCTCCAGTATTTTATATTACGTAGATGTGAACAGTGTTAACTAACTTCAGCTCCTTCTAATTACTCTGTTTCTTAATTCTTCAAAATATTGCTCATTGACATTCAAATAACAA
Organism: Vulpes vulpes; assembly: GCF_048418805.1. Lineage (NCBI taxonomy): Eukaryota > Metazoa > Chordata > Mammalia > Carnivora > Canidae > Vulpes > Vulpes vulpes. Next base: position 104,958,825 of record NC_132783.1, on the reverse strand, counting down.
GTGTTTATTAAGCAACTATCTTGTTCTAGATACCCTTAGGGGAAAAGGGATATCTATAATCAGTGTAGGTAGAACTCCTGTTCTCATGAAGCTCAGGTGTTAGTACAGGGAGAGGACAGAGAAGCAAGAAATAAGCAATTGATATTATTTGCTATAGTAATGAATGCCATGAAGAAAACAATACACACTAACAGCAAAGGAAGTTAATGGAGAGGATAACTTGTACTTTTGCATTCAGTCCCTCAGAATGCATATCTTCACTTCCTTCCTTCAAGGATTGGTATGTCCTAGAATTAATTTTTCTTTCATTCCCAGAGGTATTCATGAGGCCACTGAATCTCCAGCTTATTTCCCACAGTGCCCATAGTTCCCATAGTTAATTTTTGTATAAAATAACTTTTAGGAGAATACTGGAAAGTGTACTTTGTCATTTCAAGCTTAATTTATTACTGGCAATAGAAATAGGTCTTTGCATTATTACATAGGTGATCATCAGTTCCCCTTTTCTCATCTCTTACCTCTAGACCATGACCAGAGGTCCTGTTCTAATAGCAATATCTATCTTTTTTATTTATAATTTGTTAAAAATACATGGAATCTTTGTGGGGAAAGGAAAATTCCTATACATTGAGACAGACCTAGTTCTTAGGCAAACTTAATTCTTTTCTTAATCATTCTATATGAAAAGGTAGTAATATACAAATATCCTTCCCTCGTAGAAAGAAATGGATTGCAGTGGAATGGGATAGGAAGAAGTTTTACTATTTCAGTAACTTCAGATGGAATATCTTAAAGCTTTGGAACTAAGGAAAGCATCCCGAATTAAGATTTCTACTAAACCAAATTTTACCTAGAAGACCTGTAGAGGAGACATTTAGAAACTAAGTGTGAATTTGGGTAGTGAATGAGTATAGAAAGAATGAGTATAACAAACTATACTTAACTGTTAATGAACCTATATTAATGGACTTCTATGCCCAAATATACGTGCTAATAATGACTCTTGGATGACTATTAGTTTTGTAAGGAATATTTCCTAATAATGCTTAAATTGTTATATCTTCATTTCTTCTCCAAAAGGATTCTTTGAGCATAGATTCTTGTTTTTTTGTTTGTTTGTTTTTGCTTGTGGTCAATACCACTCATCTAATATGCAGTAAGCACTTTACTGATCATTTCATGTGTCCATTGCATAGCAATATATATATGCATAAAGATGAAATATAATTGGGAATATCTTGACAACTCTACCTTCAATCGATCTTAGCAAGATACTACATATAACATTGCTTCTTAAGTATCAGTTCCAGGATGAAAATATGGAGTTGTTTTGTATAGTGTGTGTGCATGCTCATTATGTGTGTTGGGACCAGGCTGTGTCACAGTAGTTTTCTATATCCAAAGTAATTGATTAGCCAAATGGCAAAAAAGGGTAACACATATAATGTAAATTCAAGGATAACAAAGGATACAATAAGAAGTTTGAATGCCATTAGTTTAATTTTATTTTTTCTTTTAAAATTAAAACATGCTCACTGATATAAAGTAAAAATTATAGATCATTGATTGAAAAAATACTTAGCACCATTAAAACCTTAAGAAATTTTCTTTCAAACATTTTTTTACAGAAAATATGATATTTTATATTTTCTTTGGTAATCACTTTTTTTTCCTTTATACCAGGCACTGTGGTAGATTTAATAGTGAGCATAGCAGATGAAGTTTTGCTCTCACAGTCTATGATATAATGTATCTTTCTATGTTGATAAATATTCATTATCACATAAATGTCTAAATCTGTATTTCATATATTATTTAACTTTGCCCTATTGTCAGACATTTAGTTTATTCTCTACATTTTCCTGTTATTCATAATAATTCTCCACCTGTGGAATCCCTGAGACCAAATGTCCCTTCCTTCTCATTTAGTTCAATTTGACCTCCTACCCTCTTCAGCAGCTTAGAGCCAGCTGTTGATCTGATTGGATTAAAGTCACTCAGTCTAATGTAAGGAATACTTCCCATGCATATCAAAAGAGTTTAATTCAAAGTATGTAGTGGTTTTTGACACTGTCAAATTCAGCCCATATCAATTCTTTAAGAACCAATTCAGTGAAAATCAACTTGTCAAATATTGAATTTATGGAATGACTAATTTTAAACACATTTCTTGTTTCTGAATGTTTCATAGAATGGACAAGCTTTCCCTTTAACACAGATTGTTCTCTTTACTTTTGAGGTCTTACACTCTGCCTCTTCATCTTTCTCTGACCTTGATTCTTTCTTCCCATCCCTTTGTCCTTGCATTTTTACTCAAATCTCCTGCCTCCTTCCTACCTGTCTTTCCCTCTGTTCATGCCTCTAGCAATCAACAGCTACCGCAGATTATCCTGGACTGGATTTAATGTATTTTTCTGATAGTTTTTGAGAATTGGTCATTTTACAAACTGGCTTCAGGCCTATTCCCTCTACCTCCCTCCCTCATTGAACCATTGCTGAAAACATGGCTTTTACTTGGGGCTTTCAGGTAATAATACTTGCTTATTCAAGGTCAAAGCACCTTCCTTTGTCTAACCTAACAAGGACTTATGTACATGAATCAGAACAATAATTTTATAGCATTCACCTTCCTTTCACACTAGATCAAGGGGTGTCCTGACAGCTTGAAGAAGGTGAATGATTTATGTAAATATTTCTAATTTTACATTCGTGAATAGAGAGGACTTCCTAAGTTTAATTTATAAGTGACAACTATTGCTGGCATTTTCTGCCTATGTTATTTTTCAAAGAAATCAATTTTACCTGTAAACCATGGATGCTACAAGCTAACCCATCATTGCTAATTTTTCACAAATTTTTTTATAGGCTGAATTCAAGCATAGATACTGGAAATAGTTTTTAGAAAGTTTTCCCTAATCCTAATATATTTGACAATCCAAGGTCACAGCTGGACTTGAGATGGTTACAGAGCCATGCAGCTGGTTGGTGAGGCCCATGACTCTGACATGGTAAATCGGAATTCTCTGAAAGTGTGAAAAGCCAGAAATGAAATCTTAATTTTACATAATAGAAATATAAATCAGAATCTCTTATTTTAAAAAAAGAAGATTTTATTTATTTATTTGAAAGAGAAAGAAAAAGAACATGAGTCAGGGTGAGGGGGGAGAGGCAGAATCAGGCTCCCCCTGAGCAGAGAACCTGATGCAGGGCTCGATCTCAGGACCCTGGGATCATGACCTGAGCCAAAGGCGGACAAATAACCAACTGAGCCACCCAGTTGTCCCAAATCACAATCTATTCTGTGCATTGCAATTGCATGGATGTTGGTGGTAAATTTTGTTCTTCCTGTATCATTTCATCTTTTTATCTATTCATTCTTTAGCACATGGAAGCTACAGGCAACCATAAGTGCAAATATTTACTGTATTTGAGAATAAGAGGAACAAAACACAGTCCAAGAAACTAAATACATTGTACTCTATAGAAATTAAAGTAAACATTACATATAGAGGACATAATTCATCCTTTGTTTTCCTACTTGATAATATAAATCATATAGCAAACCATAACATAAGATATAGTAGTTACTATGCATTTAGAATAATGGCTTAAACACATTTTCTCTGTAAGAAGTATTCCTATGGTAATAGGGCAATATGAAAAATTGCCTGTAATAAAACATGAACACAAAAGATAACTCAGCACCTATGGCACCCCCAATTATGATATATTGTAACAAATATACATTTATTTAAATATACAATACACACTGTGAAATCTTATCAAGTAAATATCACTATATAATCCAGAGTTTTCTATGATAATTTTCTAAAGATTAAACCAACATTTAATAAATTCAAAGTCTTTGCCCCATTTAGTGACTTAGATTTTATATAAAAAAGCTTTTACATTTTATAATGCCAACATTCAAATGAGCACTAGCCTAGCCATTAAAACACATTAATCAAGTATTGTTTATTCTGTCAGAACTCATCCAGGCCATGAAGCTAATGTCAACTCTTTTCTGAGTGTATGAGAAATTGTGGTAAAAGAAGTTCATGTTAATCAAATGCTCAGATAAGAAACTATCTAGACACCTTTATTAATAACATAATATGGCAGACACCATCATTTGCCTATCCTGGATCTATTTGTTCTTTATACCATGCTTAGAATATTGTTTTGTTTATTGTTGGATGATAGTTAATAATTGATATAACTCAACTATCAGAATTCTCTTTCTTGCTTTGACATCCTGCCTTGTGACTAAAGGTGGTTTTGAGACCCAGTTGTAGTTAATGATCCTAAAGGGAATGTCTTACAGGGGAAGTGGAATGGCTTTCCTGGTAAATCAGTACAGACAAAACTGACCCTCCATCTCACCACCCACTTCTTGCTATGAACATGACCATGGTATCTGGACTTGCAAGAAGAGACAAAATAAGAAACAATCAAAATCAGCAAACATGCTGATTATGGTAGAGCAGAAAGATAGAAAAATCCATTCCTAGCCCACACTTAGCTTAAAAGAATAAAAGCTATTAAAATAATAAAAGTTCTCTGGCTCACAGGGCATTTTCTAATTCTTCTTCCCAATCTGATTTCTGTGATTTAAACCTGCACAAGGTAATTTGTTACCAAACCAAAATTTTTAGTGGACAGCTCTACCATGATTCAGTCCCCAATATCCAGATTTCAGGGATAAAAATTAAAACTCTTGATCTATCTCAAGTTTGCATTATGTTCATTTAGTTTCTTTGCTCTCCTTTAATTTTCTTGTCCCAGTTTCTTCTCTTATTATTCCCCAGATAGAAGCTAAAAACACCCAAAATTCTGTGACTCAGTGACCTTAAAAAATGTAAAACCAAGAATGAAGAGGAATCCAGTTTTCAGGACATTTTAGAGATTCCAGCATGACTGACACAAGGATTACAGAACTCTTGATTACTGTGTAGTTATGACAAGTAGACATCCATGTCATGTGGTATAACACCAGACAACAAATGCAAATAATTCTTGCAGTAATCAGAGATTACCTTGAGTATCTGACCACTAATGCCACTTTTGGTGAGCAGCTGACTTACTGGATTAAAGTATTCAGAGAATTCCAAGGCTATAGTTAATATGCTTTTGACTAGAGATACCAAAATACAAAAACGGATGTAGCTCATATAATGGGGTTTATTAAGCTCCCCTAATAAGTCTAGAGCCTCCTGATTCTAGGGTTTGTTAGTGGCTTACACCTAGCACCCAGGGTTGCTACATTTCTGATACTCAGAGTGCTGGTAATGTCTCACTACATAGTTATGAGACATCTACCATACCCTGCAAGACAATATCTATAGAAGGAATTATGTAAACATTTCTTTTCACATGCCGGTCTCTTTCCTTAAGGAGAAAAACTCATTTCCAGAAGTCTCTTAGCAGATTCCCCATATGAGCTGGAACACATGGCTTTTTTTAGATCAATGAGTGGCAACCGTAGAATGGGATTACTTTGTCTGGACTGAAGGAGAGACCCAACCTCCTTGTATATACAGTCATCCAAATGATATTTGTATAAAATTGAGGTTCAACTCCTGATACTCCTGATGACTAGTTCTTTTAAGCTTTAAAAATATATATAATTAAATATTTATATATTTAACATATAAATATATTAATTATATATATAATTTATATATATATAATTTGGAATAGCTGTCTATGTTAGTTTCCTAATATATATAATTATATATATAATTATTATATATAATATATATAATATATATAATATATATAATATATATAATTTATATATATATAATTTATATATATATATAATTTGGAATAACTGTCTATATTAGTTTCCTAAGGCTGACATAACAAAGTGCCACAAACTGGGTGCCTTAAAATGACAGAAATGTATTCTCTCACATTTCTTGAGGTCAGACATCTAAAATTTAGGTGTTGGCACGTTCTCTCTGAAGGCTCTAGGGAAGAATCTGTTTTTTGCCCCTTTCTTAGCTTCTGGTGTTGCTGGAAATACTTGTCTTATAGATGCATCACTCCAGTCTCTGCCTCTGTCATCATATGACATATTTCCTGCATGTTTGTCTCTGTATCCCTTTTCTTCTTATAAGGATACCAGTTTTATTGAGTAGGGTCTGTAGCAATGACCTCATTTTAACTTGATTATGTCTAGAAAGGCCCTATTTCCAAATAAGTTCACATTTACAGGTACTGTGGATTAGAACTTGAATGTGTAATTTTAAGGGATACAATTCAACTGATAATACTGACATGGTTAAAGGAATGCTTGCAGTGTGTGGAGTAAGGGAAATAGGCCCCAGAAGCACAAAAAGAGAGTTACACTTTGAGAATACCCGTGGTAGAAACTAACACACAGTATTGCCAGAGCATTGCCAGTCAGACAAACTCTTTAATTATTTTTAATTTTTTTCTCTTTCTTTAAGATTCAGATTTCTTTGAGTGACAATTAGATTGGCTATGTTTGAACAAGCCCACCCTTTGGCAGGAAATAGAGGAGACTGATAGAGCAGATATCCTAGCAATCCTTCACGCAATATAAAAGAGGTCTTTCTCTGTAGGAAAAATAGGTGTGTTTACCAGAAGAAAAGTGCAATGAAAGTAAAAGTTAAAATGTGTATTATATGACTCTGTCTTTTTTTAAAAAAAATATTTTACTTATTTATTTGAAAGAAAAAAAGTATGAGAGAGAGAGAGAGAGAGAGAGAGAGCATTAGAGAACACAAGTAGGGAGGAAAGGGTGAGGCAGGCTCCTTGCTGAGCATAGAGCCTGATTTAGGGCTCAATCCCAGGACCCTAGGACCATGACCTGAGCCAAAGGCAGATGCTTAAGCAACTAAGCCATCCAGGCATCCCATGACTTAATTAGTCTTGCCTTGTCTGCCCCAGGTTGGCAAATGACCCCATGAGTGCCACACTGACAGTGGGAAATTAGGTTAGTCTTGGTTCCCCTGGGGCAGCCTGGTCACAAGGCTCTGTATGAGACTTTTGGTCAGGGGAGATTTCTATATAAAATGGTATAGCATATGCACTAGACAATAGGAATTGAAGACAGTTATAACCACAAGGTTTATTTGTTTTGGCATGCCCCGACCAATATCAGCTCTGTATATGGATACAAATAGATATAATATTTACTGCCATATTTATGAATATTTTATAAACTGACTTTGTGTCATCCTTCACATTAGAAAGGAGTTACAGAAGAAATAACTTAAAGCAGAAGGAAAAGAAAAATAAGAAAAATATGAATATAAGTTTCAGTTGTCACTAACAAAATATACAAGGAATTAATTTGACTCAGTCTATGTTTTGATAACTGGAATCAGCCTTAAGTTTGGGCAGACAAAAAATGATACAGATTAAAGATACCAAGTTTCAGAGAGAGATCTGGATTGAAATCAGGATTATGTTCCTTTTATTTATGAGACATAGTACAAGTAATGCGTAAGGTGCTTGTTACATGAATGCATGCTTAGCAATAGGTATTTGTCAATGAATGAATGAATGAATGAATGATGAATCAGTAAATGTGAAGGAGCTTATGATGAATTCCAATGTTTGTAAACAAAATAGTGGGAAGGGGAATATACACATGCAACTGAAACTCCTTTTCAACTGTAAATGTAAATGACACTACACATAAAATAAGAAGCAAGGATAATCCTTCACTGACTCTGATGCCTCTGATGATCATCTAGGTACTGTGCCTAATCTCATGCATTCATTCATTGAGGACCTTGTCCTAGGTAAGCCATTGTACATAGTATTAGGTATATACACTGAAGTCCCAAAGTCTCTGCCTTTGAGTAACACGTAAACTATTTGAAATTAGGAAGGATGGTGTATGCTTTTATCCCGGAAATTAATCAGTTGAGGTTGAGTAGACCAGTGAGTGAAAACAAAAAGGATTGATTTATTTTGACTGGTAAGACCAGGAAAGTCTTCACCATTAAGCATTAAGATAAAATTTGAAACTGCGTGCTAAAACTGTTAGTAAGATCTAGTTGTGATGTTTTTGTTTCCTGTGTTTTTCTCTTGGTAAAACAAGAGATATTAGGAAAACTAAAAGGTTATACATTACCACTCAAAAGGAACTGGAAGTAAAACAGCCTTTGGTCCTTGCCTAAGTGATTTTTTTTTTCTTACGAATTGGCAGTTATCTCTCTGTGACTCACATACTCCTCAAATCTCACTGTAAGATTCCTTTCACCTTTAAAGAGCAGCCACTTAATTATCCAAAAAGTTATTATGAGGGATAAAAAAATGTGAAAGCTAAAGGTGCTATATAGTATGTAAATAAACAGCCTCATTTCAAATGTTGGAGAGGAAAACATGACTGTTGTTTGCAGTACTTTGATAAATTAGCTTTACGAGGAACAAGAAGGGACAGTTTGGGTGCAGCCATCTGGTACATCAGATTCACTTGTGCCTTTGCACCATGTCCCCTTACTGAGCTCTGATTCTCTGTCTTATTTAGATTAAGGATGAGCAATCTGTGCCTGTGTTGGAGGTGGAGCTTCGTTCACCTTTCTTAACCACTTATTTTCCTGAACTATTTATCAATACATATTTTAGCAAGATGTTAAGGTAAAAATTGAAGGGTGAGGAGAAAATATAACACTTTTAAAGAGCATAACTGAGTTTGTGTTGAAGGGTGCTTAGGCTGATATATTGCAGCATTCTAAAAAACAAATAGATAAGTCACTTCAGTACAAAACCCAAAGCTTTATACTTACCAATTCCCTTGTGTTTTGTTAGGAGTTCAAATATATTTGAAGGCACTCCAGTATAAATTAGAATGGTCTCCAGATGTTTTGGCACTGTAAATGACCAGGCTAAAATTCACTTTTAATGAACTGCATTTTAATGTCAGTCTCTTCTGTCTCCTTAAATGACAAAGAACTCATCTGACTTTGTAATGAATGTTCAACTGTTCCATTACTGAGTCTGCCATATATTGTGTTTCTGTATTTTCCTGTGAATTCATGGTGATTTTAGATGTGTCTAGTAGGAGAACGGTTAAGATTTAGAAAGAGAGTAAACCTAGAATCTGTAAGACATGGACTCTCTGGGTAGAATACAAAACCTGGTTGTGACAATTTCCATACTGCAAACTGCAGGTTTGGAGGCCAGAGAAAATGTAAATAAATACAGAGGATACTGAACAGAATATATAACCTGAGATCACGAGCTCAGAATCCATGATTTTGAGTTAACTGTAATTCCTGTATCTCTTTTTTGATATTTAGAACAAAAGGTTTAAGAAAACTTTTGTCCAAAGATTTCATAGAACTCAGCTTCAGGATTATTTGGATCAATTTATTTGGAATTGCTTTTGCTCTGTAAACTTACATACATATGATGTTTTCTCTGATGTTCTATGTATAGAATTACAAAACTCTTGACATTATAACTAGCTGGAGTGAAAGTTTATAAAACTTTCCATATAGGTTTATCCTTTCAAATGTTCCATTACATGGAATGTCAGTGCTAAACCTAGGAAAGTGGCAGACAATTCAGAGTTGGCCATCTGAAGTGCCTGGGAGAGCCCCTAGGAAGGCAGGAAGGAAGGTAGGGAGGGAGAAGGAAGGAACATTAAAAAATTATCAAGAGAATGGATGCATAAATAAAATCTATTGCACAATTTTCTTATAGGTCATAAAAGGAACTTGTGATTTTAGAAAAAGAATAATGTGAAGAACTATATATTGATTTGCATACACATATAGAAAAATACAAATTTATAAATAAGTGAAATCATGTAAAAAGTGGTATGGGGGATCCCTGGGTGGGATCAGCAGTTTGGCATGATCCTGGAGCCCCCAGATTGAGTCCTGCATCAGGTTCCCTGCACGGAGCCTGCTTCTCCCTCTGCCTGTGTCTCTGCCTCTCTCTCTCTCTCTCTCTCTCTCTCTCTTTCACATGAATAAATAAATAAAATCTTTAAAAAAAGTGGTATGACTCAGCAGTTTATCTATTACTTATGGAATCTGGGCCCTGTGCTAAATGTTATATGAATAAGTTATCAAATTAATTTGACAACTACAATCACCAAATAAGTAAATTGAAAGGATGATTTTATTGAATCATATTGTTTTTCCAATCCCACAATAGGAAAGGAAGTATTTTAGATTAATAAATGTATGTTAGAATTTGAAATAGAGGAGAAATATGCATGCCTTTATAAAAAATAACTCTTTACTTATGATATGTTAAGCATTTAATGAACTTGACATATTTCCTCATGAACATACTTTTCAACCTTGTTCCCTGAAGCTCACTGTTAAAGTAGATAAAGCTGCCACTCTGATTGTAGTCATAAACTACCCAAGAATATTATGTTAAAAGATGATACCTTTAAGACATCTTTTATTTCTTTCATCAATTCTATTATCTAATTTGAATTTATGAATATCAAAAGAAGGTTTGAAAACAGATTATGGAAAAGCTTCAAATCAGTGGGCTCTTTGAAATGCACTTGGTTTTACTGTATTGCTACTTCTTTTGCTTCCTGTATTATACCACTATTTTGTTAAATTTTGCATTTGAAATGTAATTGTCTATTCAGTAATTCCTAGCATTAGTCAGATTTCTTGGATTACATAAATATTGATTTACTTTTACTGTGACTGATAAAAAGAATCACTATCACTGAAGCATGAAAAAAAAACTGTTGAGAAGACTATTCAAATACTTTCATTTGAGCAATTTCTGTTTATGATTTTTTTAAATATGCCAACTTCATTACAAAAGACAAATTGGATTGCTTGAGTAAATTTGGAAAGATTTGTGTCTGTGATTTTTTTTGGCTATCAGTCCTAGAAGCCCTATTAGGAGAGTGGCCATCAGTGCCACCACCAGCAGAATATAAGTATCAATCAGAATCCTATGCCTTTGATAATACCTATTGAAATGAAAAAAAGAAAAAGAAATAGGTAAATTATACTCTATATTAATATGGGAATTTAATTTCATAATCTAGTATATTAATTTCATGTGTAAGGTTGCATATGTAAGGTTGCAAGATGCCAGATCTATAACCATGAGGTTGAAGCATGGTGTGACCAATTTCTGGAGATTTTCTAATCCTCTATACCATAGCCCAATCCTATTTCTTTCACATCTGTGGCAATGCATGTGAACAGATGAATTCTCTTCAGTCCATTTATTTCCTGAGTATAAATTGGGGTTTCTCAACTTTAGCACTACTGACATGTTGGTCTGGATGATCCTCTGTGGAGTTTGGGGTGGGGATGGGGGTGGGGGGTGTCTTTTGCATTATAAAATGTTTTAGCAGAATCTTTGGCCTCTACCCACTAGATGTCAGTAGTGCCTCCCCAATTGTGACAATCAAAAATATTTCCAGACATTGCCAATATTCTCTGGGGGTCAAAATTTCTCCAATTGATCACGACTGATGTCAAGCTAGTATCACCTTCTAAAAATGTGAGCATATTATTTTTAAAAATCAGTTTACCTATCCATATAGCCTGTATCTGTACAACTGGGTTAACTTCTCCAAGAGGGAAGATAGATTTGTAGAAAAGAATAAAAAAGAAACTTAAGTCTAGGTCAAACACTCTGTTTTTTAACTCTGAGAATAGTGGAAAGTATGTCACATTTTGCATGACATAGGCCTGTTTCATCACCTATTGTACTTTATTTGCACGTATTCAGCCAACAGCTAAGGACTTCGTGAACTTGGCTCACGGAAGGGTCAGACTCTTATGCCTGTGAATTGTTCTTAAACACATTTTCTATTGCATTAGGCACGGATAAGCTTTTCTTTAATGTCAGGCATGCCTATCATCTTATTCATCCTCATTTTCTTCTAGAATATGTGTGGACAATGAAAAGGCTGTTCTGTCCTGTGGATTCAGTTCTTGTAATGCACCTTTCTTCCATTGCATTTAATACCTCTTTCACAGAGTTTTTGTTTGTTTGTTTGTTTGTTTGTTTGTTTGTTTTAAGGTTAAAAGTGCATGTGCAGTGTTTATATCAACTGATGAACAAAATGATCTTAAAACTGAATTTTGGCTGAAGCAGTGATTCCTGAATTGTGGTGTCTTGATTAGTAGTATCATCCTCATTTGGGGATTTGTTTGAAATGCAAATTGTCCAATGCCATCCTAGATCTCATGAGTCAGAATTTCTGGGGGTGCATTAACAGCCTTCCAGATGATTCTAATATGCATTAAAGATTGAGATCCATTGGTTTATAGGATAGGCTTTATTTTGGGAAAAGTTACAATTTATCCAACTGATATTTGAATACCAAATGCTCTGTAATATTTTTCCTTTAGCTGTCAGTGTGATAGCTGATTTTTACAAGGCAGAGAGCTTTAGGAAATTAATGGCAAAGCAAAATATGCATATTGATAGCATCTCCCAAGCTCATATTCACCTCACATTTTTTTTTTCTTTCTTTTCTTTTTCTGCTTGTAAGAGGCCATAAAGCCTTTTCCCTTAGCCCTGTAAATTGGCAGTAATTGACAGCCTGACTGGGAGTTGGGCTATAATTCCAAGTTTGAAGGAGCCAGGGACACGAACTCTTGCTTCACCTCTTAAGATGAATGTGAGGTCAGGAGCAAGGAGCAATGGGGTAAAGGGTTCCCTGGAAGCTTGGACTCAAGGCTATTGCCTGCATCCTTTACTTTCAGTACACTGAGTTCAGCATGAGGGCTGCCAAACGAATATACCTCTCACCAGCATTATAGTCATTTTTCTTTTTAACCTACACCTGAATGACCCAGAAAGGGTTATACCCAATGACAAATTTATCCATACTGGCTGACAAACTCCAAATGTTCCATCACCCTACAGAAAACATTGCAAGAAACTCTAAGCCAAGCTAGTACTTCATTTAACAAATGACAAATAATATCATCCTGACAATTACAAGCTGTTTCATGTTACTGACATGTCAGCAGCAGTAACTGAATATATAAAACTTCTAATACTATCAAATCTCATTCTACACTTCATCTTGTCAACAGGTGCTTCTTGAACATCCATTTCGTCTAAGAATTATGTATGTAAAATTAAATTTTATAATCTTTGGCATCAAGATGGTCATAGTCTCATCAAGAAAATAATCAAAATTATAGTTATTAAATAGCTAAATGCTATGATCAAGTATATGCAGAAAAAACTACCTAGATTTTTAACAACAGTATGTTATGTTTTACTTTCATGACTTCTTGCTTGATATAGTTTTTCTCAAGTTGCATATATTTCCTAGTTTTTGCTCAGAGAATATGCTGAAAAATTCTCTGTGGACTTCACTTTAAGCCTAAATTTCCACTGATTCCTATATATACTTTTCATACCATGCCACATGCCACTTCTGGAATACATATACGTCTGAAATACATGCCTATCAGATTGTTTAAAGATCTTTTTGTTGGGGTGCCTGGGTGGCACAATCAGTTAAGCATCTTACTTTTGGTTGGGATCAGGTCCTGATCCCAGGGTTGTGAGGTCGATCCCTGGGTCAGGTTCCATGCTAGCATGGAGTCTGCTTGAGTATCTCTGCTCCTCTGGCTCATGCTCACCCCTCTCTCTCTCTCTCTCTCAAATAAATAAATATTAAAATTTATTCGTTGTTGTCAAAGAGTCATTTTATTTACAAGTATGGGGGTAATCCAAGCACTTGCATATTTTGGGACATTTTTCAAATTTTGTAGGAGTGGCTGGAGCAGGGAAAAACTACCTAAGAGAGAGAAAAATGTACCCTAAATACTATTTGGGCACCAATCTGGCTAGAGGCTGCAGAAAAGTTAAATTTAAAGTGTGTAAATCATTCTTTCATATAGAAGTGTCACCGCTTTCTACAATAGAGGTGATATTAAAACAATAGAACTGGGGTTCTAGAGAAACCCAACTGGGTTTCTGGGTTTTCTGTAACTGGGGTGTTACAGAAATATTTGTTTATGTCTCAAAGAAATTAATAATAAATTAGATAGCAAGGTCTATAAGATTGTTTAAAGATAGATATCCAATAAAAGGAGTTTTTTAAAAAAAGATTTGAGCATTTATTAAAATGACCCTCTCAAGAAATTCTGTCCACAAGCCTATTCTGTTAGACTCTCAGACTTGAATAATATAGATATTCATAAAAATGAAGCAGATAGAAGTGGACCCTGAACTGTATGGTCAACTAATATTTGATAAAGGAGGAAAGATTATCCATTGGAAGAAAGACAGTCTCTTCAATAAATGGTGTTGGGAAAATTGGACATCCACATGCAGAAGAATGAAACTGGACCACTCTCTTTCACCATACACAAAGATAAACTCAAAATGGATGAGAGATCTAAATGTGAGACAAGATTCCATCAAAATCCTAGAGGAGAACACAGGCAACACCCTTTTTGAACTTGGCCACAGTAACTTCTTGCAAGATACATCCACGAAGACAAAAGAAACAAAAGCAAAAATGAACTATTGGTACTTCATCAAGATAAGAAGCTTTTGCACAGCAAAGGATACAGTCAACCAAACTAAAAGACAACCTACAGAATGGGAGAAGATATTTGCAAATAACATATCACATAAAGGGCTAGTTTCCAAGATCTATAAAGAACTTATTAAACTCAACACCAAAGAAACAAACCATCCAATCATGAAATGGGCAAAAGACATGAAGAGAAATCTCACAGAGGAAGACATGGACATGGCCAACATGCACATGAGAAAATGCTCTGCATCACTTGCCATCAGGGAAATACAAATCAAAACCACAATGAGATCCCACCTCACACCAGTGAGAATGGGGAAAATTAACAAGGCAGGAAACCACAAATGTTGGAGAGGATGCAGAGAAAAGGGAACACTCTTACACTGTTGGTGGGAATGTGGACTGGTGCAGCCACTCTGGAAAACTGTGTGGAGGTTCCTCAAAGAGTTAAAAATAGACCTGCCCTACGACCCAGCAATTGCACTGTTGGGGATTTACCCCAAAGACTCAGATGCAATGAAATGCCAGAACACCTGCACCCCGATGTTTCTAGCAGCAATGTCCACAATAGCCAAACTGTGGAAGGAGCCTCGGTGTCCATCGAAAGATGAATGGATCAAGAAGATGTGGTTTATGTGTACAATGGAATATTACTCAGACATTAGAAACGACAAATACCCACCATTTGCTTCGACGTGGATGGAACTGGAGGGTATTATGCTGAGTGCAGTAAGTCAATTGGAGAAGGATAAACAGTGTATGTTCTCATTCATTTGGGGAATATAAATAATAGTGAAAGGGAATATAAGGGAAGGGAGAAGAAATGTGTGGGAAATATAAGGAAGGGAGACAGAACATAAAGACTCCTAACTCTGGGCAACGAACTAGGGGGGGTGGAAGGGGAGGAGGGCGGGGGGTGAGGTGGAATGGGTGGCGGGCACTGAGGGGGACACTTGACGGGATGAGCACTGGGTGTTATTCTGTATGTTGGTAAATTCAACACCAATAAAAATTAATTTATTAAAAAATAAAAAAAAATGAAGCAGATAAATGAAATCCGTACACTAGGAAGCAATCGAAGAAAGGGTAGGAAGTTTGTTTCTGTATACCTCTGACCATCATGACTACCAAAATAAGCTTCTTTTCTATTCTTTACATTCTCAGTTTGTAGCTACGTCATCTACCCTGTTACTTAATCTAGAAACCTGGGTATCTTTTTAAACTTCCTTCTTTTATTCTCCACTTCCCACCAAGTCCTGTAAATTGTACCATAAAACCATAATTCCACTGACACACCATCCTAGTCAAAGATAGCACTACTCCCCTGAACATGCTATAGCTTGTTAATTATTTTTCACATCTCTGCTTTAGTCTCAACCATCCGTTCTTCGCAAGAAGATAGAGCATTCTTTTACAAGGGCAAAAAGAAATTCTCCTTCTTTTTTGTTAAAAGATTTTATTTTTTTATTCATGAGATACACACAGAGAGAGATAGAGGCAGAGACACAACACAGGCAGAGGGAGAAGTAGGCTCCATGCAGGGAACCCAATGCAGGACTTAATCCTGGGTCTCCAGGATCATGCTCTGGGCTGAAGGTGGCGCTAAACCACTGAGCCACCTGGGCTGCCCGAAATTCTCCTTCTTAATACACTTTATTTAATGGCTTCCCATTTTTCTATGAATGAAACTCAAGCAATGACACTATAAGGTAACTATCATTACTATATCTATATTATGGATGAGGGAACCAAAGCTTTTAAAACTTATTTTTATCAAGGACACAGTTGTCAAGTAGTTCAGTCCAGTCAGTTTAAGTTTAAAGAACTGATGTGGGGCAAATTTGCTGCCCTCTGGTATGCTAAGTTTACAGTGTTATTGAATACACATGACATGATGCATAAAGCCAATTAGATTAAAATATTAATAATGATAATCATCACATCAACAACTAAGATTTGCCAAACACACATATTGAAGACCTATAACCTTCAGGCTTCATGCAATGTTATATTTAATTCCCATAACAAAACTCATCAATTAATGATTTAATAAATCCCTTAATTAATTCAAGAATCTTAAAAATAAAAAAAATATTCTGAATAGAATGTAGCATTTTGAACATAATTAAGCAAGATATGGAGTTAAGTATTTTGTATTCCTAGTATCCTGTTACTTACTTCCTATTTGATTTGGAGGAAAGTGAAATTTGAAATTTCAGTTTCCTTATTCTATAAAACAGCCTTATTAATGATATTTATTTCATATAACTGAACTGAGCACAGAAAATGAGATATTGCTTTGAAATGTATGCTATTAAAATGGTGACAGTCTCCTTAGAGATATATTTACATATGTTATATGTAAAGATGTTTTTACCAAACTAGTTCCTATTAGTTCAAGTCATCAATAAATTTAATTATGCTTTTCAATTTGAAAAAAAAAGATATATCTCTATTGACAAAATGAGACATTGTAGAGGTAGTGGAATATAACCATTATTGTATTGGCCAAATAATCCATATTTTTGTATGTTTTTAATATTAACAATTATATAGAAATATTTTATGAAGTCATCTTAGTTGAATTGAATTTATGTATTATCTGTGTGTATCAGTCAGAGTTCAATCAGAAACAGAACTAGTGAAAATATTTGGATGGATAGAGAGAGACAGGTGCATATATAAGTACATGTATAGGTAGATACATAGGTAGAAATAGATAAATACATATGATATACAAATAAATTTGCTACAAAGATTTGACAGTATGCAATTGTGGGTGTTGGTAAAACAGTGTCTTTAAGGCTGTGACCCTTGCTTCTGTTGCTGAAGCCTGAAGTCCATAGGGAAGACAGTGGGAAGGGAAGATGGTTGTAGAGTGGGGGAAACCAAAACCAATCTGTAACCCACAAGTACAACTATAATCCCAGTAGGATGGACTGAAACTCATACCATTTCTTGTTACCTCCAACATTGGTGGTATAAGAGCCCTGCAGAAGGTGGCTAAGCAGAAGCACCTGACCCAAGAGTTAGAAAAGATGAAGGAAAGTAAAAGGGAAGGAGTAGTGGTAGTAGCCCCACCTGCTGTCTCATGCCAATAAGCTGAGGAACCAGAGCAACAACAAAATGTGTAAACTACAAAATAGTGTTTACTTTATTTTCACCTTCTAAGTCACCTTCAAGGACTTTCTTTCCCCGCCCTAAGGGGAGACATATAAGGAAAAGGTTTCTGGGAAATGTAGTTCAGCATAGCCAACTTGGCACATTGTAGAGCCAAAATAATCCCCTCCTTATCAACTTGGCACCAATAAGCATCTCATTAAATCATGCTTAGCTTCCAAATAAAGATAATGACAAAGTCAAGCTTCTACCTAACATGATATAGTTATCCTAAGTACAACTGAAAATAATGGATGCTGATTTCATGCATATACTTTATCCTGGAGTACATTGCTCCAGCCCTGCAAGATGTTTCTACCTAATTGGTTCTGTAATTAAGACCCCAACAGGCCATTCCATCACTCCATCAAGCTAACTGCTTCCGCATGATGGAGAACATGATAAACCTGTAAATCCTACAACCATGGGTATGTTGATGGTTTTTTTTTTTAATTTTTTTTTCTGTGATATGAGTTCCTTGGTCAGAAGTGATGCTATTTGGAATACTGTGGATAATAAGATATCCAGAAAATCTGTGATCCCATTTGGGAGATGCATTGCTAAGTGGAGAGGTGACATCTATATCAATAGTCATGTCTATTTCACTAAGAACAAAGCTTTGTAACAACCATGCTGGAAGAAGTCCAATATGATCAACCTGCCAGCAGATGGTTGACTGATCCTTCAGGAAGTGGTGCCATAATGGGGGTACAGTGTTGGTTTCTTCTGTTGGCACAAAGGTCATTCAGGAGTGGCTCTAGAAAGATTGACTTAGGTAAGTGGATATCCATGTAGCTGACCCTGTAAATAACTTTTGTCTTTATCATAATGGCCACTTTATTCATCAACCCATTGCATAATGACAGGAATGGCTGAAAGGCAGTTAGGAATGGAAAATATATATAAAGTCAGGGAGCTTAAGAACAACCTAGAACCCCATGGGAACAGAGAAACTTTTGTTAGTTATTGTTGCCTCTGCAATCTTTGGTATGGGTACTCAACAGAAGCTAGTTTCTTGTGATGTAGCTAAACACATACCTGGCCCAGAAGTCAGAGAAGCTGAAGGAGGATTCAAGGAAAGGCAGAATAGTTGCAGACCCAACAATAGATTCACAAGAATGAGGTCAGTAGACAGATCTGTGACACTGTGTGCAAGCCACAAAATGGTTACTGTTTCACTTCCTTTCTCAAAATCTTGTAGAAGAATCTCCTTGTTGCCCACCCTAACCAGAAACATACAAGAAAGGGATTTTGGAGAAAGTAGTTTTGTCTGAGTTGAATGTGGCTCACCATGTTTAAATTGTAATACATTTTAGGGCAGCCCCAGTGGCACAGTGGTTTAGTGCTGCCTACAGCACCGGGGTGTGATCCTGGAGATCCGGGATCGAGTCCCACGTCAGGTTCCCTGCATGGAGCCTGCTTCTCCCTCTGCCTTGTGTCTCTGCCCCTCTCTCTCTGTGTGTCTCAATAAATAAATAAAATCTTTAAAAAAAATTGTAATACATTTTAGATCCCTACTTGACTGAAATCACCGTATATTTTAGTTTGGAGAATTTTGCTTATAAGAGACATAGTAGTAGGAAGAGTTCAGAATTGGGAATCTGGGTATTGGAAGTTTCTGTCATAGTTTCATCATTACCTGGAAATGTGACCTTAAGCTATTTATTCTCACTTGGCCTTCGTTTCTCCAGCTGTAAAATAAAAGGGATGCACTAGACTTTAGAGACCTCATTGTATATTGAGTAAAATAACTTATTTTTAGACTGCTAAGAATCAAGTCTTAGTTATGTCAAGTGTGTGATTTTGCAAGGTTTGGGGGTTTCTACAACTCAACATCCTCATCTGTAGAGATAATACCTTAATCAGGTGTGTTGTGAGAATTGATGGAGTTAAAATATTTAAAGCCCTTTAAATCATGAGGGGTATGTAGTGAGCACATACTAAACATTAGTAGTAGTTAGTAATTTGCCAGTGAATTTCATGATTGCTTATTTATTGTTGAGGTTTAAAAACCATATTCATTGTTTCAAAATCTGTGCTTTGGTTTAGGGAATTAAAAGGAAATTGGTACCGGTCTTTGTAAATTTGTTTCACCATTTGCAAATCATTGTTTTTTTCTTCTTTTTTGATACTGATCCTATTAATATGGGTGCATTGAATATCCATAAAAGTGGACATTGTATCACTATGCAAATAAAGCAATTATTTAGTAGCCTTAATGAATGGTGAATAATGGCATAGAAAGTTATTCATTGTATAAAAAAAATGCTGAAAAGGAGCTTTCCCCCTTTAATGGTAAGAGCGCCCAAAGAAATGTGTTTAAAGCTTAAAATAATTTTGACCTATGTTTTCCAAATTCAGAGAACTACCATAAATGTGCCATTTTAGATACAAAGTCTTATTCTAGTAGAATTCTTCTTTTCTTTTATTCCCTCACCAATATTTGAATTTAGTTCAGTAAATCCAAACATCATGTAAGGTTGTGTTATGAAGCTCACTCATCTCATCCTTTCTAAATATCTATATACCACTCCTGTTTTTGTGAGCTAAGTCAATTCATTCTCTGTTCTCATTCTCTATTCTTATTTAGATTACATAAGGGAGACCTTATTGAAACAGAATAATTATATACAAGTCATGACTCCTTTGATTTTAGGAGATAGAAATTCAACTTAAAAATCAGTTTAACAAAACAAAATAAAACAAGACAGAAGGAAGAAAGGAAACGAAAGGAAGGGTAATTTACTGTTTCACATAACTAAGAAATCAAGTAGCATCATTGGCTTCTGACATGATTGGATCCAGAAGTTTAAACAATACATCAGCTCTCTATCTCTGTGTCTCTATTTCCTCTTTCCTTGCCCCATCTCAGTGTGCCATCAGTTTTGATATATATTAGTAGGCTTTCTGAACCACTGTATCAGAGTTAGTGGCTTCTAGAAGCTCCAAGAATTTGTACTCAGAGATAGTGATCCTTAAAAAAAAAAAAAAAAAAAAAAAAAAAGAGGATTACTCTATCTCCCTCAATGCCCATAAACTCTAATGCCCTGTACTTTGATAATATGCTCGTATGTATCAGTCTACTTAGCTTCGATAAAAGAATACAACAAAGTGAGTTAAACAGCAAATTAATTTCATAGTTCTGGAGGCTTAAAGTCCACAATGAAAGCATTAGCATGGTTAATTTCTGATGAGACCTTTCTTCCTGTCTTATAAATGGCCACCTTCTTACAATGTACTTGCATGGCCTTTACTCTGTGTGTGAGCATAGAGATAGGGAGAGAGAGAGAGGGAGAGAGAGCAAGTGAGCACCAGTGAGCTCTGGTACCTCTTCCTTTTCCTTTAAGAACACCAATTCTGTTGTTCCCATGCTTATAGCCTCATTTAACTTATTTATCTCCTTAAAGTCCCTTTCTCCAAATACAGTCATATTAGAGGTTAAAGTTTCAATTAATGAATTTGGAGGGACACAATTCAGTTTATAACACCCTATATAGATAAAAAAAATCATTGTGCCTAAGTTGATACTAACCTAGTAACCTAATTGGCTTAATATAAGAGCTTTGCTTGAGGTCCACACAATTGACAGTCACATAGTTAAGGGCATTGTTCAATAGGAAAAAAGTACAGGACAGTAAAAATGATATCAAATGTATATTCACATTAAGATAGTCTTGTTGGGGTGATATCAACAAAACAGTGACATAAGTCATTCCTGATTTCAGTCTCCCTTACAAGAAAACCAACTAGCAATTATCCATAGAGAAGACGCCAATGTGAAAATCCCAGGACCCAAAGCTGAGGCTTAACCATCCCCTTGAACCACAGAATTTGAAAAGTATCATGTTAGGTGGGTAGGAAGAGTAGCTACACTCTGACTACGTTGCCCTTCCTCCAAGCAAACATACCCTCTGGGCTATGATTTTGGGTGGGGGGGCACAAGATGGGCAAGATCCCTGCAGGATATTCCTATGTGAGTAGGATCTCACATAGATCACTGGGGTAATCTGCAAGATCTGACCACTGGAGTTAAAATAGAGAAAGAGAAGTGGAAGGAGCTTACTGCAACCATCCCTCAGATCTTGGATGACCACATTCCTTCTTGCAGGGGCACCTGAACAGAGATCCTAACCAGTGACTCTGTCCCGTCTGCAGAGCCAAATAAGTGGCCCCATCTGGCCAGAGGGCTTAGTGAGAAGTTCTGGGTTCCTAGCCACAAGCTGATTTGGTCATGGAATCTATTATATGACCCTATTCAGGCAAGGAAGAAAATTTATACCACCACCCACCTACTGAGTATAGCCTTTAGTGTCAAATGATGAGAGAACTTAGGCAGCTACAAATCCCATCCTACAGATGAGCTTGGGCAAGAAGCTAAGCCAGCAGTGCTCTTCAACTGTTGAGTATAGCCTCTGGCTTCTTACAACCAGGGACCCTGAACAGTGACCCTGGTCAGCCTTGGAACTCAACCTATAGTACCACCCAGCCCTGCCCTACAGCAGAGCTCAGCTTACAGCCTTGTCCAGCTGCTGAACACCATCTGTGCCCTCATCTGAGGACCCTAGTGGTGAACCTACCCAATATCAGACCATAGTCTACAGCTCCACTCAACTAGGGAGTATACTTTATTCATATACTTTTGCTTTGTGTGTTTTCTTTATCTGTGTTTACCTTAACAATAGAATGGTAAAATGATAGTTGAGTCACATGATGGCTGGTTTCTAAACTAAAGCTACATGTATTAATTCTCACTTTATTAACCAAAGCTACACAAATGGCCAAGGCTGAGGTTAATGTTACAGGAACTATAATTATCTAACAAGGAAGGCAAAACATAAGTGGGAATAAAAATCTACCTATCACAAATAATGTGATACTGACAAGAAGTGGCATCACCTAAACTATGAGTGTTATGAAAAGATTGGTGAGAAGTAGCTGTCCTCTAGATATACTAAACAGGTGAGATCTAGGGCAGTGTGATTAATTCTATGTGGGTGGCAGAGTGAAAGGAAAAGTGAGGATCATTATCTAGCATTCTGAATTGAAATACAAGGTCAATAGTGATACTATTCAAAGATAGGGAACAAATGAATATGTAAAACAAGATGTGATGAAGTTTGAATAGGGAGAAAGATCACAGCTTGGACAAATTTCACTTTGAGGCACAGTAATATGTTCAAGAGAAATACCCTAGTAACTTAAATGAATACAGGTCTAGAAATCAAGGGAGAAATCTCAGCTAGAAATAGACATTTGAATCACTCGCATTTAGATCATTAGTGAAGCCATATGCTGAAGAGCATATAGAGTAAGAAAGAAAAAGAATTAGGATTCTTTTGCGAGGATTCTGTTGTGAGGATTAGCAACATTTAAGGGCTAGGCTAAGAAATAAAAAATCAAAAGAAAAAAAAAGGTTTCTGAGATTATACAGAATGTGTAAGAAAAATCAGGAGTTATTGGATTTTTTTTCTTGCTTTGAATTGTTTTGCTTTAGTAGAGAAAGAGAATGAAATCCAGAAAACCAACATGGTAAATATTCAGAGAATTCAAAAGACAAATACTGAGAAATATGTTTTGTCTGGTTTGTCACTGGTATGTCTATGTGTTTTAAAAAAGGAAGTAGGCAAAGGTCACCAGTGTAGAGAGGGTAGCGAAATAAAAGTTTGGGTATTGCTTGGGCCCTCTGCATGGACACTGAAGTCACCCAGGATGTGTTAGAACTTGAGTAAAGTCTCTTGGCCAAGGCCAAAATACTTAGTGTATTGGGGAGGTAGTAGAAGCTGGAAGAAAAATTCTCCCTGGTTTCCTGGTTTCTTCCCACTTCTGTGATAGTTCTCAACTTAAGCATTACTTCTTTAGGGAAATCTTTCCTGAACCTCACAAACCTAAGTTAGGTGTCCCCTAAAAGTCCACATAGCAAAATTTGTTTATCCCATTATATTTCTTACAAGTCTGCAATAAAATTGAACAGTTTGTTTTCTCTTTATGAGGCCATTAGCTCTGTCAGCTGATTTCAAGATTATGCCTATTACTTCCTATGTGTTTAGCACCGTAATTGGCACATCAAAGTCTCTTCAAAAATGTTTGCTGATAGAGTGAACAAATGGAAAGATAAAACAAACAGGAGGAGTAGGAGGAGATTTCAAGAAAGCAGCAGGGTTTACCCAAGGCTACAGGAGTACTGAGAAAGCAGACTACAATTTCTGCTCCCTAGTAAGAGAAGTCCAACAGCACCAGGATTACTGTTGCTGTTGGAAATACTCTAGTCTAGAATTGTGAAGTTAAGTTACTGCTGTGCATAAAAGATTTAGTACAACTTCAAGTCTACAAAAAATTTTCAATATCACTGGAAAAAAATCCAAATTACATATTCTTTCAGGAAGTCTTAAAAGAACTAATCAACTTTTAATATTTAAAATTATAGTTGTAAAACAAACTATCATGAGTAAAATAAATAAAAATATATGTTTGTAGTCACATTATTTGGCATGCTAAGAAAGGATATGGATTAAAAAAGATGGAAGACAGTAGAAAGGGGCAAATAATGGAGGAAAAACCTGGGAAAGAAAGGATATTATTTAGTTAGGTGAAACTATGTATGACAGTATTTACTGGTGTTCTGGACTCTACTATGCACTATATTCTATACTTTTGGTTAAAAAAATAGTTTCTTTATTCCATATATAAACCTACAAAGTAACCATTATTATGGAGAAGGAAAACCATTCAGAGAATATGTAACTTGTTAAACTCTGGTGTGTGAAGTTTATACAACTGGTGTGTGAAGCTGGGATTCAAATCCAGTAGACCCTACCTTGATTGTCAATACATGGGTATTATAGTGAGTTTTCAACCCCAAGAATTTGAAATGAAGGGTACAATGTCTGGAAATTAAACTTAATGATGACAGAGTATATTTGTGTGGGTGTGTATGTAAACATATACACAGAGGGGTTGGGAGGCCTCTAACCACAAAGATGGATTTTCTAGTCAGCAAAAAACTCTCCAGATGTTATATGCTGATAGCTGCACTGAGTATATTTAGGATTATTATAAATGCTAAATTGATAATATCATTTTTCAGACTTGTATCTGGATGAAATACTTATCACAAGCAGTGATTGTATTTTCAGCTGCTACTAAGAGATAGTAGTAGGATAACAACTTACTTGGCAAGTTTGAACTCACAGGCATACCTCCTGCTCCTCGTGGTATTCCTCAGATTGAAGTCAGTTTTGATATTGATGGTAATAGTATCCTCAATGTGTCTGCTGTGGATAAGAGCACAGGAAAAGAGAACAAGATTAGCATCACTAATGGCAAGGGCCACTTGAGCAAGGAGGACATTGAGAGCATGGTCCAGGAAGCTGAGAAGTGCAAAGCAGAAGATGAGAAGTAGAGAGACAAGGTGTCTTCCAAGAATTCACTTGAGTCTTATGCATTCAACATGAAAGCAACTGTTGAAGATGAAAAACTTCAGGGCAAAATCAATGATGAAGGCAAACAGAAGATCCTTGACAAGTGCAATGAAATCATCAACTGGCTCCATAAGAACCAGGCTGCAGAGAAGGAAGAATTTGAACATCAGCAGAAAAAGCTGGAGAAAGTCTGCAACCCCATCATTACGAAGCTATACCAGAGTGCAGGAGGCACGCCAGGAGGAATGCCTGGAGGCTTTCCTGGTGGTGGACCTCCTCCCTCTGGTGGTGCCTCCTCTGGGCCTACCATTGAAGAAGTTGATTAAGCCAACCTGATGACAGGTCTAGCATTGTTCCACACATTTGAAGGAGCCAAATTTGTAGCAAATTCATGGCAGTTTTAAAGTCAAGCTGCTATAGTAAATATACTGGACATTCTTGATACTTGAATATGGAATATGTGCACAGGGAAAGGAAATAAACATTGCACTTTATAAGCACTGTATTGTTAAGTGGAAAATGCAATGTCTTAAATAAAACTGTATTTAAAATTGGCAACATAGAAAATAGATTTTTAATGATCATATATACTTTGAGGATATAATCTCATTATGTGGTGAAATTTAACCCTCATATTTATGGAATTCATGTATAAGATTTCTTTCTTCCTTCCGTGCTGCATATCTTAAGTGTTAATATTTTGAGACCAATGAAGTCACTTTTTTTTTTTTTTAACAGCAGCCTTTAGGATAGGTAGAAATTCCAAACTTTTTTTTTCTTTTTTCTTTTTTTTAGAAATTCCAAACTTAGAGTAAAGACATTTTAGCAGCTACTTCGTAATGAATTAGGGAGATAGTTATATATCAATATAAAATTAAATATATAACCAAAGAGAATCTTAACTTTATTATGTAATATTTTTAATTGTATCTTACTCTAATTTTACATTTGAAGTAATGTTTTCTTTCTTTAAAGTGATAATTTTGAATACAGATTAAATCAGTATGTAGGTATAAACTGCTTAAAAGTTTTAGAGACTCATGGTGTCCTGGGGTCTTTTACTGTGTGGAGACTTCCCCTTTCTTTCCCCTTTGACATCTAAAGACAGGTGAGTTGACTCACTAACAGGATCACAGGGTCTGGTTTTCCATTGTGTTTGTGGAGGTCACTAGGTTACAGAATTCGATTTCCTTGATGTCAGTCTCAGTCAGTCAGTTCCCCACGCGGACTAACTCCTAGTGATGTTGTTCCAGACTTTCTTTTTCTTCTTTTCTTTTACCTTTTACTTTCTGGAAGGGAAGAAGATATATGCTACTTAAGATGGCTTAGTGAATATTTAATGTTCTGGGAGTCATAGTAATATATATAATGTTTATAGAAGAATAAAAGTAAATACTAAAACATTACAGATTTTATTTTATAAACATTATCCTATGTGATAATATCTGAACTTTTCTCTTTTTTAAGATTTGAATAGCTTTCTCTCCATAATTAATTGCATTTAGTAATAAGAATACATTAATGAGGGGATCCCTGGGTGGCTCAGAGGTTTAGCACTTGCCTTTGGCCCAGCACATGATCCTGGAGTCCCAGGATCGAGTCCCGTGTGGGATCCCTGCATGAAGCCTGCTTCTCCCTCTGCCTGTGTCTGTGCCTCTCTCTTTCTCTCTCTCTTTCTGTGTCTATCATGAATAAATAAAATATTTTTAAAAAGAATACATTAATATTTGTTCACAAATTTACTCAACTTTAACTGAGCTTTGTCTACTGAATTACAAATATTTAATAATTATCTATTATATATGATATATGGTGGCTAAGCACAATTTGGAAATCAATATATATGAGCCAAGAACATAGGATCAATTAATTTCAATTTAAGAATCATGAAATTAAGAAGAAAACTTATCACTTCTTAAAAGATTTATGAATTTAAATAATAGGCAAAGCTTACAGCAAGAGATTGTACACAGAGATTAGAAAACAGAGTCTGATGTGACTAGAACATAGGGCAATGGGCTGGTAGGCAGGGGTGGAGACATAATGGAGGTCTTAGAGCATGGGGTCAAAGGCTGAGACTAAATTTGTACACATTTGTTGCTGTTAGAAATTCCATCTCTTTATTTTGCCCCTGAATTTACAACTAAATAGCAGATACCTGTCATTGATACATTCATTCAAAACAATTTATAGAGTCTAAATGTACAAAACATTGAGCTGCTTGCCTTACAAATAAATGTACAGGCAAGACACATGCATCTCTGAAGGATTGCATTTAAAGCACCTTTAAAAAAATCTTTACTGACAACTCTCTTCCTCTGGGTTACACATACACAATTTTTTTGTTTGATTTTTATTTTTAGTTTTTAATCCTGAAACATATATTAATCTCATTTTTTTTATAAAGTGTTGAGGAAGAGTGAATTTGGTGGTTTTAGATATTATTGGTTTGGGAAGGGCCATTCTAAACTATAAAAGTATATGTAATGTTTTGCTGACACAGTTAAGTAGTTACAGAGCCAGTGTCTCAAATCCTTATTCTTCATCTATTCTTCCATCTCGGAGGTCAGCTCGCTGATTGTGTGATTGAAATCAGAGAAATCTCAGGTAATAGATATTTGAAGGCAGGTGTTTTATTTAACCCTGGATGATTCAATCTTATATGACTTGGTTAGATGACAATCAGTGAACCATGAAATTTCATGTATCTCTGAGGCTATTGTTTTATAAATAAAATCATTGAGGAGAGTTTCATTATAGTAAGAGCTACTATGTGAGATGTATGAGAAAAATAAGTTGGTAGACCATAGACAGGTAACTTTTGTATATAAAAAAATGATTTAGGGCAGCCCCGGTGGCGCAGCGGTTTAGCACCGCCTTCAGCCCGGGGCGTGATCCTAGAGACCCGGGATCGAGTCCCATGTCAGGCTCCCTGCATGGAGCCTGCTTCTCCCTCTGCCTGTGTCTCTGCCTCTCTCTCTCTGTGTCTGTCATGAATAAATAAATAAAATCTTTTAAAAAATGATTTACATGTACTCTAATTTTGTTGGAAGTTTCTATAACCACGTTAATATTATTATTTGATTTTGTACGTTAGAACCAATCCTTTGTACTAAATGCATGAAATTTAAAGGTGCATATAATACTTTTCGCAAGTGGTGTCATGCATCTAAAGAATAAGCCCAATCTTACTACAGGACATGTTATTTTGAAATATTTTGCTAACAGAGGTGGAGCAATAATAATTCAAAGTGCTGAGCATTGGGAAAGACTGAGATGAGGTGACATTTGAGATGAATATGACTTAAAAGGGAACTCAAGGTGCAAAAGCAAAGTTTATCTGTCCTGATGTGCAGGCTAAGGGATTAAATTAATATTAATTTTGGAAATTTTGTGTTAATGATAGATGAAAGAAAGAAAAGAGAAGGAAAGGAAAGAAGGAGAGAAGAGAGACAGATAAAAGAAAGGAAGGAAGAAGAAAGAGAGAAAGAAAATAATAAAAGCAATGATTATTTAGGGGATATTAAGGTGTGGACATCTTTTTTCTCTAGGGTGTAATAATTGGAAGGAAGAAAATAAGCAAAATGTGTCAAATTTGATTGGCACTATACACAGAAATAGAATTTTTTTTTTTTTTTTTTTTTTTTTTTTTTATGATAGTCACACACAGAGAGAGAGAGAGGCAGAGACACAGGCAGAGGAAGAAGCAGGCTCCATGCACCAGGAGCCCGACGTGGGATTCGATCCCGGGTCTCTAGGATCGCGCCCTGGGCCAAAGGCAAGCGCCAAACTGCTGCGCCACCCAGGGATCCCAGAAATAGAATTTGTAATGAGGCTGAAAATGTGGAGCTAATGAAGAAGTATCATGAGAAGAAAGAAAAAGAAGGATTGGTGTGGGAAACTGAAGATGAAGTAAAGAGTAGTCATTGAGGAGATAAAATTTTCTACCCTTCTTGGAACTGAACACACAATTAGAAATAAACTTGCTAGAACAAATTTTTCATAGTAAATTGGGGATTAACGATTTGCCTAAAGGGAATGAAATCAGCATTTGAGTCTCCTTGCTTCAGAACCACTTGTTTTTTGTTTTTGTTTTTTTTTTACATTTGATACAAATTTCTTGTTTTTCACACACACACACACACACACACACACACACAGGTGCATACACACACTTTAAATCATGCATAAAACAAATTAAAAACTAACCAAACTTTTGGATTTCTGAGAGAATAATTATTTTCAACTGAGTCATGGATACAAGGAGATCTAAACATATTTGTCTTATGTTTCATCTTTTTGGTTGATCCTAAGTCACTGTGATGTATTCTGTGTTTATTCAAAAATTTCCTAGAGACATTCCATATGCTAATTTAGCCTGTAGCTTCTCCAGATACAGGTTAACATATAGCTAGCATATATAGAAACATGATACTTAGCTTTATTTTTTATTATTTTTATTTTTTTGATACTTAGCTTTAATTTGATAGAATATAGATCAACAATTCAGAGTACTTCTCAGATGCTTGAATAAATTAATTGGAAATAACAACAACAAAATAATGCCTTTTTAACAGAAAAATGAGTAACAGATAGGCTCAAAATGCTTCTGCTCCAGAATCTTTTATCATATAAATTTTGGTTGCTGGTCAGTCACTAGGTAAACCGACGGGGAAAAAAGAATACCATTAGTGTGCAGTAATTTAGAAATTTTAATTATCCTTGTTAAATAACAACTGACTGCATGAATAATGGCAGTGAGGTTTCTCATTTTCCACTTAAATATATTTCTGTTTTATTTACCACAATGTACTGCAAAAGAGGAAGGTTTTGATGACCCTCTGTTCTAGAGTCAGTGGTCCACAGTACTCATGGCACAAAAAAATTTAGTCCTTTTGTGGTTACTTCAGATTTTTTTTTGAGGTAACACTGTCATCTTACTTCTGCAGGTCTCAACTTATCTATACACCAGAGGGCAATCTAGACAGCATTTGGAGAATTAGTTGCCTTGTATTAAAACCATTAGCTGGGAAAATTTATTCATTCATTCATTCTACAAATATTTATTGAGCACCTGGTTTGTGGCTGGGTACTTAGGGGAAAAAACCTCAAACAATACATTCTCCATCCTCAAGGAAAGGATGAGCAAGTAAATAATTTCAATAGAGTGTGATAAAAGCAAGATGAATGAAGCATGAGGGAGAATGAAGCAGCATGGAAAAAAAGGATGGAGTCAGAGCAGGATTTCTTAAAAAGTAGGACACTTTTGAAATGAATATTAGCTAATAGAAAATTGAAAATAATTACTTAAAGGTGAGTTTTTTGGGGGGTATGGGGTAAGAAGTAATATTTAAGAAAATGGAATTCTTGGAAAGAGTATCTTTCATCCAGTTTTTCACTAGCAAATTTATATTGAGCAACTATATTCTTGTTTTGCTGAACCCTGGAGATTACAGTGAAAAGGTCAAAACAAAAGAAGTTTGATCTTGCACAGAGCTTTCATTCTTGAGGGGAGACAGGCAGTATACAAACTATTGCAATAATAACTAACATTGGTAAAGTACATACTCTGCACTGGGTACTGTTCCCAGGCTTTATAAAAAAAGCAACAACATTAATTTAAACCTTACTATAACCCACTGAGGAAATTTTTATTATTATGGAGTCAACTGGGGAAGAGTCTTGCATAACTAGTAGCATAGTCAGCTGGGTCTCAAAGCTAGGCAGCCTGGATTGGGGGTTTATTCTTTCAAGTACTATAACAAATTGCCTATCAAAATAAATAAATGAATATATAACATAACCGAAAGTGGTAAATGGTATGAGTAAAAAGAAAACCATGTGAGCAGACAATGTTTGAGGGGGAAGATGCTGTTTTAGATGTCAGAGGGCAGACATTGTCAGTATCCTTCCCTTGAGTTTGACTGCTTCAGTAGATTCAGGCCAACCTCCAACTTCTTGTACCTGCATGTCTTTGTCTGTGGGCTTTTTCTGAAGACAAAGGAAGTTGTTTTGGCTTGGAACAGGGCTAAAGTGGAAGGAAAATAACATCTCACAGAATAGCTGTCAACCAATGACTTTTAGAAGTCAGTCCACAACCATTCTAAGCTTTCTCAGCCCTCATGAAGGCTAACTCCAAAGTATGTCTGTACTATTTTCTAGAATTTTTCTGTGGGGTTGTGCTCCACTGACCCACAGTGATGACTGGCTTAATCATATGCACTTTATTGGCTCTGTTCTTTACCTTTATCACTTCCTCACTTCTGTTCCTGTGTTTTCTTTTACCTCTCAAATGAACTGTTTACTTGAATCTTTATTTTAGAGCTTTCCTTTCAGACCAACTAAACTAAGATAGATTGGCTTGTCAGAAAATGGATCTCTGAGGGAAATTTGGGAGTAGAGCATTCTAGATAGAGGAAAGTGTATATGCCAAGGAACTGAGAAAGACAGTTGCAAAGCCACTACATACCTGCCTGGAGTGGAGTAAGGATAGGGAATAAATAAGACTGACCTTGAGGAGCAGGAAAGGACCAGGTGACAAAGATCTTTTTTTGGGCTGTGGAGAAGCGTTTCGAAAGTGGAAAAAAAAAACACTGTTCTATATGAGGCAAGGTGGAAAAAATAAAACAAAACTAGTAGAGTAGCTTTAAAAAGCAGACTTTAAAAAAATTAAAAAAATAAAAAGCAGACTTTAGAGAATATCTAATCTAACCTTTTATTTTTATAAATGAGGGAAGTGAGGTCCAGGTCACCTTGCTACAAATAGCAAAAGGCAAGTCTTCTATCCAGATATGAATTCCAAATCTTATTCTCAATCCACATTTGAGAGTCATGTTCATCTTAGAAACCTACCATGAGAATAAGCACAACAAATTAAAATGAAATTAATAAGAGACATAACAATATTGAGTGACTCATTATAAAGAACCAGTGATACTTTTTTGTTTTTGTTTTTGTTTTTGTTTTGTTTTGTTTTACCACTAGTTTTCTAAATTCAATGCTTCTAACTCCCAGCATGAGAAATATAATAGCTCTTTCTCTTCTCTCCAGTGAGGGGGGAATGGACAGAGTTGCAGGTGCTATCTAGATACTGAATTCCATGTGGGCACACTTAAGGCAGGTCTGGAAGCCAGGCAAAATTTCACATGGGCATCTCAGTACAAGAATTTTTACTCTGTGTGCTTCCCATCACACACCCTGTCATTAATGTAAATTCTAACACCTGCCAGTAAATGGGTACTTGATGTCAGTAGGTAACACAATCATCAGCTTAAAGTACTCTGTCCAAATAATAAGATTTGTGGATTGAATCTTTGTGCAACTCTCTGTTCCAGAACTAAGCAAACACATGGTGAATTTATTTGGTGTGTTTGCTGTTTACTGCATGAGCTGAGATGAATTCTAGTAATGCCACAGGGAGGGATTGAATCATTTATTAAGGTACCGTCTTGGACAGGTGTCTCAAATGCCAATTCCAGGATTTAATCTAAACTAATCTTCAGAAAAGTTAGATTTAATGGAAATGAGAACCCGAAGGAATTCAGAGTGAAGGTAACTGGAAGTTTAAATCTCGAACACTACTATTTACAGCAATCTTTTAAATAAACTCTCTTACTTGGCTGTTATCCTTTTGTGTTCTGAGGTAAAAGGTGTTTAGAAACATATTGGCTCATTGGTTGGCAGGATTTATACAAAACAAGTTATTTACTCTTTATCCCTAACCCTGGAAATTAGTTATTTGCAAATGAAGCTACACATTCATATCTGAGATCAGCCCACAGAATTTTTGGCCTCTGCAGAGTTAGTACATATAGGATGAACTTGCAATCTACTGTACTAAGCCATATTTCCTGATGACAAAATATGACACCAGAAGACAGAGCTTGAAATTGATAAGGAAAAACTGTGTAAATGGCCACCACACATCATATCTAAATATTGACAAGTCAAAGAAATTGTGGGTTAACCATCACTGAATGCAATTTATAAGATGTATTGGCAAGGCCAAATTTGGAAACTAAGTTCTAGTATTTGCCTCTTCTTTAAAGCACTGTATCTCTTACCAAATTATAAAAAATAATATTTCCGGGCAGCCCCCGGTGGCGCAGCGGTTTGGCGCCGCCTGCAGCCTGGGGTGTGATCCTGGAGACCTGGGATCAAGTCCCACATCGGGCTCCCTGCATGGAGCCTGCTTCTACCTCTGCCTGTGTCACTGCCTCTCTCTCTCTCTGTCTATGAATAAATAAATAAAATCTTAAAAAATAATAATAATATTTCGGTTGTGGCTTAATATTTTCTGTATATATCTCTATATAGATAGAAATAGGCTTATATGTCTATATAAATACAGATAGGTTAATTAAAAAATAACATTGAAAAAAAATAACATTGATTGCCAACATCACAGAACTAACTTACAAATTGTACAGACAGATGCTGGAAAAGTAGAAAGAATTCATGAATGTATTAATTTGATTTTACCAGGGATGGTATTTGGAAGCTCTTGCTGGCAGCTCTTATGACTCTGGAAATGTCTTAATACCATATTTACTTTTTAATATTAAAGAGAAAAGGGCTGGCACAAAAACAATTGCTAATGACCTATTTTATACTATAAAATCTCAAGACTACTTAAACTAATAATTGCCAAGTACAAATTTAAATGGAAGGAGTATAACTGAAGTAAATAAAGAACACAGCTCAGATAAGGAAACAGGTTGAGGAAAAACGATATGAAATAAAATAGTCAGTGAAGTCACCGGATAAAGTTTCCTAGGTTCTGCAGAAGTTAACAAAGAGTTTTCCTTTCTCTTCTTCCTCTCTTCTTTATTTTTCTTCATTATTGTCTTCCGTCCCTCTCCCCTCCCTACCTCCCTTCTCCCTTATTTCTTTCCTTCCTTCTTTCCTAATTTCCTTCCTTCCTTACTAGTTATTTTGCTTATTATAAGTATTTAAATATGGGAAAGAGTTATTTATAAATATTTAGTATTGGGGAACCTGGGTGGCCAGTTGATTAAGTGTCTGCCTTCAGCTCAAGTCATGATCTTAGGATCTGGGCATGAGTCCAGAGTGGGGCTCCCTGCCCAGCAAGGAGTCTGCTTTTCCTCTTCCTTTCTACCTCTCCCAATTGTGTATGCCTGTGCGCTCTCTCTCTCATTCTCTCTCAAATAAATAAATACAAACTTTTAAAAAGTATTTGGTATCTTCTAGATAATGTTTTCAATGTTTCACATATATGATCTCATCTAATCCTGAGGATAACACTCTAAATTTGGTATATCATCCTCATTTTAGAGAAATGCAGTAATGTGGAGAAACTTGGATGTAGCTCTTAGGTGTCAGTGTCTGACGTAAAGCCTTTGTCTTCTCCACAAATCTGTGTATGTGTATGTGTATAAAATCTCTACACACTTTTGTGACGAAAAAATAATTTACTTCAAAGACATAGTAACAGAATATACATAAGCATGCCATAAAATATAATATGTGAGAATTGCTACAACTTGATTTCAAACATTCCATGATATTCCACCTTGAGAAGGATTTATTAGTTTCTAAATCAGTTCCTCTTTCTTTAAAACATACCCAGAATTAAGTAGGAAGATACTCAGTGCCAGTGATTTCCAGCTGAGAACAGTGTTGCTATCCAGGGAATATTTAGAAAAGGACCTTAGGTCTATACCAGTGACTATAGCAAAGCGATGACATTGGTATGTGGTGGATGAGGATCATGAATGCTACAAATCCTGAAATAAGAATGATAGTCCCACAAAATGCAGACTTGTCATACCCATAATACTAAAAGTTCTCCACCTCTGTACACTTTTTAAACACACACACGCACAGATGTTGGCTTGTGGCAAATCTTATTGATTACCTACCCAGCAACCACTTCTTGCTTCTTCCTCACTAACATAATTTATTCACACAACACTTAGATACCAGTGAGCTCTGGGAATGCTGACTCCACCCCAGCTGCAGAGGATGAATCATATTTTTTTAACTGTTTTTTTTTTTTTAATCCAAACAGAATAACCCTCATTTCACTCTGCCAATGATTGAGTTTTGACCTGGGCATCTGACTCTGTCTTAAGCTAGTAGATATAAGAGAAAGTTTACTTTAAAGCTCCTTAGAAAGATTTCTCTCTGTAATAAAAAGAGAAAGCTGAATAGGAAGACATCTCTTTCTTCTTGATTTGGACATTATCATATAACAATTTCATGTTTGGAATTATTACAGATATTTCTCAACTATGAAAGAAAAACCAAGAGAATACCAGAGAATATTGGTGCTCAAGTAATTAGTGAGGGTCTCAAGTAATCTGAGGATTGCCTATTTTATGGATTCTGCTACATGAGAATAACTTGACAATATAGATTACTTTTAGTTACACATTATCTTATTTTCATACAAAAGCATCCAAGTTGCTGTTTAGGAACTATAATTCCCCATTTTCCCATGACCAAAAATAATATATCAGAAACAGAGCCCAAGTACAGATTTATCATGTTAAGCAAAAGTTTTGAATAAGATTTAGGGGAGTCTCTAATAATCCATATCCAAGCTCAAATTCAGAGCAGAATATGTATATTTTATGCTGGTTTGGGAAAATTGTTTATTATTTTATTAAAATGATTCAGTAACTAAGAAAATATAAGGTACAGAATACATCATATTACTTGCTTTGGAAAATAAAGGTCTTATTTTAGAAAACAACATTCTGACCTTTAGTAAAGGCATAAGTTAGTAAAAAAGTTATTTCTGTAATTTTAATAAAAAGCAGCTCTGAAGAAGTTTAGTATAAAACAGTATTTTTCTTTCTAAAATATGTTCTTTTATACCAAAATAATGAAAATTACTGAAATACAATTTTTATAGCTAATAATAATCTGAACATACAATAAATAATTGAAAGACATAAATTTAGGTTCATGGAACCCTATGGGGGTAAGCAGGTAGAGAGTAGAGAAGGGAGATATCACCTGGCACAAAGGATATCGAAAAGAAAATTTGATTAGAACTAGAAATCATTCTGGTCCATGCATTTCCACCAAAGTTAATATTCTCTTTTCTTAGATAGAATGACATTTTAATTTTTTGACTCTTTTAATCCAATGACCTATACTATTGATTATATCTGTAGAAGAAACTGTAAAGCATCTACATTAAGTCTATAGCATTCAATAGAGGAAAGTTAATAAGATAGAGAAGAGTTGAGAGGGGTGAGGAATGAATTTGCCTAGGTTGATTTTGGAGATTATCAGTACTTCATCTTTATTTCCCAACCAAGTTTGAAATGTATCTAAGTTGGAATAATTTTCTTTTGTCTTTTCTGAATGTCAGTCCTTCCGGTGGTATATAGCATCCCATATTTTCTTAGTGCTATTAGAGCTTTTTAGGACATGTGGGTGTGGGAGGGACAATAAACATTTGCAACAGAATCTTCATCCCGGTGACTTTTCCAGTGCCATCTGGATTCCTGCATATTGTCTACATGTCTATTCAGAAGAAGAATTAGATTAAAAAATAGATAAAAGGATGTAAATATGTGAAGGAGAGGAAGTGTTCTCTTGTTCAACTCCCCCAGTCGAGCTGCTTCCTGATTAAAATACTAATATGTGGCAACTGGCCTGTGAAGTCTATGCTGAGGCATGAAAGAGTTTGGCACGATCAAACAAACGTATCATTTCTGCCTCCTTCTGTCAGCAGTAACTGAGCAATCCAGCTTGGTGATTGGAAGAGCAAAATTTCTTTGTCCTGCACATGCTGTATTTATCCTTCACGAATATCCACAAAACTCAGCAGGGATTTGGCTGAGAACGTAGAATTACTCCTTGCAGAAAACTGGTAATAAATCTGGGAGGCTTTGTACAAGATCTGAAAGCTGCCTTCAGAATTTGCTGGAGGAGGCGTGTATAGCCAGGAGTAAGGAGATTATGTAAACTACAGAGTGGAACTAGAGGAGCGTGGCCAGGGAAGGCCCAACTCAGAATGCCCTGTGAATATTCTCTTAGCAAGAGAGACTTAGCGGTTCAGACTATGGTCTGAGTGTATGGTTCATTCCTTCTACTACTGGGAGTGAAATAGGAAGTGTACATTTTCTGTTTTCCTTGAAAAACATGAAAATGTAAAGGAAATTTTCTATCTGTGTCTTGGACAACATACTTTAAAAGTCAGTTTTTATTTTGTACATTTACCTTAAGTATTTCTTCATTGTTCTCTATTTTTTCCTCTCAATAATTTGGAAAATACACTTTAGAAATGGGTTCTGGAAATGAAATAAATGAATTTATTTAAAAATGTTAGAATCTGGCCAATATCCCCTTCCCCTGATCTTCAGAGAATTTGAATCCTGTGATGTGGGGCTCAGAAATCTGCTCTTTTAACAAATTGTTCAGTGATTCTGATACACACTAATGCTCAGACACCACTGTTTTAAAAAGTTAGTAGGAGGATAGACTGAAAAAGAAAACAAGGTGAGGAGCTGTGAAAATAAACAAACTAGGTGTTTTGCTTTGTTTTTTCCCATTGTTTTGCCATAGCTTAAATATCACCAAATACATACCATGTTTGCTTTAGGATGCCACTTATACATAATACAGATTCATGAGGAGTTTTTCTTAACAAACATCAATTTTATAAATAGGAATGAAAAGTTTCTAACCCTAATTTGGCTGAGTTTAGAAAACAGAACAGGAAATCTCATAGGAAACATCTTTCTGTATATATAACCTTACAAAGAGAATCATTGTTTTCTATTTACTTTCCTCTTTATGAAACACATCTTCTAATATTGCATTCTTGTAAACCATAGATCAAGAAACTGAACCATGCCTTCAGGGAGACAAGGAAGCTAGACCAAGAGGTTCTCAAATAAAATATATTAATATAATAATTATAAAGGTGCTTTGATGAGGGGAACTACAACAGGGAGTATTTGGTTGGTAGACCTCAATAAATTTTATTAAGTTATTTGAAGGAGTATTTACTAGTAAGTATAATACTCTCAAGCAAACATTTCTCTCCACAGTTTTTTTTTAAGATTTTATTTATTTATTCATAGACACACACACACACACACAGAGAGAGAGAGAGAGAGAGAGAGGCAGAGACACAGGCAGAAGGAGAAGCAGGCACCATACAGAGAGCCTAAAGTGGGACTCAATCCAGGGTCTCCAGGATCACACCCTGGGCTGCAGGCAGTGCTAAACCGCTGTGCCACCGGGGCTGCCCCTCCACAGGTTTTTTTAACTATACCAACTTCATCAAACTTTTTATCTATTCTCAGGAAAGTTAAATTTTCAGCTGTAACACACATAGGAATGAATACAATGTATATAAGATTGAGATTTTGGCAAAATAAGAGAAATTTTTTTCTACTTTAAGATAAAAAATAAGACTCTCAGGTTCCCACTATGAATATGGATCTAAGTCTACCAGAAATGAAGCTTCTGCTGAAATTCTATTTTTAATTGGCTGCAATGACCAAAATTTCAAGTGTAGCAATGTTTCAGTTTGAAAATGGTAAGAGAAATATATTATTAGATTAATTAGATAATTAGAAATATCCAAGCTGCACCTTTGACAGCACATTTAATGCATCTGTGTTAATGGGGCTAGCCATAAACTTTCTAAAAATGATATTTATAGAAACATATATTTATATGATATTTACTGGAAAAGCTGGTGAAAAAAAGGCCTTATACTCTAAGAGAACAAGCTCTTATAGATAATAATCAAGGTCCTGTTCTTATAGTCTTGATTTTATATTTTTTCAATTCATAATCATACGCAAAAATGTGTTGTATATTTGTACTTTTATATGCATATATTTAGTTTATTTGTAAGATATTTATTACTGGTTTTCATAATTGAAACACTAATTAGGTGGTAGAGTTGTAGCCTTGTGTCTGCATCAGGCAAAATACAAATCAAAAATCTTGTTCCTCTCAAAGGGAGTTGTTATTTCTTTCTTTTTTTCTTCTTTTTTTCTTTATTAAGGCATATGAGATTAGTTTCTATGAGGGTAGATATTATTTGCAGGCATTTAAATATTCTTTCAAATATCTTCCGAATAAGGAAGTGAATATTTTCTCCTGTTCTCAAAAAGTGCAGCTGTTTTTCTAATTGCTCAATTAATCTAATGATACACTTTCCCTATCATTATCGAACTAATATGTTTCAACACCAGAGCTGTATTCTTTACTGGAGCTGTCTTGTTTGTTTTTGATAATATTGACTTGCAAAATTGTCTACATGCTTATTATAATTTAGTAATATTAGCTCCATATTTCCCATTAAGAATGGAAAAGATCTCTCTGCTAAGTTAATAAATTATCTCAAACATTCATACAAAGTCCACATATTTTTAATGTAAAATAAATTGCATCAGAAAATTGCTTTATGTTGTTGTAATTGATTTTCCATATATATATATATTTTTTTTTTTGGTGAGATTTCACAGGAAACCTAGTATATTGGTTTCCCTGTCAGATGGACAACTCCGGAAGTTGAATTTGTTTGTAAATGTCTTTGAATATTATTATATTTCAATTTCAATAATATTTTATCTCTATTTCAAATGCTAGTTTTAGTAGAAGGACTGCTTCTCTGCTCTTGCTCAGGTTGTCTACATGGTCATTATAGTCACTGTTATCTTCATGGACATCAGTTCTAATTTTAATCACCTTAATTAACCTCTTACCATAGGCTATGGACACTATTGGGCCTTTGCATACTTTGTCTTCTTTAATGCTCCTGTTGACTCTGTAGGGTAAGCATTGTTGTTTCTCTCATATGGCAGGCGATGGTTTGGGAGTGAAGACTAAGATGTAGGATAAGGAATTTTAAAGGACATAGAGTTAGTAAATAGCAGGACCAAGGTGCCAACCTAACCTTGTTCCAGAGCCAGTGTAGTTGATCTTTATGTTTTATTGCCAGGGATCATGTTGGATTTATTACCCCCAATGTTGAAATTCTGGCTGATTCAACTTGTGCTCTAATATGAACCACAGCTCTCTCTTAGTCCTAGGGAACTCCAAACCTTTTTAAAATGCTATTTTGATCAGCTTGTTGAGTTCCCTTTGAAATTTGTTCAGGGGTGATCTCTTCATTCCCATTACACCATTACAATTTGATGAAGTTACAAAGATGGATCTGTGAGCAGTTCTTCTCCAAAGATCCAATGTCCTTTTCTTTCTCCCCTGCATTAAAAAAAATAAATGTTTCTATATAACATGCTTCACTTCTACAATTAGGGGTTTGAATATGGAGAAGGCAATACTAAGATTTGTCATGTCATTTTAGTTGCACCTTGATCAATATTAAATATCCAGAATAACCAATTTAAGAATAAATATTCTATACATTTTTTTCCAATATTTAAAAAATAAAATAAAATTTAAAGGGAAAATAAAACATTTAAAATTCCTTGCCAGCAATTTCCTCTCTTACTATAGTTAGTAATTAACAGATCTTGAGTTTTTGCTATTGGTTTCTGCTTTGATTTAACATTGCAAATAATATTTATAAGATTAAAAGTTTGCTGAAAATATTTTTTCTTTCTTCCGTTTTATAATTTATCCATTCATATATCTTTCTTATTATTTTTAATTATTTCTATTTTATCTCTATAATATACCTAGGAAAGTAAATGGTTTTCCAAGATTGATAATATATATATATATTTATATACATAATTTAATATATGTAATTTAAATATAATTTAAATACTTGAAGCAGATAGAGGAAAATGCACTTTAAAACACAAAACCTTATAACTTGAACACCTGCTTAATGTCAGTGTTTGTGCAGGGTATCTGGAGAGCAAAATGAGTATCCAGTGGAAAAATATATCACTTGTTCTAGAAATCATAGACTGAAGTGCATTTTATGGTTGTTTTTAATATTGTACTTGATAGGATAATATAATACAACTTCAATCTCTGATCTCAATTGTCAACAAAACAAACAAAAAGTTTGCTATATTATGGAATCATTGTCTGAAAAGAGAAATCAAAGCTAGCTCAGCCATGAAAAATTAAAACTAAATGCTTATGTATGACATATAGAAGCTTATAAAAGCACCTTACTCCTTCAACTGCTTTTGATGACATGATAGTTAAAAGTCCATCAACCTGAACTTGAAGTTATGTCTTGACCACTGTCAATATTTTGAGGAGGATATTATTCACATGCCATTCAAGACCTAAACATGTTTTTATCATCACTGCCAACAAAGTCATAAATAACAAATGTTATGTGTCAAATTCTTGCTTTATATCAGAAGAATACCAATAGGAAAAAAGAACAAAAATAGAATCTATTTTAGTTGATGAGGCATTTTAGACTTGGCCTATTAGTCCACTGGGTTTCTTAGAGAAATAAAATTTTCCTTTTGTCTCAGATTCCCCAACTGAAAAATGAAGGCTTTTGGGCAAATGATATTTCAAGTTCCTCAAGCTTTAAAATCTTATCATTTCTTACCTGAAGCTTTAGCTGATATCTGTGAAAACTATTTAAAAAGTGACCTTTGTCCTCCACAATGAGGATTTTTACCTCCTAAACACAGATAGTAGACATGGCCCATATAAAGCTTTATTTCTTTGCATTATGTTTTGATGTAAGAAATAATGTATCAAAAAAAAAAGCACCTTCTCTGCATTCTGCATATTTGTTTTGTAACTCATGCTCTTACTCTTATTCAGCAAAGTAAACAAACATTCCAGTGGGGTTAAGGATTAATGGCAAGGAATTGCATGACTGTACAGCATGTAACCTTGAGGGAAGAGATCAAGGAAAATGTCAGTCAAACACCTGCCCTTAGTGCAGTTGCTAATTAATTCGTGAACATTGACTCGGGTTGCAGATTTGCTGGTGTACAAGGGAATCAAGTCCCATCCTATAAATACTGCCTTGATTTAATGAGGCTTTAATAGGATTAAATGGTTTTAACTTTATGACTTCATGTTTTTGATTATGGTTGTGTAGTGCTTTTTGATATGGCTAGATATGGATTTCACTGAGTTTGAACAGTAGACTCTATGTGAAGGGTAAAGGGAATAAAAAGGAGAGAATGTGTCATTAATTCAGTAACTTAATTTTCTGGAATTTTAAAATAATATTAAAGGTTAAATTGGTCTCAGGCTACCTAGAAGTAAACATGATACATTACTCAGAGTCTCCATCTAAAGTAATTACCATCTAGTTAAATAGACTGTTTTCTATTAATCTGTATCACAACAATTTTGCCACATCAAAGTCTAAAATGTATGTAGAGCTTGATTCAAACTCATTTGAAAAATATATTTCACTATCTTTCATATTTGAAGATGATATACTGATGGTAACTATTGTATTTTTTATAGATCTTTTGTTGTAAAGTTGAAATACTACTGTGGATTTGTTACTGGTCCCTATAAGCTTCTATTATTAAAATTTCACATTGACCTCTTAGAAAAACTGAAAAGTGATTTTGTCATGCTGCAGTTTCAGGTGTTAGAATGACATTGTCATATATTTAACCAGTAGGGTCAATGCTCAGCTTAAAC
This sequence comes from Vulpes vulpes, assembly GCF_048418805.1. NCBI lineage: Eukaryota > Metazoa > Chordata > Mammalia > Carnivora > Canidae > Vulpes > Vulpes vulpes. The sequence continues at coordinate 104,916,207 of NC_132783.1, read as the reverse complement.
TTTATTATTGTTATCATCCTCATTGTCATCATCATGATTAATTTAATCAAGATTACTAGAAACATACTAGTTAAAACATATTCATACACATATGCTGTAATATATAGGTCTGTGTAAGAATAAGATATTTTTAAGTTAATAGCTACCGGGACATGTGGTAAATGAGTAAATCAAATCATATCACTTCTTTGTTATAAGACAGTACCACTTCCTATTTATCTCAGGGTAAAGGCCATAATTCTTAATTATGACCTATATTCTTGATCTAGCCCATCTTTCCAAACCACTCTGTACTCAGCACTGTAGTTACTGTAATATAGAAAATAGACAAGATCTTGGCTTTTAAAGATACAGTTTACAGTATAAAGGAGAAGACAGAAAATAAATGAGGATACTAAAGTAATTTCAGATGGTCATGGATGTCATGAAGGAAATAACAGGTGCTTAATAAAGAATGACTAAGACAAGATGATCAGTTCAGATCTGGTAGCCAGATAAAGCTCCTTCAAGTAGCTCCTATTTGGACTGGGAATTGATAACAAAAAGAAGCCAGCCTTGCAATGTTCTGGGAGCAGAGTATCTCATACAGGGAGAACAGCTAATGCATTAAGCTTGAAGGAAGGAACAGGCTTGACAAATTTAAAGGATTAATTGAAGCAGTCATGTAAGAGGAGAGAGGCATGTCATAAGGTAATCTTGGGCAAATCCTATCGTATATTTCTAACATACTGATGGAATTGTCCCATGCAATCCAGTTTCCTTCCTGCCCTGTTTTTACTCCCTTAAGTGAATAATGTCCACCTCAGTCCCACAAGCATTATGCTTGTTTCTTTTCACTATATCTATTATATACCCAGCTTCTAGCAGAATGTCTAGTGCATAGTGAGTACTTAATAACTATTTGTTAAATCAAAGAAAGAAATGTTTTCACTATTTTTTATCTGTATTGCTCAATGAAAAGAGTTATCATACTTCCCAACTTCTTACTCCCTGAGAAAGATACTTTTAATTAGTTCCCAGAGAGCCAGTTCTGATCAGTAAGACCAGAAACCAATGAAAAGATATTTTCCTTCTCAATGAAAAGTGAGACTTACTTTCATTGCCCTGGCTACCTGTATTTTCTGTTTTGTACATCCCTGTGAGGATATTATGCTTGGAGGTGGGGCAGCCTTCTTATTACCACGAAAGAAAAACCTTGAAGAATTGCAGGGTTGTCAACTCAGCACCCTGATATTGTGAATCTGCTGAACCAACCCATGATATTGCATAACCCTAGGCTTCTAGTTAAGTCAGTAAACAATAAGTGTGCAAACCAGTGATAATTGAGTTTTCTAAAATGTAATGCTCAATCATATTACCCTACCTCATTACTTTGTGCATATTTTATCAGGGCATCTCTTATTCTTACCAAGTAGCCAGGTCTGATACTAGATTGGAGCAATAGAAGAAATCTCTCTTATAAAAATTGATTTTGGAGGTGACTGGGTGGCTCATCCAGTTGAACTTCCAACTCTTGATTTTGGCTCATATCATAATTTCAGGGTTGTGACATCAAGCCCTGCATTGGGCTCCATACTCATTGTGGAGTCTGCTTGAGACTCTCTCTCTCCTTCTTCCCCTCCCCCTGGTCATGTTTTCTCTCTGAAATAAATAAATAAAATATTTTAAAAACTTGTTATTTTTTTGGTTTAGTATGAAACTCCATATATATGGATTGCAAGCTTACTATATAGTATCTTTCTTAATACTGGCCATTTATCATTTGAATTATATTTTTTCCATCTAGCTTTCTTTGCCTAACTTTCTCCTTATAGCTTCTGTATGCACAACAAAAGAAGTATGATTTCTGTTGTGGGCCTTTTCTTTGCACATTTAATAACTAATTAGGTTACTAATTTATTTGTAAATAAAGTGCAAGCCTTTTAGATAAGGAAAGGCCTCTTTGTTTCCTGTTTTTCCCAAATAAAGAGAAAATATATGTTATTTTATACCTTTTTTTCATATCTTTACAATTTTCCTTCTTTAACCGAATTTGACTATTATATTTGAATACATAACTATAATTCCTTAAAATGCCAGTGTAGTGTGGAAAAATAAAAATCTATTTGAGTTCATGTGTACAGGATTTTTTTTTTTTTTTTTTTTTTTACGATTTTATTTACTTGAGAAAGTGAAGCATGAGTAGGGCAGGGATGGAGGAAGGGCAGAGGGAGATGGAGAGGGAGAGACAGACTTCCCTCTTTCCCGCTGAGCAGGGAGACTGACATGGGGCTCAATCCCAGCACCTCATGATCTTGACCTGAGCTGAAGGCAGACGCTTAACTGACAGCCACCCAGGTGCCCATGTTTACAATTTTTCTTAAAAATTTGCTCACCAGAATCACAGACTCTATGTTCTGTCTCAAGTATAATTCAGAGGACTGATTTTTTTTTTCCAGCTAAGGGCTTAGTTTTACAAAACCTTCTCTAATCTTCTGCCAGTTCAAAGCCATACTTCATTGTCATCAACTCCAGGTTATAATAGTTATGTTTATTAATAATAGTGGTGAGAGAATGACCTTTGTGATGTTTGCCATTTGAGTTATACCCTTCAAATCTTATTCTCTTGTAGGAGGTTATTGGTTATTTCTATAACTCTTTAAGGAGTCATAGAAAGTGTGTGTCATATTGTCTTGATCTTATTTGTTTCCATTTATTTCCCTTGTAAGAGCATGAGTTCCTTGAAGGTAGGAGTCTCATTCCATTATTCATGGTGATTCTAATACTTAGAGTCTGATATTGACCAAGAAAATAATAAATATTTGGTAAATTGTTTTGTTGAATGAATGAGGGATGAATGAATGAATGAAAGCATTGGTATTGCCTCCAACATATTATACATATAGTGACTTTATATTTCTGTGTAGCTAGGAGTTCATCTGCCAAGTCTGAAAATCCTGATGTACTATAGCCTCTGGCATTGTTTATGACACTTTTTAATATGATTGAACAATTTTGTAACTAGTTTCCACATAAATAATAACAAACATCCTATACTGTTAACATCAAAATTGAATTATATGATACAAGATTTTTATGCAAACTGGGCTTCCTGTGGCCATGACTGCTATTGACAGATGTTAAATGAATTCCAGTGTTTTTTTGTTTGTTTTTGTTTTGTTTTTAAGAAAAATTTGTATTATACCAGATTTTCTTTGGCAAATTCATGGAATAAGGACTTTGAATAAGCCTTAGGAATTATAATTACAATATAAGTTATTTCTTTTTCCATCTATTTCTCCCTTTTCAGTTGTGCTGGTCGAAAATGAACAATATTTATAAAAATTAAAAACTAGAGAGACTATCTCCCATCAAAACACTTCATCCTAAGTATTTAAGAGGAAAACCCTTAGGAGAGGAGTTATCAGGAGAGAGTCAGCAAATAGAAGTGATCAAGGGGAGTTCTGAGGTACTGTGTGGCTATCTATTCTGGGGCAATCCCCTTCCCTTCTTTTAAATTCAACAAAAGGAATACAGATTACAGCCTGGCCAGTGGCTCTTTCTCAGTATACATTATCACATAGATAGAGTAGGCCATACTCACTGGGAAACATGAATTCACAGACCAAAATAACCAGATACCTAGGTACAGAGAATGAAAATAAATAAATGAATAAATGAATAAATAAATAAATAAATAAATAAATAAATAAATAAATAATAAATAAATAAGGCGAACAGCATCAGAGGCATAATTACTGAAACAGATAACTGAGAATCTAATATAACATGATGGATACAAGGCTAGCAATATGAAACAAGAACAGTAAATCACAAAAGGAACTAATAATAAATATGAAAAATGTAATAATAACAGTAAAGAACACAGTCAATGAGCTATATAGCTAGAAGGATAAAGCTGAAAAATAAATTAGTGTGTTGAAAGATCAGATTGAGGAACTTTTCTAGAAGGCAACAGTTAAGGATAAAGATATTAATTTTAAATGAGCAGAATTATTGTCTATATAGATAATTTAAATTCCTTAATTGAAGTACTTATCACTAAAAGTAGATAAAAATAACTCTATAAAAAGAAGATCTAAAAACACTGTCTCAAAGACATTAAATTAAAAAAATAGACACGGAAAGATAGAAAAAATATACTGGGTAAGTATATGCTTATGGAAAACAGTAGGAATAAGTTAATATGACAAAAAATGATTTAAAAAGTAACTAAGAAGGTTAAAGAAGGGTATGCTACTCAGTAAAAAGACTAAGAGAATAAAATGCCATAATCAATATAAACTTGTATGCACCCAACAACATCACTTCAAAATATATAAAGCTACAAATGTCAAGAAGAGAAGTACTAATAAACCTACTCTAGTTCAAGTCTTTAATAGATTACCCAGGGATAGTAATAGATCAAGAAGGCAAAAATAAATAGAAATATTAGAGACCTGAAATAATAGATTCAAATATTTATTTTATAGATATATATTGTGCAAGAGTAGATACATAGATAAATTCTTAAGATTTGAATTATGTGTGTATGTATGTGCATGCATGTGTGTCTATGTAAAAGGGAGAGAGAGACAGAGATGGACCAGCATACAGAAATCTATAGCCAAAATTTAAAGAATATGTTCTTTTTGAAAACACATGAAACATTTACAAAATGGACCATGTATTTGACTGTAAGGATAGCATAAAAGATGAGATTTATGCAATCCTAGAGGCACTGAGCCTCTATTATTCTAAGACTGTATGATGTATTTGTTTTCACAAAACAAAATTATCTTAATAGAAAACAATATTGGGGGGATTAAATTGCCTGAAGAAAGACAGCATGCTATAGAAGACAAGGCATTCACCATCCTAATACCTTACACACAAACATACAGGTGCTTTCTGTAGTGAGTCTTCTGTGATAATCATATTTTATGGAATTTTCTAAAGATATCATATTGCCTTAATAATAGTTATAATGTATGAAGCATTACTTATGTGGCATATATGTATAGTTTTAACAGTTATATTTTCAATATCTTAATAAAAATTTCATGAAAGGTATGCCGATTTAATGAATGGAGAAGTTGGGGCATAAATAAATTAACTTTCAGCAACTGATCAGAACTGGAATGTGAATCAGGACAGCTTGATTCCAGATGCTGTGATTTCCCCAGAGACCAGGAATGTTATTTGAGAGTAGGGCTAGCTAGGTATAAGAAACATTAAGTAAATGCATGTTGAATTGAATTAAACTTCTCTTCACTGTAATGAAATTCTGACCACAAAAACAGAGGTCAAATATCAATACCACTTTAGGTATATAGTTGATACAAGATAATTTTGAACAAAGCAAAATAAATATCATGCCAGCCTGCATGGAATAGTGTGCAGAATCACTGTCTTAGCAATGAGCCACATGTATCTTTGCAATGTACTGTTTCATGAGTGCATGTGGTAATTACAGCCAAAAGATCTGAGTAAATCAATTCCTTAATGTAGTAATGGCATTGCAAGAGTAGTAATGCTAACATTAATAACAATAACCATAATCCTATGAAAGTTTGAAAACATAAAGTCTCCTAGAGACTATGCAGGTATTTGCTAAATGCATTTTTTAAGGGGGAAATAATTTATTTTTATTGGCTTTGACCCAACAAAATATTAATATCTTTACATCATTTTTATCTTGCTAATAAAGGAGTTCAGAATTTTTAACATATTCTTGCTAGGCAGTGCTCCAAATCTTGCCCTCTAGTTGGTATTACAGTATCAGTAATTGGTGTCTCACGTTAACATTTATTTAAAGCTGCTGATTTAACATTTAAAAATTCTGGGGTTAATGGATCTGTATTCACAGATCCATTAACCTCAATAAAAACAAATGGAACCTCTTGTGAACTAAAATCAGTTCATATCATGGATATGCTTGCTCTAATACTCACAACATTTAGATGGTCCTGATAAAATGTCAGGTCATAAAAAAGGTCTACTAACATAATAATATTCAAGGTGATTTTCAGTCTTTGCCATTGTTATTGTCCTATGCAAGAGAAGAACAGCTTCTTTATACAGTATGGTCCATACAAAAACTGTCTCCCACACATATATTTGCTGCAGCTTGTCGATTCTTACAATATTCTAGAGTTGCCTCCTCTAAAAGTTCTGTGACTTACTAAAGCCCAGGTGCTTCCTTGGTACTAATCATAGACTTCTAAATCTTAGGTACTTCTAAATCTTAGGTACTTCAAAATCTGATCTAGGTTCTCTTTTTAAAGAAAACATAGTAAAGTAATTAGGGAAAAACTTGCATAATATAGGCACTATTGGATTCTAAACAAATATTGAGAACTTGAGGAAAGGCATTAGAACAAGTTTTACTACTTTCCAAAAATGTGAGTATGAGCAAGTCACTTAAACTGAGTTCAAGTTTCAAAGTATAGGTTCAAGTTTTAAATATAGGAATATTTCTGTGTGGTTTTGTTTTTCAGTATTTTGAGGTTTAAAAGCAGACTTTTCTCCTAATTTAATGAGGTATCATATGCATTCCCACACAGTAAAATGTGCAATTCAAGTGAAGAATTAGAACATTTACAACATTCTAAAAGTTTTCTAATATTTCTTCCTAGTATGAATTTACCACACTAGAAGGGAAACCATTTTTCTGATTTGAATGAAATCTTTAAGTAAATAATGTTTTGTATCTGGCTTCTTTCAATCATTGCTACAGGTGTGAGATTTATTCATGGTCCTGAGTACAATGGCAGTTGGTTCTTCCTTACTGCTGTTGTGTAGAATTTTATTGTACAGTCTTACTTCAATTTATCTGTTCTCTTATTTTGAAGATTTGTGCTATATCCAGTTAGAGGCCGTTATGAACGATGCCCTTTTTCAAATAAAAGTTTCCCGTGATTGTGGTTGCATCCTTTGAAAGAGAAAACACAAAGCTATGATAAATAATACTCATACCTTTAGAGGGTGTTTTAACTATCCATGGCCACATAGCAATCAACTTGAAACATACTAGCTTAAAATGATAAAAGTTTTATCATTTATAACAACTTGCTGGGTTAGATCTTGGTCATGACTAGGATGGCAGTTCTTTTGCTCCACAGGGAGTTGACTGTGCTAATTCACCTGGTTTTAGCTAGCAGCTAACCTGGGCTGAAAGATCCAGGTTTCATATTCTTGTCTGACACCTTATTTCTACTTCAAGTAGCTTTTCAAATGCCTAGTTTGGAATTTCTCACAGAATTGTGTACTCAGGGTTATTGCTTCTTATGGAGTAAACATGGAAGCTGCTGGATTCCTTAAAGTTAGTCTAAGCTTGAAACTGAAATAGGGTCACTTCCAATGCATTTTATTGGTCATAAGACCAGTCTGGGAAAGGATAGAGTATCCACTATTTTTTTTTTAAGATTTATTTATTTATTTGAGAGACAAAGAGCTACAGAGAGAGAGAACACATGCAAGTGGGGGGAAAGACTGAGGAGGAGAATCTTTCAAACAGACTCCATGCAGAGTGTAGAGTGCAAAGCCAGACAAGGGGCTTGATCTCACATGAGACATGTGAGCTGAAACCAAGAGTCATATGCTTAACTGACTGAGCAAATCAGGGACCCTGAATATCTACCTTTTGATAGTCAGAATTGGGATCAAACATACCATTTGCTAAATTTTATATCCTTCATTTAAATTCATTCAAACAAAGACATGATTATCCTCATTTTGGATATGTGGAAAGTAAAATTTATAGAAAAAGGATGCTTGTGCAGTGTGTCTCAACTTTTAAGTGAACAAAACCTGGGTTTAAACTTGATTCTGCTTGACTCTGTACCTATGTTCCTCATTACTATCTAACTCTGCCTACAGAAAAACATTAATTTACATTTTGTATTTCTAGGTTTTAAACAAAACAAAACAAACAAAAATCTCGGAAGTTGCCTTATAGGCTGCATTACATATATTTGAAACCATGGGCATAATTAATATTTATGTTGTAGTCACCATACTCACTTTAAATAGTGGATTTAATACATAAATTCTATACATCTATAGGTTGGGAAAGATAAATTATTAATTCATTTGGGCTGTTGAATAATAAATTTTGTTGTGGTACATTTGTTTGATACAATGTCATAGGAAGCCATATTTATCCTAAATGAAATCATGTCACGTTCCTGCTTAAAACCATCTACAGGTTTTAAGAAATATTGCTTTTTAAGAAATATTCCTAAACTAATCATGTTGCAGCAATCTTGTAGTACTCTCCCAAACATGCCAAGCTCATGTCTATGGACTGGAGCTCTCTTCTTCCGTACCCTAGCATCACTAACTCATCCCATCCTTATGGTCATCCTTATGGTCAAATGCCAGTTTCTCAGAGAAGACTTTCCTGACAGCTCCATTAAAAATAGAAAGTAAGTGGTTTATTTTTTCCGTAATTGTGTACCTAGAAATAGATCAATACCTAATGCTCAGTGTTTATTATATTGTCATTGAGTGCATGGATGGATAGCTTGTCATATTTTTTGAGTAAGTCCCTACCATGTGACTGACTGCTCAAGCCCCTGCTTTTGTTGAGATAGTTACACCACATTACAGCCCCATAATACTTTAAGTATCTTTATTACTGTCCTTGCCTTATTGTCCTATCAGTGTTGCTTTACTTATTTTTCTCTTGTGGAAGATTGAGATCAGTGGTATTGTCTTACCCATGTGCTTATTTGTCACACATTGCATGATAAATTATTGATACTCAAGATATGTTTGCTGGATGAACATAGAATAACCACTCCCTCCATTAAAAAAAAAAAAGTTACATCACTTAGTTTAATCTACTATTAACAAAATACAATAGTTTAACATCAAATTGGCATTTTAATTTAAAATACATTATAATTACCTAGAAGATTGTATGTTGGGAAGATTGGCTGAAAATGACATTGTATCTTGAATCCATGTAATTTAGTGAGCCAGATATGTTACCCTAATTAAATTTCTAAAGAGTTTCTACCATTTTAATGGTTAGTTTATAATTCAGAGAAAATATAGCCTTCAAATTGGAAAGTCACTTGCAGGGCACAGTCACCATGCTGGAAATTAAAATAACCTTACTCTCTTCAGCTAACATTTCTTCAATGACCTTAGAAGGTCAGTTCAACATTTTCAGTTTAAATGGCCCGGTCTATAAAATGGAGATGGTTTGTGTAATGGGTCAATGGCTGAAAAATGGTCATTTTTTAAGAATAAAATATCCTGAGTAGGATTATAGTATCTACACGCCTAAGGGACTTTATCTGTCCTTTTCATTATGATTTTGCATGTGATAAATGGATAAAAGGAATCAGAGGTTCATAGGACCCCTCCAGCCTCCAGGCAAAATAAATCAACTTTCAAGAAAAAAGGCACAAGCATTTAAATGTTAAAATCTCTATCTACCTTTACTTTGACCCAATTTTGTCTCCTTCAATGCAAAGATGAGTATGAAGCCCTATTCTACCCCTTTTTGGAGATTTTACAGAACTCTTCTGTGTGTATGTGTGTTTCCAGTTTTTCCCCCCCACAAAGGAAAATACAAACTAATTTGCCAGTGTTAGAATCCTGTGAATTCAAATTTCCTGCCTCCCACGAAATCACTGCCCAATTTATTAATATCTTTTCAGTATTTCATTTATTTTTTAACCTGGAAAATAGGAATGGATAAAGGAATTCCCAAGAATAATCTGGGAATTAGCACAAAATTAATATATATCAACAAAAGAGATGAAAAAAATATGAGTCTGAAAATTTAATACTTAACACTAAATAAACTGTTAAATATTTATAGTGACATTTAATGACTGAAATTGTATGTAATAGTGTATTTCCAGAAAAGACTTTCAGTACCAGTAAGGCAGTGGCTCATGGTAAACACTAAATTGGTTTCCAGAAGCTTGAAATATTTGACTATAATTAGGCTTTGAAACCTGTTCCAGAAAATCATATGAGCATCAGAAGCTGACTCTTAAAAAGCTTTAATTACTATGAAAATAGCTGAAGACTTCAAACATCAAAGCCTATTGTCTTATAAGTAGTATTAGTCTATTACCATAACATATAGTTTGGTAAATAAGGCATAGCCACGCTTAGAAAATGGTGAAAAAATATTTAAGTATTTCTCTATTTAGCAAAATAGACATTGTCAGTTTTCTGGTGCTGTGAGTTTGTTTCAACTCTACTAAGCATCAACTAGATTGCATTCTCATGTTGGAGAGTAGAATGCATCACTGTGTGAATTGAAATGCATTACTCTGTGAATTGGAATGAATTAGGCACACTCTATTGCACTTCTCTCCTGTCATATTTCTGCTGTTCTAAAAATGATTTCTATAGGAGTTTACTATCAGATCCAGGACAACACTTTATAAACAAAATTTAATGGAAGCTTTCATCTGTTAAATTTCATTACAACTCATATTAGCTCCTTTTTACACTATAAACGTGCTTGTTCTGTAAGTTGCAGTTGTATCATCCACAACTGCCTAGGCAATGCAATGGTTTAAGTACCTCAGGAAGGAAAGAAGAGAAAGTTTTTGTTTTTTGTTTTTTACATTAAATACTTATCATCTTCAATGCTTTTAAAATTAAAATCAAACCAAAGCATTTTCTATTCTTTTATAAACATGATAATTTGGAGAAAAAAATAACTTTAGTTTGATCAGGATAATAATAATCCCAAATCACCAAAGGTCCAACATTGAAGCTTTATATTTTTAATTAAAGTTTAAATAATTGGATTTGGTCAGTGAGGGATATTTGAAGGAGGTGATGGAAACACCTTTCTCTTATCTAATACATTTCTAAGATTAGGTGTATATTGTTATATCAAAATGGCTTTTATTGGTATATGCCCTTAATAATTCATCCTCAACTTTGACAAGTTGATATTGTTACCTCACTTAGAAATATTTAAAATTTTTGTACGGGGAACACATTGGGAATTTCAGAGTACAAAAATCATCATTCTCTTTGTTCTAATTCTGTGAAAGTTTAATTCACATGCAGAAATGACATGGGTCTCATTTCAATCCTTTACATTTTATGTGTTCACAGTTTTCTTTAAACTTCATGATCTGAGAGAATGGCATGCTGTGTATGAATGTTTGTGAGTGTCTGTGAGTATCTGTGAGTGTCTGTGGGTGTACGTATACATTAAAGATGAAGGTGTTTAATTTGGCAGCACATCCTAGCAACATTTCTAACATTGGCTTTGGTTTTCTTGGTGATTCTTTCCAGCACTCCATAATGTTTTTTTATGCTCATGGATTTTTCATTTTGCTCAAATAAGTCATGACCACCAAGTTCAACTCTTTTCCCAATTACTACAGCATGCCAGGTGTCACGTCTTAGCAGGGGGAGGCCTCTGTGCTATGGCTTTAAATCATTGCTTGACAACAACTTACTTAACACATAATTCAATAAATATACAAAGTGCACAGAAAAATTGACAATCCACTTGTCTGAAGATAGCTACATTGCAACTTTAATATGCATGTTTTTTGTTTGAATAAAGGTAGTAATATTTGTTACGTTGATACCTAACTAGGGATAAACAACACCATCAATCCTATTTTAAAGATGAGATATCTGTAGCTAGTTTGAATATTTTTGCTTTATATATGAAATCATATTAGCAGTTGAGAGCCATCTATCTATAGCAATTGTTTATATTAAGAAAGTACTGGGTAAGATTGAACAAGGAAATATACTGTTTCTGGGAGGAGGGGCAAGATGGCAGAAGAGTAGGGTCCCCAAGTCACCTGTCCCCACCAAATTACCTAGATAACCTTCAAATCATCCTGAAAATCTACGACTTCGGCCTGAGATTTAAAGAGAGAACAGCTGGAATGCTACAGTGAGAAGAGTTCGCGCTTCTATTAAGGTAGGAAGACGGGAAAAAAGAAATAAAGAAACAAAAGGCCTCCAAGGGGGAGGGGCCCCGCGAGGAGCCGGGCTGAGGCCGGGGGAGTGTCCCCAGGACAGGAGAGCCCCGTCCCGGAGGAGCAGGAGCTGCACCAACCTTCCCGGGCGGAAAGGGGCCCGCAGGGAGTTAGAGCAGGACCCAGGAGGGCGGGGATGCCCTCGGGCTCCCTGGGACACTAACAGGCACCCGCGCCCCGGGAGAGTGTCCCGAGCTCCCTAAGGGCTGCAGCGCTCGGCGGGACCCGGAGCAGCTCGGAGGGGCTCGGGCGGCGGCTCCGCGGAGGGGGCGGCGCGGCTCCGGGAGCAGCTCGGAGGGGCTCGGGCGGCGGCTCCGCGGAGGGGGCTGCAGGGCGGGAGCGCGAATCCAACAGCGCAGGCCCCGGAGCACAGGGCGCCGGGACACAGCCCAGGATCCGGCCTCCCCCTGGGACAGGCAGAGGCCAGGAGGGCCCAGGACAGCAAGGACGCTCCTGCCCGGAGCTGAGCAGATCAGCGGCCCCGCCCGGGAGCCTCCAGGCCCTGCAGACGGAGAGCCCCGGAGCTACTGCGGGGGCTGACTCCAGGGTCCCAGAGCTGCCCCCGCCACTGTGGCTTCCTCCCGGGGCCTCACGGGGTGAACAACCCCCACTGAGCCCTGCACCAGGCAGGGGGCAGAGCAGTTCCCCCAAGGGCTCACACCTGAGAATCAGCACAGCAGGCCCCTCCCCCAGAAGACCAGCGACACGGACCAGTTCCAGGCGAAGTCAAGGGACTTAAAGTATACAGAATCAGAAGATACTCCCATGTGTGTTTTTTTTTTTTTTTAATTTCTGATTGCTTCCCCCACCCTTTTTTCCACATTCTTTCTTTTTCGTCTCTTTTTCCCTTTTTTTCTTCCTTTTTTCTTTTTTCTTTTTCTCTTTTCTTTCCTTCTTTCTCTCCTCTCTTTTTCTCCTTTTCCCAATACAACTTGGTTTTGGCCACTCTGCACTGAGCAAAATGACTAGAAGGAAAACCTCACCTGAAAAGAAAGAATCAGAAACAGTCCTATCTCCCACAGAGTTACAAAATCTGGATTACAATTCAATGTCAGAAAGCTAATTCAGAAGCACTATTATACAGCTACTGGTGGCTCTAGAAGAAAGCATAAAGGACTCAAGAGACTTCATGACTGCAGAATTAAGATCCAATCAGGCAGAAATTAAAAATCAATGGAATGAGATGCAATCCAAACTAGAAGTCCTAACGATGAGGGTTAACAAGGTGGAAGAATGAGTGAATGACATAGAAGACAAGTTGATGGCAACGAGGGAAACTGAGGAAAAAAGAGACAGACAATTAAGAGACCATGAAGACAGATTAAGGGAAATAAACGACAGCCTGAGGAAGAAAAACCTACATTTAATTGGGGTTCCCGAGGGCGCCAAAAGGGCCAGAGGGCCAGAATATGTATTTGAACAAATCCTAGCTGAAAACTTTCCTAATCTGGGAAGGAAAACAGGCTTTCAGATCCAGGAAATAGAGAGATCCCCCCTAAAATCAATAAAAACTATTCAACACCTCAACATTTAATAGTGAAGCTTGCAAATCCTAAAGATAAAGAAAAGATCCTTAAAGCATCAAGAGACAAGAAGTCCCTGACTTTTATGGGGAGGAATATTAGGGTAACAGCAGACCTCTCCACAGAGACCTGGCAGGCCAGAAAGGGCTGGCAGGATATATTCAGGGTCCTAAATGAGAAGAACATGCAACCAAGAATACTTTATCCAGCAAGGCTCTCATTCAAAATGGAAGGAGAGATAAAGAGCTTCCAAGACAGGCAGGAACTGAAAGAATATGTGTCCTCCAAACCAGCTCTGCAAGAAATTTTAAGGGGGACTCTTAAAATTCCCCTTTAAGAAGAAGTTCAGTGGAACAATCCACAAAAACAAGGACTGAATAGATATCATGATGACACTAAACTCATATCTGTCAATAGTAACTCTGAACGTGAATGGGCTTAATGACCCCATCAAAAAGCGCAGGGTTTCAGACTGGATAAAAAAGCAGGACCTATCTATTTGCTGTCTACAAGAGACTCATTTTAGATAGAAGGACACCTACAACCTGAAAATAAAAGGTTGGAGAACCATTTACCATTCAAATGGTCCTCAAAAGAAAGCAGGGGTAGCCATCCTCATATCAGATAAACTAAAATTTACCCCGAAGACTGTAGTGAGAGATGAAGAGGGACACTATATCATACTTAAAGGATCTATCCAACAAGAAGACTTAACAATCCTCAGTATATATATGCCCTGAATGTGGGAGCTGCCAAATATTTAAACCAGTTAATAACCAAACTGAAGAAATACTTAGATAATAATACACTTATACTTGGTGACTTCAATCTAGCTCTTTCTACCCTCAATAGGTCTTCTAAGCACAACATATCCAAAGAAACAAGAGCTTTAAATGATACACTGGACCAGATGGATTTCACAGATATCTACAGAACTTTACATCCAAACTCAACTGAATACACCTTCTTCTCAAGTGCACATGGAACTTTCTCCAGAATAGACCACATACTGGGTCACAAATCGGGTCTGAACCAATACCAAAAGAGCGGGATAGTCCCCTGTATATTCTCAGACCATAATGCCTTGAAATTAGAACTAAATCACAACAAGAAGTTTGGAAGGACCTCAAACACAAGGAGGTTAAGGACCATCCTGCTAAAAGATGAAAGGGTCAACCAGTAAATTAAGGAAGAATTAAAAAGATTCATGGAAACTAATGAGAATGAAGATACAACCATTCAAAATCTTTGGGATGCAGCAAAAGCAGTCCTGAGGGGGAAATACATCGCAATAGAAGCATCCATTCAAAAACTGGAAAGAATTCAAATTCAAAAGCTCACCTTACACATAAAGGAGCTAGAGAAAAAAACAACAGATAGATCCTACACCCAGCAGAAGAGAGTTAATTAAAATTTGAGCCGAACTCAATGAAATCGAGACCAAAAGAACTGTGGAACAGATCAACAGAACCAGGAGTTGGTTCTTGAAAGAATTAATAAGATAGATAAACCATTAGCCAGCCTTATTAAAAAGAGACAGAAGACTCAAATTAATAAAATCATGAGTGAGAAAGGAGAGATCACTACCAACACCAAGGAAATACAAACGATTTTAAAAACATATTATGAACAGCTATACGCCAATAAATTAGGCAATCTAGAAGAAATGGATGCATTCCTGGAAAGCCACAAACTACCAAAACTGGAACAGGAAGAAATAGAAAACCTGAACAGGCCAATAACCAGGGAGGAAATTGAAGCAGTCATCAAAAACCTCCCAAGACACAAGAGTCCAGGGCCAGATGGCTTCCCAGGAGAATTCTATCAAACGTTTAAAGAAGAAATCATACCTATTCTACTAAAGCTGTTTGGAAAGATAGAAAGAGATGGAGTACTTCCAAATTCATTCTATGAAGCCAGCATCACCTTAATTCCAAAACCAGACAAAGACCCCACCAAAAAGGAGAATTACAGACCAATATCCCTGATGTACATGGATGCAAAAATTCTCAACAAGATACTAGCCAATAGGATCCAAAAGTACATTAAGAAAACTATTCACCATGACCAAGTAGGATTTATCCCAGGGACACAAGGCTGGTTCAACACTCGTAAAACAATCAATGTGATTCATAATATCAGCAAGAGAAAAACCAAGAACCATATGATCCTCTCATTAGATGCAGAGAAAGCATTTGACAAAATATAGCATCCATTCCTGATCAAAACTCTTCAGAGTGTAGGGATAGAGGGAACATTCCTCGACATCTTAAAAGCCATCTATGAAAAGCCCACAGCAAATATCATTCTCAGTGGGGAAGCACTGGGAGCCTTTCCCCTAAGATCAGGAACAAGACAGGGATGTCCACTCTCACCACTGCTATTCAACATAGTACTGGAAGTCCTCGCCTCAGCAATCAGACAACAAAAAGACATTAATCCATTCAAATTGGCAAAGAAGAAGTCAAACTCTCCCTCTTCGCCAATGGCATGATACTCTACATAGAGAACCCAAAAGACTCCACCCCAAAATTGCTAGAACTCATACAGCAATTTGGTAGCATGGCAGGATACAAAATCAATGCCCAGAAATCAATGGCATTTCTATACACTGAGACTGAAGAAAGAGAAATTAAGGAGTCAATCCCATTTACAATTGCACCCAAAAGCATAAGATACCTAGGAATCAACCTAACCAAAGAGGTAAAGGATCTATACCCTAAAAACTATAGAGCACTTCTGAAAGAAATTGAGGAAGACTCAAAGAGATGGAAAAATATTCCATGCTCATGGATTGGCAGAATTAATATTGTGAAAATGTCAATGTTACCCAGGGCAATTTACACGTTTAATGCAATCCCTATCAAAATACCATGGGCTTTCCTCAGAGAGTTAGAACAAATTATTTTAAGATTTGTGTGGAATCAGAAAAAACCCCGAATAGCCAGGGGAATTTTGAAAAAGAAAACCATATCTAGGGGCATCACAATGCCAGATTTCAGGTTGTACTGCAAAGCTGTGGTCATCAATACAGTGTGGTACTGGCACAAAAACAGACACATAGATCAATGGAACAGAATAGAGAACCCAGAAGTGGACCCTGAAATGTATGGTCATCTAATATTCGATAAAGGAGGAAAGACTATCCATTGGAAGAAAGACAGTCTCTTCAATAAATGGTGCTGGGAAAATTGGACATCCACATGCAGAAGAATGAAACTAGACCACTCTCTTTCACCATACATAAAGATAAACTCAAAATGGATGAAAGATCTAAATGTGAGACAAGATTCCATCAAAACCCTAGAGGAAAACACAGCCAACACCCTTTTTGAACTCGGTCACAGTAACTTCTTGCAAGATACATCCACAAAGGCAAAAGAAACAAAAGCAAAAATGAACTATTGGGACTTCATCAAGATAAGAAGCTTTTGCACAGCAAAGGATACAGTCAACCAAACTAAAAGACAACCTACAGAATGGGAGAAGATATTTCAAATGACATATCACATAAAGGGCTAGTTTCCAAGATCTATAAAGAACTTATTAAACTCAACACCAAAAAAGCAAACCATCCAATCATGAAATGGGCAAAAGACATGAAGAGAAATCTCACAGAGGAAGACATAGACATGGCCAACATGCACATGAGAAAATGCTCTGTATCACTTGCCATCAGGGAAATACAAATCAAAATCACAAAGAGATACCACCTCACACCAGTGAGAATGGGGAATATTAACAAGGCAGGAAACAACAAATGTTGGAGAGGATGCGGAGAAAAGGGAACCCTCTTACACTGTTGGTGGGAATGTGAACTGGTGCAGCCACTCCGGAAAACTGTGTGGAGGTTCCTCAAAGAGTTAAAAATAGACCTGCCCTACGACTCAGCAATTGCACTGTTGAGGATTTACCCAAAGATTCAGACGCAATGAAACGCCGGGACACCTGCATCCCGATGTTTCTAGCAGCAATGTCCACAATAGCCAAACTGTGGAAGAGCCTCGGTGTGCATCAAAAGATGAGTGGGTAAAGATGATGTGGTTTATGTATACAATGGAATATTACTCAGCCATTAGAAATGACAAATACCCACCATTTGCTTCGACGTGGATGGAACTGGAGGGTATTATGCTGAGTGAAGTAAGTCAATCGGAGAAGGACAAACATTATATGTTCTCATTCATTTGGGGAATATAAATCATAGTGAAAGGGAATATAAGGGAAGGGAGAAGAAATGTGTGGGAAATATCAGAAAGGGAGACAGAACATAAAGACTCCTAACTCTGGGAAACGAACTAGGGGTGGTGGAAGGGGGAGGAGGGCGGGGGGTGTGGGTGAATGGGTGACGGGCACTGAGGGGGGCACTTGACGGGATGAGCACTGGGTGTTATTCTGTATGTTGGTAAATTGAACACCAATAAAAAATTAATTTATTAAAAAAAGGAAATATACTGTTTCTTATCTGGCCTTGTAATATGTATCCACTTTATTAACTAAATCTTTGCCTATATTCTATTTTGGTGCTAAGTTGCTGAAGTCACATATACACTAATTCAAGTTATATTTAGAGGCCATGTACTTATATATCTAGGGTTCTTTTACCAAAATCTGAATTTTTCTATCATAAATATTCTTGCAATTAATGGGATCTGCCTTCTGATGTGTTTTGAAAATGACTGGTCCTGGTGAAAATTTGGAAATCATGTACCACCACATGCCCAACATTTAATTGCTAAATTACTTCAAAAGAATTCTTTAAATTTCCTAGACTCTTGTTTTCTTAATTTAAAAATTGGAATAATTGGTATGTTGTAAATTTTTCATGAATACCAAATAAGGTAATATAATAAAAAGTAAGCATCACGGTGTTAGCAACACAGTAGGTACTAATCATATGTCTTTTCATCTTCTTTCATTCCTTTCTATGCCATTCCTGGATGGGATTCATTTGTCTCATCTTATTCTCTAACTACTTAGGCTAGTAGTGGATGTACCTTTGGGCTGCGTTGTATGGTAGCTTGGTCACAGTGATTATTGGAATGCAATGCTTGGCCCTGTCTACTACTTTATTCCATTTGTTCTTTGTGACTACCTAGTGAAAAATGTCTTTCAGGGACAAGAAAACCCTCTAATTTTCTAAGCAACTACTTTATTATCATTGAGTAGACTCTATGAGGTTTTCTAATAGGAGATTACAAAGTCATTCTTGCTTTGCCCGCTCTTACACTCATACTACTTATAGAATGTATTTTGATGTATTTGATGTTTGTTCATTCCACCTCAACTACATTAGATGTATGTACTCTTGTTTAACCTTCATACCATCCTCATGTGTTACTTTTTAGTTTGTATCTATTCACAACCTTTTCTTTTTAAAGATTTATGTATTTAAGAGAAAGAGAGAGAGAATGCATGGAGGAGAGAAGGGGCAGAGGTAGAGGGAGGAAGAATCACAAGCAGACTCCATACTAAGTAGGAAACCAACCCAGGGCTCTATATCACGTCCTGAGATCATGACCTGAGCCAAAACCAAGAGTCAGATGCTTAAGTAACTGCACTACCTAGGTGCCCCCATACAGAGAACCTTTTCAATACATTTTATAATGACTAGTGAAGTTGCATATAAATTTGCATTTATGAGCACAATTATATTTTAAATCATGACAGAATGTTTCCAGTTGTGTTTTGTTTTTTAATGGAGGCATGAACAAGACACTACGGGAGCAAGATTAGGAAAAAGTTATCTCTTCTGAAGAGCTGGAAAACCACAGAAGAGGTTTTGCTATATCTTGACACATGAGTAATTGATTGAGTAGAAAAAGAAGAAGAATATAATGTCCACCCCTAAAACATGTGAAAAAAAAAAAAAACACAAAACACCAGACTCAAGAGTATAAAAGAATACCAAGTGCTTGGGGAAAGGTGTCTCCACCTTTATAGCTATCACAGTAAGCTCTCTGGTGGTTATTTACTTCAGTATCATTTTTAATAACTTCTGCATATTTGCAGGAGACCAATTTGAAAATCACCAGGTCTTTAATATATCAAAAGCCTTAAAATATTAGTCTTAGATAAATAACTGTGAATACTTAAAATACAAATGACAATCCATTAAACTTATTTTACTTGATTTACTATAATACAGTCTACTTACTGAGTTGAAGATTATGTACTACAAATTACCACAATTATATCCAAACTATGTTCAAGAAAGAAACTAAAGGATAATGGCTGTTTATTTCTCACCATCAATATCAGTCTCTTGCTTATTTTAGATTATGTTATCATAATGTGAAAGTAAAGGCTTATCTTACTCTACCTTTTCAAAAATATTTTTTTACAAATGTCAGTGGCATAATAATAATAATAATAAATAATAATAATAATAATAATACATTCCAAGATGTCAATTTTATAATGTGTTATTCAATAGGTATGGTCTTAATGCAATGGGAATCTGGTTTCCCTTTCTTAAGTCAAAACAAATAAAATGGAAATTTCTAACCTAGAAGAGAAAGCATATTTTAGATATCCAAAAGGAGAAGATCCCCTCTTGCACTATACTAGAAAGAAGGGGAGGGTGCTGAAAAATTATGAATGCCTCAATGAAACAGTTTGGGTCGCTTTTATAATACTTTTCCAGAGCTAACTATGCATGATTCTCTTCTATTCTCTCTTCCTTGCCTCTCCATCTCTCCCTCCCCTACTCTCCTAATCTCCTTGACTCTCTCTCTCTCTCTCTCTCTCTCTCTCTCTCTCTCTCTCTCTCTCTCTCACACACACATAGACATACACAGATTATTTTCAGAAAGAAGCAGTTATAATAACTTCTGATGAGATTCCATTTAGTGGGACAGATCTGCCAGTGCTTTATTAGAGAAATATAATATTCCCAAAAGGAAATGCATATTTGATAGTGCTTACAGGGGATTCATGAAAGGATCTTTCATTGAATCAATTTCAGTACAGTTCCAATGATAATAGCTCAGAAAAGTCAGTGGAGATTTTGTGGTGATCACTGATCTGGGTATGTACTAAGGTAGAATGTGCTTTTTGCACATGTGTGGAGTTAGAAGAAAATATCAGGTTCCTATTCCATGTGAGAGACCTCCAGTGTGGTAATCATAACACTCCAAAGGCAGTGGGCATAGCAGCTGTACCTTAATATGAATCTGGGTTTAAATAAATAAGCAAACATATAAACAAAAGAATAATTAAACAAATTTAAGAACCTTTTTATTATTACTATAAAAAGACAAAATGAACATGCAAAATAGTAAATATTCATGATGTATACTTGAGATCATTCTATGGATCCTACTTGTTTCACTAAATTAAACATTGTTGCATGGGATCCTTAGGAATTTGAAGTGTACTCGACTTATAATGGGATACCACAAGAGTTTCCCCATGCAGTTGGTAGGCTCAATGAATCTCAGGCCCAACTTCATCCTTAACAATAAGTAAGAAGACAAATCTCAGGCTCATGTTTGTGCATAGTAGTATGTGTCAGTGCAACTGCTTTGGTAAATATAGAATACTCATTTACTGTAGGTGTGATATATGTTGCATTAGCTGGAGGCTCGAGCAGTCTACAAAACTGGTGCATTGATGCTACTGGTTGCAGGATTTTTCACTAGAGTAGCATGACCTAGGATGATAAAAAATGGAGCCTGCCCCTAAAGTAAGAATTGACAAGCTTCTCCATAAAGTTACAGATAACTAGTTATTTTTGGATTTGTGGGCTAAAAAGACAAAACTGAGACTAGTATGTAGTGAATTGTGAATTAAGAGAAGTAAATTTCTATAATTTGTTTTATTGATGACATTCAAATAATGATAACAGAGTATAAGTTTCTGTAGTATGGGTCTACTAATAAGAAGGATAACACTGAACTTAACTGTAGTTCACAGTTAGTGTTACTTATCATCATAGTAGAAATGTGCCCTCATTCTCCCCTTGCTTCCCCGGAACACAGTGATATTCCCCTCTGGGAACTCAGTAAAATGTCTTACATGTTGTCATTGGGCACATCTATATTACTCTCATAGTCTTGGAGAAGTTTGCATGTCGAACCAGGTTAAAGGACAGACTCTAGGGTAAGACACCCTGGGCTTGGATCCCAGCTGAACTACTTGTGGACTTTGATTTCTTACTTAGCCTATCTAGAAGCTTCAGTTTCCTTGACTATAAAGAGAGTAATAATACTGGTCAGAGTTGTATAAAGGTAAAATAAGTGCATTCATGCAAAGGTGTAGAGCAGCACCTGAAATTTTATAAAGTACGGAATATGAAGGCTATGATTTTGATTTCTTTTCAACCCTTTAAAAATTAAACTGTTCTTAGCTTTTGGTCCATAATGAGAAAGCTGCAGGACATCATTTGTTAATCTGTTCCCTAAAGTGGACACTGTGTGCTGGTTTATCTACAACTTTCACTTCATGAATGTGTACTTGTCTCCTTACTTGCCAGGAGTGCTGGTTGCTGCTTAACCACTATCTGGAAATCTGGAATTGTCCTCTTTTGAAGGGAGCTATTTTACAAAGGTAAAAACCCATCATCCAGGGGAGCTGCATCTGATGGCTAATCAAGATAGGGTTAGAAAAGTTCTGTTCTCCAAGACAGGACAGCTCTGAAGGACCATCCCAGCTCCTGAGTTTCTTGTGGGATCACCTGAGATCTATGTTGCAGCTCTGATGCAGCACATCTTTTCCTCTGCCCAGTTCTGTTTCTCCACCTTTCATAGGTTTTTTTGAGGGGACACCTTCAAAGAACTTCAGTTATCCTACCCCAAAACCCTATTTTAGATCATTTGGTATGCTCCACCCCCCAGTATTGACAGTTTTGTACAGGTGAGTTTATGTTCCTCAAACTTAAGGTTCACACATTATTCTTTATCAGTCATACTTGATTTTTAGCAAGCAGTCATACTTGCTTCATAAAGTCGTCTTTATCATGTAATTTTTTACACAAAGTAGCACTGTACTACTTTCATATGATTTTCATGTTCTAATATGTTTCTGTGATTCTCCCAGAAATGAAGCTGAGTGACATATGAAATGTGAAAATATTTAAGGGCCAGTTTGTACTTATATTCTGCATCATAGTATCTTCCAAATCATAATAAAGCAGACTTTCTCTTTATTGGGGTTGTTTTATTCTAATACCCATCCACAACCACCCAATCTTGCTCTTGATTTCAGTCAGAGAAAAGGTTTGATTGAGAGAAAGATTTGCAGTCTGGTTACATAAATACAAATGTGAGCTACAAAGTTGTGTCTTCCTCAGCTTAATGGAAAGTGCTGCTACTGATCTGATGAATAAAGTGGAATATAGAGGGTATTGTGACGATTACAATTATAAAAAGATGCACACTCATTTGACCGTATATGAACATAATGAAATGTTGGCAGATAGTAGTACTTCCACACTGCTAATGAGTCTTCTTAGCTAATTGAAGACATAAATAGGAAACTATTTCTATGAAAATGTACCTTTTTAGGGTTAAATGAGAATTCATCTTGTCACAAGACTGGGTAGCTTTAGAACAAATAAAGGAAATACTATTCATAATGAGCAGGGAGTGGATAAAACTTTTTACTTCCAGAAGTAGACAAAGGCTGATACAATAACTGGATTCAAACAGGGCTATGTAATGCATGATTAATGGGTCCATATTAGTCCAAATACTAAATCTGTCATCTATCTTGGTACTTTTTTTTTTTTTTTTGCTTCGTATCATGGAGTTGACTTCAGAGGAATACCATTTCCTTCAGAGATTATGGTTTATTTTATTTTATATTATTTATTTATTTATTTATTTATTTATTTATTTATTTATTTATTTATTTTGAGATGATGGTTTAAAGAGAACTACTTGGGCCATTACTTGGTTATAATATGGAAATTCATTCTTCTGGAAGGATGAAGAATAATTTTAGTTTTATATCACTAAGATGGTCATTTATTTCCTCCCACACAACAAAACTGACAATATTTCTAGGATTTTCTTGGACAAACTGAATATTGAGGTTAACATCCCAATATAAAGCAAGATTTTAATAATGACTTCATCAGCCTCCCTCATTCTTGTTTAATGTACATAATCATATTTATTCAATTGTATCAGCATCACCTGGGAACTTGTTAGAAATGCAGATTCTTGGGCCCTACCCAACATTTACTGAATCGTAAACTCTGAGGGTGGGGCCCAGTTGTCTGGGTTTTAACAAGTCCTTCAGGTAATTCTCATGCCCATTAGAGAACCACCAATGAATGGAATAGTAAAATGAAATGAAGAAAAATTAAATAAAATAAAACCAGATTGCTATGACAAAGTATGTTGCTTAATTTGGCTACAGGTGAATGATTATAGAACTTAAAAGTTGTGCACATTAGGAAGTTTTTGTTTGTTTTTGTTTTTAGATTAGGCTCTATCAGGATATTACTCTATCAAAAAGATAGGCTCATATGAAAACTCTTCCCATATCGGCAATAAGAGACATATTTGAGAAATAACATAGTAAGGTAAAGAAGCCATCCCTAAAAAAGAGTGAAGAAATGCAGAATCTCAATTAAAACAGAAGAAACACTTTTGGTTTTAGGCAGTTTAGTTCCTGAGATTTTTAGAGCCTGAACAGACTCAATAATTAAAGACTGAACAATGAGTTTTTAAATATAGGGTTGAAGGACAGCCCGGGTGGCTCAGTGGTTTAGTGCCACCCTCATCCCAGGGCCTGATCCTGGAGACCCTGAATCGAGTCCCACGTCGGATGCCCTGCATGGAGCCTGCTTCTCCCTCTGCCTGTGTCTCTGCCTCTCTCTCTCTCTCTCTCTCTCTCTCTCTCTCTCTGTGTCCCTCATGAATAAATAAATAAAATCTTAAAAAAATAAATAAGAGTTGAAAAACAAAAACAACAACAAAAAAAAAAACAAAAGCCCCCAAAACCTTTGCAATTAATAGTGACGTTTCTAACTTAAAAATAAAAATAAGTTATCCCCTTTATAAATTGTGGAGCATAAAGTGCTATTCTGGAGCAGCATCACATTGATATCTTTACTTAATACTTGCACTTTCTAAAACTGTGAAGGTGATACAAATATAAGCATAGCAAAGCATATTATAGTCTCAAGTCTGCTATTACCCTTCTACCCTGCTATTACACTTCTCTCTTTCTAGATGCTTCAAATCCTTAATTGTATTCTCAAAACCTTTCCCCCAATTCCCAGCTCTGTTTTCTTCTTGTTCCTCTATTCTTTTTGTAAGTAGATTGACTTTATCCCAATCCAGTAATAAAGAATTATTTCTCTTTAGGAAAGAAGAGGGGAGGTGTGGGCTAGCAACTGAAGTATTTTCTTTGGGAAGTCAGATTAAAAGGAAAAAAAAAATGAAAGCATTTCCTTGTTGAATACTTCTATTCCCTTCCAACTGAAACTGGCTGGAGTTGGGCTGATTGAAGAAGATCAGGGAACTAGGGAAATGAAAGAAAATGTTCTAAATTCTTCTGCTCTAATGACGATAGTTTCTTGACCCACATACAGTCAAAGATTTCACCAACTCTTAGTTGATTACCAACTGTGGGTTCATTCTAGAAGAAAACCATGCCTCATTTGTATCTTGCTCTAAGTTTAATTAAGCCTGTTAGCTGTTTGGTAAACACAGCATTACTATTATTCCAGAGTGACAGGCATTACCAACTAATACTTTTGTGATATTTTTAAGAGTTCTAATTTAAGTAAACTATTTTGAGACTGTTACTAATAGCTATCTGTGCCTGGTGAACCTGAACTAACAACTGAAGTAAATGGCCCTGGGTCCAAAGTTGGAATTTAATGGTATCCTTACAAAATGATACATTTAAACATGCCAGTTTATAAAAGTGAAAAGTGAAAACTAAACCAATTAACCATGATTTTTTTCAACATAGCATCCAATAATGTTGGAATTTTTCCACTGAATCAACATTTATTTTGGAAATTGGTAGCTACACACTAAATCTGAAAATATTAACAATTCTTTATTCAGACAAGAAAAACCAGGACATTGTGCATTGCTGATATTTATGTGTGCTTACTCTTCACAATGAAAATTTTGCATATAATTATCCTGATATATATTTTCTCAATATCTGTATTCTACTTAAAAAAAAAAAAACATATTTGCTTATTTGAGAGAGAGGGTGTGTGCCTGCATGCACACAAGTGGGGAAGGGGCAGCAAGAGACTCTCAAGCAGACTCTTTGTTTGGGTGAGGAGCCCTATGTGGGTGCTAAATCTCACAATCCATGAGATTATGACCTGAGCAGAAAACAAGAGTTTGACACTTAACCAACTAAGCTACCCAGGGATCCCCAAACTGAGTTTTATGCCTTGCATTTATTCATTCAGTAGCTATTGATTGTCACCTCTACCCCAAGCACTCATTTAGTTATGGGGAATATAAAATAAAACAAGCTCTAACCTTTCCCCTCATAGAATTTACCTTTCAGTTGAAACGATGGCTGAGAATAATATGCCCATGCTTACATAGTTTGTAAGTGTTGTAAACAAATGTTTCAAGTCTGTATGCCGCAAAAACTTTTTTTTTTTTAACCATAATATTATATTCAGGACTCTTGAGTCCGTGCATCTCTGATTTATTCTGTCTTCCTGATCACAGAGTAGGTATTTCGATTGCAAATCAAAATCAGAGATATATGCCCATTTCTTTACTCTCCCACATAAAGTCATCCTTTTTGACTTGAGGCAAAATAAATAGAATTGGGTATGATATAGTAGTACTGAGAGACAGAAATGATATAATTTAAATACCACTTCAGCAATATATGAGAAGTCAGTAGCTTTAAAAGCAATATGCTAGTGTTCCCTAAGATTAAGAAAAGTAATATACTAAAAATATAATCAAATTGTATGCTTTATATCAATATAATAAGATATTACTTCTTTGGAAAAATTTTAACATACTATAAATAGTTTATGGTATCTAGTTGTTTTCAGACATTCATGAATATATTAACATTCAGGAAAAGGCTTATGATACTACATAAAATGTATTTTTTCCCTTCTTATGAACCACCTATTATCTTAAATGTCCCATAAGATGAAAAATCAGCTAAATATGATATTGTGCTTATTCTTATGTCTGATTCCAAAGCAAACATTACATATAACAAGCATTCTGGTGATAAATTCTTAGTTGAAAGAGCATTCTTTTGGCATTATGCAAGTAGTTTATAATCTTCAATTCAATGAACATGCTGGGTTGCTCTATTTTATGTAAAGAGAATAATAGATTATAAGCTTAACTATTACCATTTCATATTTTATGGTCTCACCAGCATACTTGGAGGCTCATTTTTCAGCATGACCTCCAGTTAGCACACAGAAGTAAACAGAATCTTAAATTTGCTTAGAAAATAAGAGCAAAAATGTATTGAATTAAATCTTGTTCAACCAAAATGGTTAGAGAGAGAAATATGACAAACTCTTAAGTGAACATGAAAAAATGTCATGGGATTATTATCCTTAATCTGTCTCAGTGAACTTTCAGTGTATAAACTACTGTTGTTTACAGACAACAGTAACTCAGCATTGGTCAGAGATTGGGAACAAGAAAAAAATCACATTTGTGCAAACAACTCAACTTACAAAAGGAATAATGTTTATCCAAAATATTAGATGAGTGAATTAATTAATTAAAGAACATAGGAATTAAAGAATATGTAAAAAAGGCGGCTGGGTGGCTCAGTTGGTTAAGTACCTGACTCTTGACTTTCAGCTCAGGTCATGATCTCATGTTGCATTGGGCTTGCACTGGGCATGGAGCTTGCTTAAGATCTTCTATCTCCCTCTCCCTCTGCCCCTTCCCCACCTCCCTGCCTGGAAAGAAAGAAAAAAAGAAAGAAAGAAAGAAAGAAAGAAAGAAAGAAAGAAAGAAAGAAAGAAAGAAAGAAAGAAAGCAAACATAAAAGATTGGATGAATACCAATCAATAGTGACATTTATTGTTTATAACTATAAAGGGATTTTGTCAAAATACGTTAGTATTATAGATAGTGACTTTAGGTGTGCCAGGTTAATAGTTTAGAAAGTCCTTTAAAGTGGTTTCTTAAACTGGGTCTGCTAATATATTTGGGAGTGTTGGAGGGCTTAGCATTCTTTTGTTTTTTAATATTAACCTTACTATTCTTAAAGGCAAACATTTTTTAAGGCAAAACATTTTTTTAAAAGTCCATAGTTATGAAAAACTTTTATAGCATAAACTTTAGTTTCCAAAATCTGTTTCGGCTCTGTTACAAATATGAGAGTCATCTTCTTTAAAAGCATTGTGTGTGTGTGTGTGTGTGTGAGAGAGAGAGAGAGAGACTCAAATTTTAGAAATACTTTACATCTATTTATAAGTGTAAAGCCAACTTATTTAAAATGGAATTTCTTACAGTATTTTTTCCCATCCATTTAAAAAAAAACACTCACTAAACTTGTTATTAGTCATACTTTGTCACTTCATATATTCCCCACTGAAATGTAAGCTTTTTGGGGTCAGGGTCATTTCTAATTGACTTATGGCTATATCTACTATCCATAGAATAGAGCCTAATACATAATCAGAATCTAGGAAATATTTGTTAAATATTAATTTGTTAAATATTTGTTAAAGATTGCAGAATAATGAAAATATAAAAATATTTTCAAGTCAAGTTAAAACAAACAGTCCTCTTTTTGGAAGGAAGCACTTTGTATTGCATTTCTTTACCTTTCAAAGCATCTTGGAAAATCCTCATATCTTCTGTTTTCTAGCTGGCACTTTTTAATAAGTGCATTGTTTTTGCTGAATCTACCAGGTCAAGCCAAAATTAATTTCACATTTTAATGTGTCTAAATATGTCTCTGATGTGAAGTAGGGTTTCCTACCACATTGGCAAGGTTTTGTATTTCAGCCATTGGAAATCTATTCAAAGGGTATGCCTTTGGAATACAGACACTAGATTTCAGAGATATGAAATTTAATAATTCATTAGAGGTAGAAAAAAACTTTGGTTAAGAGCTCAGGTCTCTTGCTATTTGTTCATTTTTTTGTTCACTGGAAAACTGTTGGAATAGCAGTTCTCCTCAAACCTTATGTATTATGGCTAACAATTTTATTTTTTATTTCTTTTTGCTTCAGTAAAAGGAAGGTTTGTATTTTCATGAATTAATATTAACTTAGTTTGATGGGACACCTGAGTGGCTCAGTGGTTGAGCATCTGCCTTTGGCTCAGGGCGTGATCCTGAGACCCGGGATCAAATTTCTCCCTCTGCCTATGTCTCTGCCTCTTTCTGTCTCTCATGAATAAATAAATAAAATATTTTTAAAAATATTAACTTAATTTTCCCTTTTGTTAAGGATAATCACTGGTTATCTTATAAAAACTTCTATTTTAATACATATATAATGAGGTATATAAGATACTTCAAATAACCAATAGAACCAAAATATTGTTAATAATGTGTAACTTCTACACTGAAGTATTAAATTAGTTGGCTGCTAGTTATATCTGTGAACTTTGATTAGTCATTTTATTTATATTCCTAAAAGAAATACTTTGATTTGCAATTTTGTGGCTATATGCACAGAATCCAATGTGGCAAACAGATATGTATGTTCATGGATAGGTACCCAAGAATT
The DNA here is from genome assembly GCF_048418805.1 of Vulpes vulpes. Classification (NCBI taxonomy): domain Eukaryota; kingdom Metazoa; phylum Chordata; class Mammalia; order Carnivora; family Canidae; genus Vulpes; species Vulpes vulpes. The sequence continues at coordinate 104,887,048 of NC_132783.1, read as the reverse complement.
TTCCTATTTAATTATAAAAAGAACCAGAAAGAATCAGTTAAAATGAATATACTTAAACCTAAAACATCCTATTAGTGAAAGTAAGTTTGATTAGAACTTTGCATGAAATGAAATTAAGAACTGTGAAAATACTTTTTATATTTAAAAAATTAGAGTATACATAACTCTTAGAAAATAAGTAATGAAGTGCTGATTTCTAATATGCAGCTTCAACAAAATTAAATGATACAAATACTTAAATTTATTTGCTTTCCTTTTAACTTTTCAGTAAGATCATGACTCATGACTACGAAAATATTCAAGGGTTTTATCAATTTTCCTAGCAGCTTCTATTAATATTTTAATACCTAAATCATTTTCTTTAAAACACACCCTTTTAAAACATACACCAGTTTTTTTTTCCTCAAGTACAACTTTATTGTTTGGTCATTATTTGCGTTTTTGTTAACTCTGTAGTTACCTGGTTTTCTTTTTCTTTTAATAATACCTAACAGTTTGATACCCATTATGTGTCAGGCTCTGTTCTAAATGCCTTAAAGATACCATCTAATTTCATCCTTACAACATCATTGAGTAATAAAAACTATTGTTGTCCAACTTTACAAATCAAAAAATAGAACATGGCTACCTATCTAAAACCTCAGAGTTGGTACATGGCTGAGCAAAAAATTGAACCCAGGCAGTTTCCAAAATTTATATACTTTTTAAAAAAAGGCATCTACTTCCAAAATAAGCTTCTCTCATAAACATTAAAATTATATGTGGGGTATATTCTTTTTAACACCTTTGGGGAATCACTTGCTTTGGTATCCTATAGTATCATTTCCCTTTACTCTTTACCTTTGAATGGATACTAATTTTAAATAGTCTTTACTAGTCAATGTCCTTTTTAAGATAATTATTGCTATTCTTCAAACCTTGTAAATGTAGGAACTCTAATAATCAATACTCAATAAAAATGTCACACTTTGTCTACTTATGTTTATCTTGTATGTGGGTTATTATATATTGAGCCAGAGGCACATGCAAAGAGAGAACAGTTGAGACTAGTACTTAAGTATGCTGATCTCCAGCACTATTTGTGAATTGGCTACAAATCTGAGAAAGAGGGAGATTTCTATTTTCTCCTTCCTTGTTCTACTCTTCAGAGGGCCCAATGCATAGTTCCACATTAAAGATTCCTGAACATGAGACCAAGATCAGCTTTGGTTTGCTGATGGTTTTCAGTTTGGGCAGAATTTTGTTTAGAGAAAGCTCTTTGTGAGATGTAAACATTTGCATTTTTATGTTAAAGCAACTTGGATAAAATTTGACTATTTTTAAATTGAAGTATAATTGATATGAAATATCCTATTAGTTTCAGATGTACATCATAGTGATTCAATAAATTTTTTTCAAGAGGGAGAGAGAGAGAGAAAGAGAGTGTGCACCAGTGTGTGTGTGTGTGTGGGGGGGGGGTGCGGTAGGGAGCAGCTGAGGGGGAGGGAAAGAGAAAAGCAGGTTCCACACCCACTGCAGAGCCCTGTCTTGGGGCTCAATCTCATCCGTGAGATCATGACCTGAGCCAAAATCAAAAGTCGATCACTTAACCAATTGCTCTACCCAGGCACTCCTATGATTCAATGTTTTTATACCTTAAGAAATGAACCCCATATTACCAGTGACCATCTGTCACCATACAAAGTTATTACAATATCATTGACTATATTCCCTATACTGTGTATTACATCCCAAGAAGTTTGCACCTCTTAATCCGCTTCACCTACTTTACCTACCCTCCTCAGTTCCTTCCCACTCTGATAACCAACAGTTTGTTTCCGGTATCTATGAGTTTATTTGTTTTGTTTGTTCATTTGTCTTGCTTTTTTAGATTCCACATATGAGTGAAATTATATGGTATTTGTCTTTCTCTATCTGACTTACTTCGTTTAGCATACCCTCCAGGTCCATCCATATCTTTGCAAATGGCAAGATTTCATTCTTTATGGCTAATATTTCATTGTGTGTATATATATATCCATGTATATATGTATGTATGAACATATTTATATGCATGTGTATGTATGTGTATATGTGTGTGTGTGTGTGCCATCTTCTTTATCCATTTATCTGTTAATGGAACAGGTTGCTCAGTATCTTGACTATTATAAGTAATGTTGTGAAAAATCTGACCCTTTAAAGTTCAGGCCATATGTTTGTTAATTATTAACAATCTTAACATTGTTTTTTCTGGTATCATTCCTCATTCAGTAATCAAGCCTCTAGATCTTCTGGGTTTCTCTTCAAGTCTATAGAGCCCTATTTCCCTGAGCGATGAAGATTCTGTGTAAAATGGGAGATACCTGTATCACCCAACAGTATTCAGATTTCATCAGTTAAAATTCTGGCCGCTCTCACAATTATGTTGAATGTCAAGAAATATGCTTTATAACCTTTAATTTTTCCCTCTAATTGTCAGTTATCACTTTATCATGTATTATGATCCGTAGAAATATCAAGATCAAAAGAAACACTAATCCTAGAGGGTGTGATAGCCTTTTATTTTTTATCATGGGCCAGGTGCATCTATGTTTTGATATTTACTGATTTATGAAACTCCTCATCTTGCCAGTGATTCGCTTTCTCTTCTTCTTTTCCAAAGGCAAGAAATCTTTATATTGTTTTCTTTAAACCTCAACTGTTTACTTCTAGTTCTCTAGAACAAATGTTATTTGAAAAAATTACATTAGGAAGTACTGAACAACCCACTTTTTCAGGTTGCAAGATTGTCACTACCAAGGTATCTACCTACAGTGTCCTTCATTTCTTTTCTATCCAGATGGAATAAGAATCTTAAGATAATAGCTTTTCTTGCTATGCAAATAACACTTCTCAGTGAATTCTCAACAGTTTTGGCCATATAACTCCTTGCTCCGAGGAAACAGCCGCTGCTGAAACTCTCCATTAAACTTAGTTTGAAAATTGTAAACAGTGTTATAATCCAGTTCAGCAATGCATCTTGCACCTCTCACTATGGAGGGTCATGTATGAAGCCAAAGACAGGTGATCTCTCATATCTGTACCACTGTTGCATCTGCATGATTTAACACTTTCTTACATTGTATTATCCTTTAAATGTTTTTCTTTTTCTAATTGCCCAGTTTCCATCAATGTCATAATTTTTTTTAGGGGAGGAATTACATCACCTCATCGTTCTAACCTCCCCATTCTCTCCTCTGCCTGTGATCATAGGACATAATGCTTACACTTGAAATTGAACAATATTTATTGTTTAGTAATTCATATATACATCAGTATTATTTAAAATAACTTCTTCCATGGAATCAGATGGATATACTTCATAAATCTGCTAAAGTCACCTTTAGCAAAAATTATAAAAAATACTTTTTCTTCAAGAGGCAGAGAGAGCATGTGAGTGAGTGGGAGGAAGAAGGAGGAACAGAGGAAGAGAGAATATTAAGCAAGCTCCAGGCCCAGCACAGAGGCTAACCTGGGGCTCTATTTCATGACCTTGAGATCATGACCTGAGCCAAAATCAAGAGTCAGACACTTACCAGGTGAGCCACCCAAATGCCCTTAAAAATAGTTCATGTAGGGTAGCCTGGGTGGCTCTGTGGTTTAGCGCCACCTTCAGTCCAGGGCCTGATCCTGGAAACCCTGAATCAAGTCCCATGTCGGGCTTCCCGCATGGAGCCTGCTTCTCCCTCTGCCTGTGTCTCTGCCTCTCTCTCTCTCTCTCTCCCTCTCTTTCTCTCTCTGTCTCTCATTAATAAATAAATAAAAATCTTTAAAAAAAATGATTCATGTATCAGTTCAAATTCTTCACCCATCTCCCATTTTTGTGTGCTCTTCCTCTGTGACAATAATGTTTAATTTGAGCACCTTAAATAGATAATAATAAATAATGATAAATTAAATAAATAATAACAAAATTATATTTGCTATATAAGATTGGCAACTAAAATAGGATGGTTTTAGTAAGGTAATTTTGATTCTTTTCTGAAAACATAAAGTTTTAGAAGTATGAATAAGGAAATCATAGAAATTTATCAGTTATATGTGCATCTATTTATGACTTGGCAGTTCAGAGAACCTGGACTCCAAGACCAGGTACATATAACATAGAGTCTTAAGGACACATTCATTCCTATAGGTTTCTGTATTTTTAGGAAAAAAATACGTTTACTACTGGTCCTTTGATCTTTCTCTGAACTGAAGTTTTCTTATCACACACAGGCAGCATTCAGATCCATGAATGTCTGAGTACCATCTATAGTTGACAATAGTTTTGAGAAACTCCCCATGGAATACTCCTTTTTTGAATGCTCTCTGCACTGTGCTTATTAAGTTGTATCACACCCAACAAGATTTCCTTGTGAATCTCCTAGAAAACCTACTGAGATTCTAAATAGAGTGAACCACTGATTAACTGGAAAACTCAATTAATCAGTATTGTTTTCTTTTTCTTCCTGAGCTCCAATGGAAGGATGAAGAATTTAATAGCAATAACAATAGCTACAACAAAAGAATTATATCATAAGTGAATATATTTTTCTACAATGTGACTAGGATCAGTCAAGATTAATTCTGAATCTGGTGAACCAATTTTTAGCCCCGAGGCTGCTCATGAATCATGGGAAAAATAAATTAGGTTTCTACAATGTACTTTCCAAGGTGTGTATGGACTAACATATCTGAGAAATATTTCAACCCAGTAGTAGGAGGAAAGAAAAAATATTTCATGACACTCAATGAACAGGAAACTTTATTGTTTAAGACTATACTATTATTTTATGCTTTTACTTAGCCAAAGATTGTAATCAATATGTACATTGTCATTAGTATCTTCTGGGAAATCTGGTCAGCTTTTATTGTTTCTCTCACTCTGAGGACTTTATCTACTAACAAGAATGGGCTCTAAGTGCCTGAGGGCTGTGGCATAGCTGAATGAATCAGGACTGGATTCCTAGTGTAAGCTAGATGACTGGCTTCTCTCTCCAGCTGGTTGGTAGCACACTGGTGGAACCATGGACATATTTTCAAGAGCTGTATGAGTGTTGCATATGGAGAAAATCAGAGGAAGGAAGTCTGCAGATTGAAGCACACTAGTCTAGAAGAACCTATTTGAACCCTGTGAGTAAGAAATAGAAGATGAGAAACTTTGATACCTCATGACTCTTTATTTCCTGATTCTAGGTTTCCTGGCTTTACATTTTGCTCTTAAGTTGTATCACATGCACCTTGACCTTGAATATGCTAAGCCAATACTAGTTAATCAGATATTTGCAGCCAGAAAAATCTAAACTAACATCCACTAAGTAGCCATTAAGTTTCTATTACTTGCTCTTCCAGAAACTTTTTCTTATGAGAAGATATTTGTAACTTTGGTTTTGATGTAGTTCACATACAAAGCACACTACTTGCATTATAAAATTCTCATGACTTTACATGAGAATTACACTTCTCATGAAGTGAGACTTTGGTATTATTATTTTCATCTTGATAGTTAAAGAAACTGAGGCCTGAGGAGGTTATGAATCCTGCAAGAAGTGCTCTTGATGAAATGGAGATTTGAATCCAAGCAATCTGGTACAGAACCCATATTTGTAAACTCCAACTCAGTTTTGAAAATTAAATAATGATGGAGATTATGTCCAACAGATGATATTGGGAGGGATGTGCACACATTTGTGAGTAATAAGTATATGTGTGTGTATATATGTATGTGTACATATGTATATGTGTGCACGTGCATGTGTGTCTGTGTATGTATCCTTATATAGAGATTCACTTAACTGTGTTAGGCTCTATTGGTTACATATGAAAAAAATTATATATGAAATTATATGAAAAGTTTCACATGGCTTTGTATTTTGTTATGTTTTCTGTGAATACCTTTCACATATTACATATCTGAGTAAAAAAATGTGACATTGTACAATGGGCATAATTGGGCCACTGGTGCCTACTGTTGACTTGCACACTCACACGGACCTCTGAACTGAAGCCTCAACTTGGGTTGCTGCTTTCTGTAAGCAGTCATCACCTTTGCATAATCTCTACTCTGAGCTCTAGCTGGGCAAACCTAGTGAGACAGGGTGAATTTAAAGAGGCCACCATAAACTGAGCCACAAATTACCAACAGATCCAATGGTTCAAGAATAATTTCCTCTTCAGCTTGAAATGTAACTATGGCTCACTGAGAAGCTGTATTACCTCCTGATTCCAAGGAAGGCCTGTCAAAGCATAGCTCACAGAGTGTAAAGTTTTTAAAGTGCATTTGTTATAGCTTGCTAGTCTGACTATTAAAGTGAAACACTACACACCGTTAAACCTTCAAACTAGCACTGCACAAATACTTATCAAAAATACAGCCTCTGGGAGATTTGTTTACTCTAGAAATATGCTGTTTTTGCAGTTACTTTTTCCTTAATGAGAAGACAATGCAGGAGTTGTCTTTTTCATTGGAGGGCAAAAAGCCAAATACGGGAAGTGTCCTAAAATGATATGGCTATGCAGGGTTCAGAAATTTTCCCAAAAACACTTTAAGTTCTGAAATCTAGTTCAACATATGAAAATTTTGGTTTTGCCTCAAAATTTTGTATTCAGCCTGTTAGTGATACATAATATGGCAATTGAAAGTGTAAACCTAAAAATAAAAGAAAAAGGAAATGTGAGCCTGAAAATATGCCCCTTGACTTAAGGGATACTGTTTTCCTAAAAGTATAAAGATATATATTCCTTTGCATTTGAGATAATCTAAAATCATTGTTTGATTATTAAAACAATAATAGGCTAAATTAAAACCGTTTTAAAGCACCATAAAAGCATCCTTTGAAACTTGATTGTAAGAGCCATTGCCAATTACCAGGAGATTCTGTCTCCTTTTATAAACTCTTACTGAATTCAGTTCTTGACTTGTGCCTTGAGTATGGCCTTTGCTTGGAGAATGTGTGGCCTGCCTTGTCAAACAATAGAGGGTAGAATAAAGGTTGAGAGAGAGAGAGAAAAAAAAAAAAAAGTAAACCTTCAGAGGCATTTTATTGCTTTTCCCATTTAATTTTTCATTTGGGTTATAAATGGCATCTCAAGTAGAAGGAAGCCTCTTGGGTTCATCAGGATCCTCTGCTGGCTTAATCGTGAGCATGACACATCAGGACATGCACACGGAGAGAATTAGTGATTGCATCAAGAAGAGAAAGATGATCAATTATTCACCACATGCCACCAAACACAAGAAGCATGACCATCTTCTCATCTCTCCTCTAGATACACAAACAAAGCTCTTTCCACAGCCTACATGCTATTGAAAGAAATATTCCTTTCAAGAAATTCTCGTTGCACCAAATCATCTATGTTTGACTGTATAAGTGTATAACTATAATTAAGGAAGTAATTTAATGAATGCCTTCACAGTTTGCTTTTTTCATTCATTTTTCTCCATTTATTAAAAAAGGATAAAAACACCAAGGTTAGTGACCTTGAAAATAAATATATTATTATATAAAATCCACCTAGGAGATCCTCTAACACAAGCCAGAATTATTAAAGTTTCTAGATACTCTTTTGAAGGTAATTAGAATGGTTTGGTAAATTCCTTCCATTTTCCTGTGTTTAAAGGCAACACTTTCCATCATGAAAAAAACACTAGAAATTATCCTGACACTAAAGAACATTCCAGTCATTTCATATATACATCGATACTCTGGAGTAAAGAGATATGGGCAAAGAAGCAATTATTCAGTGATAATCATTGTTTTGTGACCCATCACTGCTTATTTATGAAGTGGGCAGTCTTGGACAGTTCACTTAAATTTATTATATTTATACCTTTCACATCTGTATAATACCTCATCTTCTTACATACATTACCAGGTTGCTAGAAGAATTAAATTAGATGATATTTGTAAAATCCTTCAACTGATGTTACTTTCCATCTCCCCTTTTATGGATATTGCAAAATAGTTTGACATCTTTACCTATTATTAAAACGTATAATGGATACTATTATGGACCAAAAAGAAGGTTACTTTCTCTCAGATATTCATATTCTCTTTACTACTTCTGAAAGAAGCAATTATGGCTTCTTTCAAAACATCTTTGTTCTATGAGCTCTATACTGATTATGTAGCTTCATCATTTACTGAGATTCAGTATGTGCTAGGAATTATGCTAAGCTGTCCTTTGCTTAATATGATCTCTTTCTATCCTCATAATCCTGAGGAAAAAATACATAATAATTTCCATTTTTCAGATAAATAAATTGAGACTCAAAGAGTTAAGTATCCTCAGTCTCAAGCCTGTGAAAGTCCACAATCAGTGCTCTTAAATAGCATTTCTCAAATCTTTAATATATAGACAAATCCCCAAGGGTTCTTGTTAATATGCAAACTCTGGAATGAAGCCTGAGAGTCTGCATTTCAGACAAGCTCCTGGGTTATAGCATTGCTCCTGGTTCTTAGACCACATTCAGCATAGCAAGACTATGAAACACCATGTCACACAACTTTAAATCTAGGTAATCCACACTCAGTAAACACCAACTAAATAAAAAGCAAAATACTAGTCAAAGGATTGGAAGAGAAAAACTATAATGAAATAACATCTACTATGATGAAAGGACATCTACTGACTTGATCAGGTGGAATTTTTCTAGAATTTGTCACTAATTTTTTGTTGAGCCCATCTTATAATAAGAACAGTTATATGACTCTGTAGACAAATGGCCTTTGTCACTTATTTTGTTTCCCTCTGTTGAGCCAGTTTCATTGACCTTCTTGAACCCCTAACCATATTTGGACTGGTAGAGATTCTTGACTATCCAGTAGAGTACAGGGAAGATCTTGCCTTTTCTAACTGGCTACTTTCCAGATCATTTCCTCACATCGTGTCTCAGTCTGCTGATTGAGTACCAATACTAAAAGTTGTGTTGGGCTTAGATGAGAAACTAGTAGGATGTGTCTTTTTATTAAAATAACAGCAGCCTAGCATTAAGGAAGGAGAAAGAGGAAATGGGAGAAAAGAAGAGAGAGAGAGAGGGAGAAAGAGAGAGAGAGGAGAAAGAAGGAAAAAATAGCATTGGAGATGAAGGAAGATAAGCACAAAGACCATAAACTAGAGTTATTGAGGCCTCAAAATCCAGGAGATAAGAATGGTTAATAAGGCAAGAGAACAAAACCTAGGAGTTAGTCTGTCACCTTCTTTTATTCTGAGAACAATATGTATCATTAATCACTGTCCAACATAGTCTAGGGACACTTTCTCTTTGGCACTATGGTTGCCATGTGACTTCATTTCCAAAGTATTTACTCTTGATTCCCCTCCTTGGAAAACTAGTGAATGAGTCAGATAGCAATAAAAATTTATGAGGATCTAATGTGTGTCAAGCACCGTGATGAAGAAGAGATAATGTGGAACCTGACCTCATAAAGCTTAGAGTCTAGCAGGGAAGTTAAGTACAAGAGCAAATGCAGTTATCCCTATTCAGGCTCTGCCTTAATAGGACTTAAACTTTCAGCTTCTAGCCTATAATCCTCAAAGTTTCCTTTTCTGCTGTTTATTTATAAGCCTTTGGTACTAGTCTTCTAATTGTTCTGTATAAGTGTGTAATTCAACTAATAGAAAAAATAAAAGTAATTTTCATCACTGTGTGGAGCCAACCCTGTTGTAGAAGGCGGCATGACATATTCCAAAAAGTCAATCAGCCAGTGTGTCTCAAGGGCAGAGATTGTAGAAGGAGGATCATGCAGAGGCTGTGTGTCACCTGGGGTCCCTTGGGTCCATAGGATGGCAATGATCATATAGCAAAGCAAAGCAAACACTGTTTCTTTGATTCAGCCCTAACCACAATAGTTTAGGTGTGTGGAGAAGGAGTATGATAAAAAAACAAACAAACAAACAAAAAAAAAAAAAACAGGCAACTATTCATGTTTCTTTGTTTTTCCACACTTTGTCCTAAGTCTCCTTTACTGAATTGGCACACGTTGTCCATATGTTCAGGATCCCAGGTCATAGGGGACTTTATTTCTGACTTTGCACAAAAATTCTCTACTTCCTGTGTCCTCTTATGCTGCAACAACTGGATTTGCATTATAATCCTTTACATAACAAAAATGGTGCTTTGTGTGGAATCCTAAGAATTGTCCATAGGGACTGGGAGGGGGCAAAATATTTTACTAGGGTCATTGCAAATAATTGTACAAATTGTGTAGGGGCCAACTTGTGTAACAGATCTGTTAAATACCCAATAGTGACCATTTTCCTTGGTTCATACTGGCACACTCATGCTGTCTCAACTGAATTCAGAAATTTCAATTTTACGAAGGCCTTCAGTCCCACAGTCTCACATAAATAGACTTCTGGTCAAAGCATTAACCCAAGCACACTCCTATCTCTAGCACATCTCCTGTGATGTGTATTCACTAATTAGGTTTACTTTCTAAGAACATATGCTGTGATAGAAGTGCCAAGTACATTTAAATGAGCTGTGACATTATTGAGCAACTACTAAGCACAGATACTACTTCATTTATTTATTCATTAATTCATTCACTGACTGTTCATTTCCTATCTTCTAAATGCCCATTTTAAGGTAATAGATACCCAACTGATACAATGGCAAAAAAAACAAAAACAAATGTGCGTCCCACGTTTGTGAGAATCATTGTGACATGGCATTGTTCTGAAAATCAATTGAAGCAATAGATGTGAAAGAGTTTTGAAAATGACAAATATTACACATGCATTAATCATTTTATTTACTACCCTCATGCTTAAGCAATTTGGAATATTTTCAGGGCATAAATGCTAACATCAATAAAACATGGAGAAATAAATTTTACAAGAAACAATAGAACAAGGTGGTGTATTTCATTATCTAGTTCACCAATGCATTCTAATTTCAAAGCAGGCATTTGAAGTTGCTGAGAAATAGATTTCTTGAAGGAAGCAAAACTTGAGCTGGTCCTTTGACAGAGGAATTTCCATAAAGGATTACCAGTACCACTCTACCTTCCTGACCCTTGGAATGCCTTATGAATAAGAATGTCTATTGTAAATCAGTGCATTGTTTTGTCATATTCAAAATAGAGATTTCATTGTGTATCACTGCCATTATAACTGTAAGGACTAGATCTAATTATTTCTCCTCTAGACGCATGGTTGTGAAGCAGATTTAGAATTCACTGCTCCTTAAAAATAAATGGAAAAGAAACTGATGGTTTTACAAAAGACAAAGAAAGGTGATTTATTTCTTCTGCTAAAAATGCAGTAGATACCCTGTTGTTTCCTCCGCCTCTGTTGAATTATAGTATGGTCAGTTGGAATTGATATTCAGGTCAATATCATTCTTTGAAACTGGCAATTCTTTGTAGATATAATTTGTTTCTTGTATGTTACTTAAGACATTTACAAAGGAACTTCACATGCTTCCAGGAAACTTGGCCATTTCAACTATCATGAAACAATAACATAAAACAAAATCATTAGTTAAATTGATGACAAAATGCTTTAACATTTGTTGAAATAAAAAGCAGTGGTATATTTCATTAAAAATTCATAAGGAAAAAAATACTTCCAACTAGGCTTCTGATTCAATATTTTCTTCTTATTTCCACATGAGTTCTTTAATACAAGATATTACATTTAAGGTAAATATGGATGTCCCTCGGAAACCAAAAGTCTTTGAAGAAAAATGTGAAAATATATGTTGAGTATATATGACAGAGCAGTTTTGATTTTGAACCTTTTGGTATAACCATAGTAGTTAGAAAAATGTAACTACCTATTAAGTTTATTTTGTTTCCATATTTAACCCCAATTACCCTGTGCAGGGGAATTCTTTAAAAATTTAATTCTCCCTCTTACTTTTTTTTTTCTTCTGCAAGCCTTTTCCCCCCTTCATGTAAATTGCAGCAGGTGCACAGAATTGAAGACATCACAATTAAATGTAATCAAATATTTTAGGCACTAAAGAACAGCTCCAGGAAAACAAGTCAAAAGAAGAAGAAGGAAAAAAAAAAGGCTTTAAGTGAGTGGATTTTCAAACAACCAAGGCACCATAGGACCAATTAAGAAAGTCAGATACCAGGACACATACTGACATTAATTATCTTTGAGTTCGGGGAAATAAAAAATAAAAGCAACAATTATCATAAAAAATCTCCACACAGTGCTTGTAAGTTGTGCTAATCTACAACACACCTGGGTTTCAGATATTTAAAGTGAATACTCAATCAGTTGGTAACGACCTCACAGAGGGACTCATGGGACATTTTTTTCTTTCCTGTGATCTGCCAATCAGACAGAGGGGCTAAAATGATGTCCAACAGCTACGTCTGCTTTATTTCGCATCACTCACATGAGTTGCAGACAGAAGCACTGCATAATTTATTCAATAAAGTAAGTCACAAAGCCAGTATTCTCTTTAGGGGATGTTTATTCAAATAGAAAGAAAAGTCAAGAATAGATATTCAAGGTAAAAATTTGTATCGTTAGAGTCTCAAAGTCCCAGGATATCTCTGTAAATTTATTCTCCCTGAAGCCAGAAAGAATCTTACTAAAGAGAACAAATATCTCAGTCTGGGAATATGGGTTTTCATTTTTAAAATGCACAGGAGGGGGCAAAGAAAGAAAGTTAAGTGCAACAAGCCAAGAGGAATAGAAAGAAAAAAAAACCCTTGTTATTAAAATTAATCTAGATTTGATTGGTAATTTGAAACAAAAGCAGAAAATTATAACCAAAAAGAGGATTTTTAAGTACTAAAAGCATGGTAGGTTTCTAATAAACAGAGGAGAAATTAACATGAATATAAATTATTGGAAAGAACTATATAATGTTTTTAGATTGAATGCCCTCAATATGGTCCTGGTATAAATGTAAAATCAGCAATTTATCTTAAAATTTTGGGCACAATAATTTGATATATTAGTATTTTTCAGTGTACTCCTGGAAGACAGCAAATATGTTTTGTTTTTGTTGTTGTTTTGTTTTAATTTTCCATCTTCAGGAGAGATAAATTTAATTTATATATAATTTTCCAAACTTGGACAACAATTTTAATATGTTTATTATCTCAAAAATGTAACTTTGATTGATTTTTGTCTCCTAAATCAGGTGAGGATTGTATAATGTGTGTGGTAATTTCTATGTGTTAAAAAATAAATGATGTTAGATGGCATGTGATGTTTGTATTATATCTTTGTGCAAATTTGAGTAACTTCTATAATATGGCACAAAACAGAATACATATATAGGTATATTTAGGATTTTTTAAAGATTTATTTATTTATTTATTTTAGAGAAGAGCAAGAGGGGCAAAGAGAAAGAAACTATCAAGCAGATTCCCCACTGAGTGCAGAACCCTCCAGGTGACAGAAGACTGGATCTCAAGACCCATGAGATGATGGCCCAAACCAACAGTCAATGGCTTAACTGACTTAGCCACCCATGTGCTCCTATACTTAAGATTTTTAAAATCATTTTATTAGGTCCACAATTTTAGTAGTAGTATATTTATAAGAATATCTGAAATTGGAAAGAAAAAGTATGCAGTTCTTTAAGTACTGCTTATCAATACACTGGTCCTAGTATACAATGGAAATTCATTTTTAAATTGTGTACTGTGTGGTAACACTTTGATTCCTTGAAAATCATATTCCTTTAGATTAAACAGCAAATGTTTAGTGGAAAAATATGAGTTATTTTTCTTGCACAAATGCATATAGCTATATAAACTATGGCATGGCCAAATATTTAGTCCATTTTTTCTAAAATGAGTTTATATTTTAAAACTATAAACTTGGGGCACCTGAGGAGCTCAGTCAGTTAAGCGTCAGACTCTTGATTTTGGCTCAGGTCATGATCTCAGGATTGTGGGATCAAGATCCCTATGTGGGGCTTTGTACTCAGTGAGAAGTCTGCTTGAGATTCTTTCCCTGTCCCTCTTTTCCTCACCCTGCTCTCATGTACTCTCTCTTAGCCATGGTCTCTCTTTCCCTCTCTTAAAAACAAATACATCTTTTTTAAAAAATAGAAACTTGAGTTTTTAAAGAGTTTTTAAGAATCTTATCAAATCTAGAAAAAATAGAAAACTGACAGATTTTACTACATCCAAATTCAAAATGTATTTATACTAAAATGTATGATAAAAAAGTTTTAACAGTTGAAAATTTGGGAAAAAATCACTACATTTATATTGTAAAGAGTTAATAACCTTACTAAATAAAATTACCTACCAATAATTTAAAGAATGTATTAATTCACCTGATTATAAAACTTATAATTTGAGTTGCCTATACAAAGAGGATAATTAAATTTAATAAGCACATAAAGTGGTGTTAAAATTTGCTAATAAGAAAATACACACTTAACAATAATGACATTTTTAAATATTAAATTTATACAAATGAATATACAACATATAATATAATCACCTTCACAATAAATAATAAACAGGTAGATGTGAATTCTGTTTATCAAAGGTTTTTATTTATGATATTTTATATTAATAACATATTAGAATTAGTACACATGTCTATCACTTAGAGATTGAATAAATAAATTATGGTGCATCTATAAACAGATTATATTAACCATTACAAATTTGAATTTTAAATTTATTATCATGAAAAAATTCTGTATATCATCTATTCACAACTTGGCTTTTCACAAATGTTTGCACTGGAATAAATACCACAGATCACTCCAAACTAAAATTCTGTGGTTGAAAATAAAATGTATTCTTTGTTCTTCCCTCATTCTCTCAAACCTGCAGGAGATGTGTTTTGTTTTGCCAATAAAAATATTGTTTTTACAATTGAACAAACATTGAGATTATAATCAAAGATCATCACATAAAAATCCAGATTTATGACTCCTGAGAAATCTGAGGGTTTGGTCCCATTGGCACTGCATTTCAGGTGGGAGAGTAAGCTAGTCTTGTTTAACAAATGGGTCTGGACAGACGTTGCCCAGTTAGCCATGGTCCCTACCATTCTCTGTTGCTTTGCCTGACCCTGACTCAAGGAATTAGTTGCCATTTTAATTGCATTTCTTACTTTCCTTAGGTAGGAAAATATTTCTTATACTTTTTGGCCTTACTCATTTGCATGCTTTGCAAGTGTTTGTTTACATCCCAGATCTGCTCTTCTCAACCTGCTTTAATTTCAAGAACCAAGTGAAAAAAAATACATATTATTAAACTTCACTTTGCCCTGACAAGTTATAAGCAAATGTCCAAATTTTCCGACCAGTCTTGTTGTTTAACCTTTACTTTAATACTCTCCTATGTAAACTCATACTTAGTTCTGGAACTTCCTGACATGGCATTGCCATTTTAGATCTGTGATTTTCCCTATGAATATGTTTTTTCTTTATTAGTGTATATAACAATTTTCATTGCTGTAAGACTAGAATGTTTTGAATGCTTACTTTATATGCCATGTGATTGTTACCATTTTTATTATCCAGTCTAAGAAGTTTATCTAAATTGCAATTTTATTAATAAGGTTTTTCTACTTATTCAGGAAATTTAGAGACCTATTTATAATTGAAAAAAGCTAAAAGAATATGGTAAGCTTTAAAAATATATATATAATTCAATATGTTTAAATAAAATATATTCAATAAAATGCTGCTGCAGTTTTCTTAGTGTAAAAAGAATATTGGGACATCTCTCATAATTAAAGTCCTATGTGTCTAATAAGCATCCTCATTTAATTGAGGTTTAAAACCATGCTTCAATTGAAAATTTTAAGAGCCCAAAAAAGGTGTTTGTTTGTTTGTTTGTCTTGCAATTAACCATGCATTTTATTTTAAGAAAAAAAATTAAATACATTTTTTGACTTTCTATTTTGCTTTTTTGTTTTAATTTTACTGTCCACTGGGCCACATCCTACAATCAGTGCTAGGAGGGGAAGAGGAATGAGGATTAAAAAGAAAGGATTAGAGGGAGGTGTATGGAACTAGAGAGGATGAGTGATGTTTTCTTCTTGAATATTTAATTTTTGTAATTGAAAAAAAGATGCTTAGTACCTAGGGACACCAGGCACTAAATCAATTTTTTTTTTTTGTAGTACAAAGATCAATGAACCTGTTTATTTATTCCTAAAACTATTTACCCTATTATGTGGTAGAATAACCAAAAGAGAGTATAAAGAAATGTTGATTTCTTTCTTTGTCTTTCATTCTTCTCTACAAATCTTAGTATGGAGGGAAATATATCAGACACCATGTTCAATGATATCTTATTAGAAATTAAGGGGGAAAAGCAGGGCTTGTTTTTTTTAAGTAGGAAAGATTAAATTAAATTTATATATACCTACCATGATTTATTTTCTTCTCTTTCCTTTTTCTCTCTTAACTCTGTATAAAGAGAAAGAAAATGTTCTTTTCTGTCCTGACAAAAGCAAAGCTGATTATCCCAGTGGACAGAGGTTTTCCCAAAAGATTTATTATAACAGTCTGGTGTCAAGCTCCTGATTGAAACAGTCTAATAAATTCGAAACTAAAAGAAAAATTCATGAATTTATATCTTGCATCTTTCTATTCTTCTCTTTTTATATATCTTGTGTAAAAATTCTAATGTCTGGAATTTCCAGCAATCATTTTTTTTTAACTTCAGGATTTTATATTTAGATGTCTTGAAAAAATACTTGAAATGCCTACCTTGATGGATACATGTATATACATATCTTGACTTTTTATGAAGAGCTCTTTACCTCCTTAACTTTTAAATCCATTTTTGCTACCTGGTTGAACAAATTTAATAATGTACTTAAGCTTACTCAAATTCATGTCACTGCTAACACTTAAAAAATTAAAAAAAAGATGATCCCTAAGTTATTAGCTTCAGTTCTTAGCTAAAAATAAATTATCCTCTCCATACAATGAGAATTTGAAAAGGCATGATTGGATCCATTCCTTTAATTACTTGTAAAAAAAAAAAAAAAAAAAAAAAAAAAAAGGCTTTTTTTCTTTCTTTTTTTTTTTTTAACACTTTCCCCAAAGAGCATGTAATGAAGCAACTTGTATTAGAACTCCTCTTAATACTTTGATTAAACCCTGCATGTTGCATTTATACAGGAGTGAAATATTTAAAAGATAGATTAAATTTATGAGGAAAACAACTGCTGAAATGTAGTTGAGAGATTATTTACTCATTTTATCTTTAGGATGCTACTTGAATTTTTAAAAAAGTCCTTCTGAAATATCACTCTTTCTACTTCTAATTTGAAAACCAAACAAAGCATATCATTTAATTGGCCTTAAAACTAGAAACACAATTGAGGATATGGCCTGTGTAACATACAGATTGTATCAGTTCAGAGGCTTTTAGATATTAGTTACTAGATAATTTTTGTACAAGTTGGTATATTCATTCAACAAACTTTGCCATTCTATTTCTGATACAACTAAGAACCCAACAGGAAAAGCCCTTGTCCTGTAGTTTATGTTTGAGTTAATAGTGGTGGTGGGGAGGGATTATCACAAAATAAAAACATGAAAATGATCATTACAGATTGTGAAAACCACTATGAAGGAAATAAATGTGCTGGAATGATCAAAAATTGGAAGCAGAGGATTTATTTAAATGGGAAGGAGGGGTCTCAGAAAAATATACTTGGGTGAACTGAGACATGAATGGTAAAGAAGACCCAGGTGTAGACTCTTCCCTACCGAAAGTGAATTTGGGGGGAAAAGTTAAAATATTTTAAGAACAGATAAAAATCCAGTGTTGCTAAAACCAAACAACAGAGGATATGCACAATCTCAGGTCAGTCTGGAGAGAAGTCTGAGAAGAATCTCAGGTCAGTTTCCACTCTGAAAATTTTCAGAGTCTTTAGATCACAGTAAGAAGTTTTAGTTTTAGTTTTGATTTTATTTGTGTGCCATGCAGAAGGGGAAAAACGTATATGAAAGATAGCAAGAGTGGAGGGATGTTTAAAACAGATTGGTTACTCTAGTATATAGTGAAAACACAAAAATCGGTAAAGTCCCACTGTCTATCCAATTATTGCCAGAGATTTTTATATTTAGAAATAATCTGTAATGTTGCAAGCATATTAGATTTCATTTAAAGTTGTAAGATTGGCCACATATGATTATAGGATGTCGATAGAGCATAGGAAACATGTCAATCAACTCAGTGTAAATAGAAATACAGTGGTGTTTCTCTACCATACTTCAATGCATAAATTAATTTTACCTTTTGTTAATTTTTAAAATGCTGAGAAAGGAAACATTTGGACAACATGTAAAGAGCTGAAGTATAGTGTAACAATGATATTCTAATATGTCCATAAAAGAAAAAAAAGCACAAAGATTCTACCATAATTTAAGAGTGAGTCATTTTACATAAATCATGAAAATTCTCAGAACAATAAATTTCACACAGCCACAAAGAGTTTCTTCTTTCATTTACAGAAGTGTCTTTTGAATTAATGTTCCTATATTAAAGAACCTTTGTTGTATTGCTTACATTTGTGCTTTCACTAAATAATGAGGATAATTTATTGTCATACTTTGTTACCATGTAACTATTATATCTTCAAATGGAGCCGCTTTTGATATTTTTGTACTTATTAGGGAGTCTCTGTAATATTATCAATTCCTGAAGTTTAATTTTTTGTGTTCATCCAGATGTTCTGAAAAAAAAAAAAAACATTAAATATACTAAGTAACTTTTTATTTAAAATAAACACAATTACTGCTGCCATTTTCTCTAAATATGCCTTGGTAATTTTAAATTTAAAGCATATGGGTTTATATTTGTTGAGTTAGATTCATTATTTATCATAGGCATTTGGAAATAAAAGAATATAAGTACTGTATAGCAATAAGAGCATCCATGTCAATTGATTAAATTTCCTTTATCATATGTCTAGAAAAGTGAATGTAAATTATATTAAAAATAGCAAAGTAGAGAGATAATATTGTTGGGGGATTTTTAAATCTCCTTGATATGATAGCAGGATTTTAAGGATCTTTCTTATCAGTTGAGGAAGAGGAGTGGAACATTTCTCTAACCTACGTAAAAATTTGCTGATGTTGCTTTAAAGCACACAGTGACTCATTCGCATTCTTCTTTTAGGACATTTATTTGTTTCTTTCTTTTTTAAGCTTTTATTTAAGTTCCAGTTAGTTAACATACAGTGTAATATTAGCTTTAGGTGTAGAATTTTGTGATTCATCATTTACATACAACACTCAGTACTCATCACAAGTGCCTTCCTTAATACCCATCACCCTTTAACCCATCCCCCACCTCCCTTCAGTTTGTTCTCTATAGCTAAGAGTCTGTTTTCTAGTTTGCCTCTCTCTCTCTCTCTTTTTTTTCCCCTATATCCATCTGTTTCATTTTTTAAGCTCTACATATGAGTGAAATCATGTTATTTGTCTTTCCCATGCTTATATGCCATTGTAGGTACTAAAACAATAAAGTAACTGAAGACAAAAAATTCTATAGAAATAATTTTTAAAACCATACTAAATGATTTTTTTCCAAATATAAATATCAATAAATATTTGCAAAATGCTTAACCTATCTGGTTTCTAAATCTTAACACAGGGGCACCTGGGTGGCTCAGTTGGTTAAGCAATCCAACTCTTGATTTCAGGTCATGATCTCAGGGTGTGGGATTGAGACCTGCAAAGGGCTCTATGCTGAGCATAGAGTTGGTTTGGGATTCTCTCTCTCCTTCTCCCTCTGCCCCTCCCCCTGCTCCCTGGAGTTCTCTCTCATAAACAAACAATTTTAATATATGTGCTGCCGAAGCGAGCACATAAACAAACCTGAACAAAATGAGTAACTATTCCTCAAATAATTTATATCATTCAAAATTGTCCCATTTTGAACTATAACTTTTTAAGAAAAAAAGCATGAGTTTATTATATAAGTGGTTTACAAGTATTATGAAATGCAGTACTCTGTTTTATGCTATTCTTTATTTCTTATAAGCAAAAGAATGTTTAGAAGAGGTAATGAAAATTTCTAGATGAAGAATTTAAAAATTGTATTAAACTTTTCCAGTTCTTTCCTAATTATAGGAAGAAATTTATTGATTGATAGTTTTATAAATTTCCTTGGATCATCAATAATCATCAGTGTAGTAACTAGACAAGTGTATGAATTTGAACTATGTTTGTATTTCTATTTCTGATGATTTTATATTTTGTACTTCAGCTATATATGTTTTTTGTCTTCAAGCGAAACAGTATATTTTCCTTTTGATCAATTAAAATGTATCATTATCACTTTTTTTTCAAAGAAAATGTAGATGTACTGCTTGTTATGTATTACCATTTAGCAAATTACTTAAACATTTAGAACTTAAATAATGAACAATTCAATAATAAGAAAAATGACCAAAGTTTTAAAAATGGACTAAGAGGGGCAGCCCCGTTGGCCCAGCAGTTTAGTGCCACCTTTGGCCCGGAGTGTGATTCTGGAGACCCAGGGTTGAGTCCCACATCGGGTTCCCTGCATGGAGCCTGCTTCTCCCTCTGCCTCTCTCTCTCTCTCTGTAATGAATAAATAAATAAAATCTTTTTTAAAAAATGGACCTAGATTTGAATAGTGATATATACAAAGAAGAGATGCCAATGGTTAATAATCAGAGAAAGATGCTTACATGATTAGTCATCAGAGAAACGCAAATCAAAGCCACAGTGAGATACTACTTCACACTCACCACTGTGGCAAATTTCTGAAGGCAGATAATAACAAATTTTGGCAAGGATGGGGAAAAACTGGAACCATCATACAACTGCTGGTGGGAACATAAAAATGTGCTGCCACTTTAGAAAACAGTTTGGCAGATCCTCAAAACTTCAACATGGAATTATCCTATGATCCAGCAATTCTATTCCTAAGCATACACCTAAGAGAAATGAAAACATATTTCTAGTAAGAAAAATTACAAATGAATGATCAAAATAATATTATTTATAATAGCCCAAAGTAGGAACAATTCAAATATCCATCAACTGATGAATGGGTAAACAAGTATGGTTAAATCCATGCAGTGGAATATATATGATTTGTTAAAATGAAAGAAATGAAGTAATATACGCTACAATATGGTTGGTCCTCCCAAACATTATTTTAAATAAAATAAGCCAGTGACAAAGGACCATATATTGTATCATAAAATTTATATGAAACGTCCAAATTAAGCATCTGAAGAAAATATCACATCTACATGTTAGATGAGTTTCTTCAGGGCAAGTGATCATAAGAAGGAAAGCAGAATTGATAATATCTTTTATGAGCAAGCCTTAGATGTCAGTTATTGTCCCTTTCACAATATCCTAATCGCCATACCGGCCAGCCCTATTTACTTTGGAGGATGCTATACAAGGTTATGACTTTTAGGAGATGAGAATCATTAAGTGATATCTTCTCTTACTACATTTTCTAACTTGAAATTAAAATACATATTTTGCATTCAAACAATATTTGAAATAGAGACAGCTTCATAGAATTTGAGATATGTATTTCCTGCTATATTTCCAATGACTTGACTTTTTAAGCCATACTTCTCAGCTTAATTCACTTTGTAGGAGTCCATTAGAACATTATGATATTTGCTACACCTGTCATAAAGGGATCTCATATTATTATTCTAACATTCCTAAATAATTTCACAAGGATTTTTTTATGGCTACTGAGATGTGCAAAGAATTATTAACTATTGAGATTTTTTTTAATTGGACAAAATAACAAGTTTTAGTTTCTAAATTTCAATGCCCTAAGAAAAGCAATTATTAGCAAGATTTATTTACATATTTTCCCCTGTGGTTTACAAGCTGAAAAGCTGCTGACATTTGTATTTCTCTGTTTATTTTTTTCATGGTAGTTGAATTAATTTAGGGTAGCTGCATGCACAGAATTAAAGGTAACCATGTTATAGTCAATCTATGTTCTTAAGTCATCTTGCTCTTTTACCAGGTGAACAAAATAAAGATTATATTACAAATACATATTGAATGTAATTTATCTTTCTTCTCTTTTCTCACCTACTATTTCCTTTAAAAGACTTTATTTATTTATTTATGAGAGACACACAGAGAGGCAGACACACAGGCAGAGGCAGGAGAAGCAGGCTCCATGCAGAAGCCCGATGCAGGACTCGATGCTGGAACTCCAGGATCATGTCCTGAGCTGAAGGCAGACGCTTAACCGCTGAGCCACCCTCAGTGGCATCCCTCACTGACCATTTCCTGTATATATATATCTTTCAGGACTGACTGCTACTCAAGTTTTATCCCAATTCTATGCTACTGCAACATTTGCATATCCTTCTATCATTTTAAAATTTTACTGAATGATCTAGCTTAACACCTAGACTGAAGCTTCTTGTGGGCTTATGGACTTTTCCTCTGCATCTCAAAATCTAATGTAATGCCTTGCAAATTGTAGATACTCAATAAAATGAGTTGTTTACTTAGAGTTGGATAGGATATACATTGTCATCTCTTCCGGCATCCTACACTAATAAGGAAGTCTCTTCTACAGTTATCCGAGCAGATTACACCTGATTCTGTTTTAATAAATTCATTGATGAGGAAGACACTTGATATTTTATTAAATAGCTCATGATATAGTTGCTGTTTTTTTTAAAATAAATGATGTTGAATTGAAATATGTTTCTCTTTGACTTGTAATTATTGATGTTATTTCTATCTTTGATAGTAATAAAATATAGGTTTAAGATTTCTGAGTAGTTTCAAACATTTGATCAGCTCCATTATGAACCAAAATTATATTATGCAGACCTCAACATTCATAGATTTCCCCCATTTTCTTCTTATGAAATAGTTTTCATACTTCTTCACATAGTATTTTCCTCTAGTTTATGTCCAAGTCACCCAAAAAGTCGCCCCTTGAACTGACAACAAAACCACTCATATACAGAGTATGAAATCTAAATATGTATTGTAAATATCTATTGTGGTTGATCTTTGAATGTGATTTAAAATCATCTCTCATAGGGATCCCTGGGTGGCTCAGCGGTTTAGTGCTTGCCTTAGCCTTAGGGCCAGGGCATTATCCTGGAGTCCCAGGGTCAAGTCCCACATCAGGCTCCCTCCATGGAGCCTGCTTCTCCCTCTGCCTGTGTCTCTGCCTCTCTCTGTGTGTTTCTCATGAATAAATAAATAAAATCTTAAAAAAATAAAATAAAATCATTTCTCATAGATGTAATTGTATGGTCAACTAAACCCACCTGAGATTTTTCCAAATGAAATATTAGCAAGTGCCATATTTTAAATAATTTCATACTCTCCACTGATTCTCTTATCAAAATAAGTTTAGTCCTACTTGATGGTAGCAGGGGCAGGCAAAGCATTCCCCACAATAGGGTACTACAAATTGGAACACAATCAAATTATCAAAAGCCACCATGTCATAAGAATTAGTTCTATCTAATCTCTTCCCTGGGGTTTACTTCCATTCAGTAAGAGTATTATAACAGTTACTGATTACAGAAGGTATCCATGAGTAGCTTACTCACATTTAACCACATTTGCAAGTGAGACAAGGATTCTGTAAGACCTAATAAATTTTTGAACAAGCAAACTCATTATAATTTCCTTTATAGTCGACCCTTGAACAGCTCTGGGGTTAGTGGTAACAAACCTTTACACAGTCAAAAATCCGCATGTGCCTTTTGACTCCCCAAAAACTTCTAGCCTATTGTTGACCAGAGCCTTATTGATAACATAGTTGACTAACACGTTTTGTATGTTATATGTATTATATACAGTATTGTTACAATAAACTAAGATAAAGAAAAAAGGGTTATTAACAATATAATAAGAAAGAGAAAATATATTTACTGTACTTTATTTATATTAAAAAGATCTGTATATAAGTGGACCTGCATAGTTCAAACTCATGTTGTTCACAGGTCAAATATATTTATTTAATTATTTATTTCAAAGATTTATTTATTTATTTTATAGCAAGTGAAAGCACGCAAGGCAGAGGGACAGAGGGAGAGAGAATTTTTTTTTTTTTTTTTAGATTTTACTTATATATTTATTTGAGAGCATGAGGAGGGTGAGGGGTAGAGGGAGAGGGAGAAGCAGATTCCCTGCTGAGCAGGGACCCCGCTGGGGGCTTGATCTCAGGACTCTGGTATCATGACCTGAGCCAAGGAAGATATTCAAATGACTGAGCCACCTAGGTGCCAGAGAGAGAGAAAGAGAGAGAGAGAGAGAGAGAGAGAGAGAAAGTGTCTTATGCAGACTCCATGCTGAGCAAGGAGCCTGACACAGGCTCAATCTCGGGACTCTAAGATCATGACTGGAGTGGAAACCAGCAGTCATGCACTTAACCAACTGTACCACCCAGGCATTCCCCATATCAACTATATTTAAAAGCTATGTTCATTCTATAGTAACCAATCCTTTGTCCCTTGTGCAAACCCTTCCCAAATCACCCCCAGGTCTTCTCTTAAGATGGAATGAGCTAGATCTCATTTTGTTCAGCATTTAATTACTATCTAATTGGGGATCTCTGGGTGGCTCAGCAGTTTAGTGCCTGCCCTTGGCCCAGGGTGTGGTCCTGGAGTCCTGGGATGGAGTCCTGCATCAGGCTCCCTGCATGGAGCCTGCTTCTCCCTCTGCCTGTGTCTCTGCCTCTCTGTGTGTATGTGTGTGTCTCTCATGAATGAATAAATAAAATCTTTAAAAAAATAATGATTACTATCTAATTAATTTGTATTGGGCTTATCAATTTGTAATATCATTATCATACAGAAAAGACAGCCATAAATGAAATGTAAGTAGTGACATCTATGCAACCTAGTATCATAAAGACCACAAAATGCGCTCTATGGTTTATCTTATCCTTGTAGTTGCAAGAATTGAGAGATTCTATATTTCTATTTCTCTCAATAGCTCCTTTGAACACATTAACAACACATTTTATTACTATCAACTAAACCTAAAACTTTTCCCTTCTTCAACATATTAAAATTGTCCACATGACAAATATTGAAGTAATCATAATATAGAAAAAATAATAAAAAGAAAAATAAAAATAAATGTTGTTTCTTTGGCTTACTAGTAATAGCATAATGTGAGTCAAGTATCATGTCTTTTTTTTAAGTATAGTTGACATTTAATGTTACACTAATTCCAAGCATACAACATAGTGATTTGACAAGTCTATGCATTAGACTATGCTCACTGCTTGTGTAGCTACCATCTGTCATTATACACTGCTACTATAATATCATTGAGTATACTCCCTATATTGTACCTTTTATCCCCATGACTAATTCATTTTATAACTGGGAAACCTATATCTCCCACTTGCCTTTATTCATTCTGCTCTTCCCCTACCTCCCTCCTCTTTGGCAATCATCAGTTTTTTCTCTGCATTTATCAGTCTTTTTCTGCTTTCTATTTGTTTGTTTGTTTATTCGTTTTGTTTTTTAGATTCCACATGTAAGTGAGATCATATGGTATTTTCTATCTCTGTCTGACTTATTTCACTTAACATGATACTTTTTAGGTTCATTTATGTTGTCACAAACAGCAAGATCTCATTCTTTGTTATGGCTAAGTAACATTCCATTGTATATGCTGTTTCTTCTTCATTCATCTGTCAATGGACACTTGGGTTACTTCCATGTTTTGGCTATTGTAAATAATGCTACAATAAATGTAAGGGTGCATATATCTTTTCAAATTAATGTTTTCATTTTCTTTGGGTATATCCAGTTGTGGAATTTACTAGACACATGCTATTTCTATTTTTAATTTTTAAAGGCCCTCCATACTGTTTTCCATAGTGGATGCACCAATTTACGTTCCTACCAACATTACATGAGGGTTCCTTTATTTCCATACCTTGCCAACATTTGCTAATTTCTTGCCTTTTTGATTCTAGCCATTCTGAGATAATATCTCACTGTGGTTTTAATTTACATTTCTCTGACGATTAGTGATGTTGAATATCTTTTTACGTGCATTGGCTATCTGTATATCTTGTTTGGAAAGGTGTCTATTCAGATTTTCTGCCCACTTTTTATTTTTAATTTTATTTTTTTTAAGATTTATTTATTTTAGAAAGAGAGAGACAGAGTGCAAGTGCACATGACTAATGGGAAGGAGAAGAGGGGGAGAATCTTCAAGTTGCCTCCCTACGGAGTGTAAAGCTCCATGTTGGGCTGGATCCATGACCCATCATTAGATGACGACCTGAGCCAAAATAAAAAAAAATCAATGCTTACCCAACTGAGCCACCCAGGCACCCCTTCTGCCAACTTTTTAAACTAGATTGTTTGTTTGGTGTTGAGTTGCTTAAGTTCTTTATATAGTTTGGATATTAATCCCTTATTGGATTCTTCATTTGCAAATATTTTCTCCCATTTAGTGGGTTGCCTTTTTGTTTTGTTGATAGTTTCCTTTGCTGTACAAAAGCTTTTATTTTGATATAGGCTCAATAGTTTATTTCTGCTTTTGTTTCCCCAGCTTTAGGAGATACATCTAGAAAAATGTTGCTATGGCTGATGTCAGAGAAATTACTAAGTTGTGTCAGAGAAATTACTAAGTTCTCTTCTGGGATTGTTATGGTTTCAGGTCTCACATTAAGTCTTTGATACATTTGAAGTTATTTTAGAGTATGGTGTTAGAAAGTGATCCAGCTTTGTTCTTATATGTGTGGCTGTCCAGTTTTCCCAGCACCATTATTGAAGAAACTCTTTTCCCCATTGTATATTCTTGCCTCTTTGTCAAGGGTAATTGATCATGTACGTGCAGGTTTATTTCTAGACCTTCTGTTCTGTAACATTGATCTTTGTGTTTATATTTGTGCTAGTGCCATATGGGTTTGATTACTACAGTTTTGCAGTATATCCTGAAATCCAAGTGTCACATGTCTTACTTTGCTGTATTCTTGTAAGAATCATCATGAGAAGCATCATTATCATCCCTTGAAATGGATGACAAAACTGAGGCTGGCAGGGGTGAGGGCAAGTTACAAACCCAAGCAGTCTAACTCTAGAGTTACTGCTTTTATCTAATATAATGTCAAAATCATTTAAAACTTTGACCTTATGATCTAGTTTTCTAATTTTGTTTCTAGTGCAAATATGTGAACATAAAAATAGGACAAATATGATTTCTATACACTTTTTCCTATTTATTGATGAGAGTTCAAAAGAAAATGGAACTCAAAATGGAACTTAATTGATATTTAGCTTATATTCATTTGTGTAACACTGAACCTCTTTCCCCAATACACAAGCTTGATTATCCGTGATCTGTATTTTGTTAGTAAGAAGAAAATGTATCATCATATATAACAAGAAGAACAGTACTCTGGGCATGATGCATTATGGCTCCTCTTTCTACTCCTAGCATTTCTTCTGCTTTCATTCTTCTTTGCTAATATTTTTAATTTCCAGCTGGAAAGGGGCTGGATAAATGTGTTCTGTCACATGACAATGTTCAGAAAGATGTTTATGTATGTCTTTCCTAGGAGGATAAAAAGTTTTTCCTGAAGTTTCCCAGTTACTTCTTTATCAAGGGAATGGAAGTACAATCATTTGCTTAAACTAAATCATCTGAGAAGAATTAGATGTTGGAGCATCAAACAAAATGAGTATAATAGTCATAAAGTATGCAATATATTTTGTCAATCTAAGTCATCATCAATGCTAAGACGTTATTTTTGGTACCATTGAGAAAGTAAATATATGGTCAATTAAACTATGCCAAATTATTGATTATAAGATATGTTCTTATTCATAGATGCTTAAATGTGAGGGCAAAAAAGGCATTTTATGATCAATGAAATGCTGTATTACCTTACCTTCTTTATTTTTTCTTTTGTTTCCTTCCTTCCTTCCTTCCTTCCTTCCTTCCTTCCTTTCTTCCTTCCTTCCCTTCCCTTCCTTCTTTCTTTTTTTTTTTCAAATAAGAAAACTAAAGTGTGGGAATACCAGCTTTGACAATGTCATTAAATCATAACTTGAAGGCAGATTTGTAACTTTATATTCAAAGTAGTTGCCTCAGAGTGCTTCCCTTTTCTTATTCTTTATTTTCCCCCTTTTCTTTATATTCATTCCTGAGCCAAAATATGACTGGCCTTGATTAGATGGTTCTATCAATCATCTGATTGAAATCATCCAGAAGGAACTTTCAATAAAGAAATGTGTATTGTCTGAAATCCATCATGAAAAATTAGGTGAGAGCGTGATCACATTTGCTCCATAGAAAGAAAGTACCAACCATGAGTTATAACAGCAGAACTGAGTAAAGCCAAATGACTTCATGTATTTGAAAACTTCTATAAGTTCTAGAATGGAAGTCTTTAAATACTAATGAAGGGTACAAGAAATAGAACATAAAACAAATATATGGTACATCTATATGGATGTTGGTGAAATGGTGTTTTAACATAGTTGTTTAGAAAATGGGTTCTGGAGTCAGCCTCTCTGCATGAGGGGATAACGATTCATAAATTGTTAAGGGTCTTAGTTTCTTTATATGCAAAATGAGTATAATAGCCAAATTTAATTCATAGAATTGTTTGTAAGATCAAATAAAGCAATATATGTAAAGAGTATTGTACAATGTCTCACACATAGTATGTCCTTGGTAATGAAAAATGATGACAAAGATGATGATGATAAATATGATGCTGGAAGATCCTCATTTGATAGTATAGGACACTGTGCACCTTCCATATTATCTTCTGACAGGGTTTCTGATCCACTGTCATGGAAAAGGAAAGTTATGTTCTGAAGTGAAATTAGTCATAAATATCCAGAATCTTAAAATACTGAGTCTGAAAATCTCAAAGTCCAGAAAATAAAAAACGGACAAACTTGTTTTAAAATTCTGTATATACCACTTATGATCTATGGGGCTTAGGGCAATTTCTTAAATATACCTGATTTTCTCATCTTTATGGTAAATTAAAATGTCTAGTTCTTGAAGTTAATCGGAACCCTAATTTAGGTAACATGTAAATCATGTAGCATAGTATTTTTGACACATAGTAGGTACGTAGAAAAAGTCACTAATTTTTCCTTTACAATTGCCACAGGAATCCTCAGACACTTCCTATTTATCTAACTGAACTTCAGGTGCCCAAGATTAAAAAGAATAACAAGCAAATTTCTATTTTAAAATGTCTGTGTCTAGCATAGCATCAGTATTATGTTGTACTTTCTTCACAAAATCATACAATATGGGGCAGCCCGGGTGGCCCAGTGGTTTAGCGCCTCCTTCAGCCCAAGGTGTGATCCTGGAGCCCCGGGATCAAGTCCCACATCAGGCTCCCTGCATGGAGCCTGCTTCTCCCTCTGGCTGTGTCTCTGCCTCTCTCTCTCTCTCTCTCTCTCTCTCTCTCTCTCTCTCTCTGTATCTCTCATGAATAAATAAATAAAGCCTTTAAAAAAATCATACAATATGTCAATAATACTGTAGGTTAAATTCAATTTGGGGTATGTGCCTGGCAATCTAAACACTGTTTATTACATACTTAGGTAGATAAATTTTTGTCCTAATTCCTAATAATCTATTTTCAGGTAAAATTTGGAGCATTAACTATTTGCAATTTGGAGTCCTCCCATGTAGTATATAATTTTCGGTAAAATACAGCTTAAAAAATAAAATTATAATAAAAATTTTAATCCTGTTACTACAATTTTTGATTGCATATTCTGAGACCTTATCACTAGTATCACAATTCTCTGTAGACTTACATGACCCACTTAGGAATACTTCAATCCCAACAAAAGCACGTTATAATAAAGATGTTTCCATTTAGGAAATGAATCAGCTGAGGTAAAATGAATTTTCCACTTTGTGTATTTAAGTGAATTGAAATTGGCCTTTTATCACAGAGAAGTAAAAGAAAACTATGTAGAAGCGGGCACCTGGGTGGCTCATTCAGTTAAACTTCTGATTTGGCTCAGGTCAGGATTCCAGAGTCCTGAGATTGAGCCCTCGAGTTGGGCTCCCTGCTTAGTAAGGAGTCTGCCTGTGGATTTTCTCTCTGTCTCCAGCTACCCACCCTCTCCCTGCTCATCCTCTCTCTCTCAAATAATAAATAAATCTTTACAAAAATATATCTGTAATTGGAATCACTCAATAATTGGGTATATGTAACATCAGACACTTTAACTTTTCCTCTCAGAATTTTTCTGCTTACATCTTTATATAATGGGTTTTCTTCTCCAGTTTTTTAAATTTTTATTTATTTATGATAGTCACAGCGAGAGAGAGAGAGGCAGAGGCAGAGACACAGGCAGAGGGAGAAGCAGGCTCCATGCACCAGGAGCCCAATGTGGGATTCGATCTGGGTCTCCAGGATCACGCCCTGGGCCAAAGGCACGCCCCAAACCGCTGCGCCACCCAGGAATCCCTCTTCTCCATTTTTAAGTAGTGAACAAGACACAGACATTTAGGATGAGAACCTCTTAATTCTTATTCTGGTTCTTGGAAAATGCACACAGACCCACACTGCACATGTTAAGAGAGTCATGGACCATCTGTGTAACTCATTACCAAATAAAAGCTTATAGGCTTTTTATAAGCAGTTGTGAAATTGTGATCACTGTTTCACTGTTGATGGCATTAATGCTGAAGGCTAGTATGTGACACTGCAATGAATTTACCAGGAAGAAAAGTTTATTAACACTGTAACTAAACATAAGGAAAATTCATATACTTCTTCAAGGGAGTATACTCTCTTGTTTGTTTCATCTGGATCACTATAAAGCTTAAGTCAAATGTTATACCTGAATAAGTAAAGCTTTTTATATCATTTTTTCAATTCTTCAGAAGTCAGTTCTGGCTCATAAAGATCTATTCAGGTAAATCATAAACATTACATTTAAAGCACCTTAAAATACATTTTAATAAAATGTTAGTGTATAATTATTTGACACAACCAAGGAAGCCGTTTGGTGAAACCTACCACCTAGATATAGAATAAAGGTTATTGTTTCTAAATATTTGCATGAAATGTTTTGTGTGCATATATTTCTCCTTATTTAGAGTGTCCTTTTTCTATCTCCCTTGATTTTGAATCTTTCCTGTTTCAGTCTTCTTTCCATGATCCCTTTTTTTTTGAAACTTCCTTATTCATTATTTATTTTTTATTCACCACTTGCATATTGCACAGTTACTATGTCATTTGCCCAGGTATCTTGGTTTTAGAGATAATGTACCCAAGGGCTCAAACTCAAATCATGGACTTCTTTATCCAAGAACTTTCTATGGCACAGGTTCTACAGCTACAGCAAAAATCTTTCTATGGTGTGATGCCAATCATATGTTCATCTTTTGTGTGCTCTTTTCAAATAGCCTTCCATCCATTCCCCTCTAAATATGCAAATGTTCCTGACTTCCTCAAACTCATTTTGCAACCTCCCACTCTAGTCTGTAATGTTTCATACTTGCAACCAGTACCATGCCACAAATTTCAGAGGAGTCTAAGATCTTAAGCTAATCTGCAAACATCTGTTCATCTTCAAGTTCATTGTCTTCTCATCAACAGTCATGGGCTTTCTCTGCCCCTTGTATCAACTTCATCAGTCAATCTAAGTGTATATTAATATCCCCTAGTATGGTATAATCACAGCTTAACATTTTTAAACACAGTGAATCTGGGCATCAGGAATAGTCCATCATCTCTTCTTTTTTTTTCAATTTTTATTTATTTATGATAGTCACAGAGAAAGAGAGAGAGAGAGAGGCAGAGACATAGGCAGAGGGAGAAGAAGGCTCCATGCACCGAGAGCCCGACGTGGGATTCGACCCCGGGTCTCCAGGATCGCGCCCTGGGCCAAAGGCAGGCGCTAAACCACTGTGCCACCCAGGGATCCCTCCATCATCTTTTAAAAATATTTACAAAAAAGGTCCTAGGACAGCTCAGTCAGTTAATAATCTGACTCTTGATCACAGGGTCATGAGTTCAAGACCTCCATGGGCTCCATGCTAGATGTGGAGCCTACTTCAAACAAACAAATAAACGTTTATAAAATAAAACTTTTTGATAGGGTTTGAGGGTGTTTCTGATGTGAATTTGATTGAATAAAACTCTTTCCCCCTTGGTTTTACTTTTGATCCTTCAAAAAGTTTAAACTGGGGCAGCCCAGGTGGCTCAGCGGTTTGGTGCCTGCCTTCAGCCCAGGGTGTGATCCTGGAGACCCGGGATCGAGTCCCATGTCGGGCTCCCTGCATGGAGCCTGCTTCTCCCTCTGTGTCTCTGCCTCTCTGTCTCTCATGAAGAAATAAATAAAATCTTAAAAAAAAAAAAAAGTTTAAACTGACCTAGGAAATCATGTATTAGATTTAGTAATAAATGCTCTTTTTATGATACTTTGAAGTATCCTCTGGGTCAAGTATTTTCTTAGGAATTATAAGATATTATTTATGAACACTCCATAGACTTCTGATACTGTAACATCTAAGTGTTCCTCACTAGTACTTGCTCATTGAACTAGTACTTGCTCATTATACTACTCTTAATTTCTAAAGTACATTATATAAAAGATAAAATTAGCATTTCTATCTTAGTTTTCTTGAGCATTCTGACTACTACCTACATTTTGGCAACATTGCCAAAGTTGATATTGCAATTTTACATTAGTAGGTAGTAAGAATTCACAGTGTTCCCATTTTCATGAAGGACGTTTTGCCATTTATGCATTGTTTTAGGTTGAGCATGATTTTCTATCATAGCTTTTTACACTATAATTCTGTTAGTACAGCTTTACCCTCTCAGTTTGTTACTTGATGCTTTGTTACCCAAGGGTGCACAGTGAGGCATATTTACATTACATATAGTAATAAATAAAAATAATATAACAGCAACAAATTAATAACTATACAATAGCATTTTCTTGAGGACTGACATGTACCAGGTACACTGTTAAGCAGTTAATATGGATTCTGAAAGTAATCTTACAAAAACCATCTGAAATACATATTATTTTTTAAAAAGTAGACTCCTTCCCAGTGTGGCACTTGAACTCATGACCCTGAGATCAAGAGTTGCATTCTCTACTGATGAGCCAGCCAGGCACCCCATGAAAAATATACTATTATCCTCAGCGTAGGGACAGGGATAGCAAAGGCTAAAGATTAAATTATTATTAATCTGATCACACCCAAATACAGTATCCTAGAATTTAAGGAATCTGATTCCAGAGTCCATGCTCGTAATCATTATATTATGATAAAATTTTGAAACATATAGGCATTGCTGTTCAAAGATTTACCACAGATTATTACTAATCTGTGTCAATAACTTGGATGTAACCACACCTCCCAGCCAATCTACTTGTACAATAACACCACTTTACA
Source organism: Vulpes vulpes (assembly GCF_048418805.1). Lineage (NCBI taxonomy): Eukaryota > Metazoa > Chordata > Mammalia > Carnivora > Canidae > Vulpes > Vulpes vulpes. Next base: position 104,853,711 of record NC_132783.1, on the reverse strand, counting down.
GAACACTCCTTTTCTATTGTAAAAAGCATACTACCTGACACATGCTCTGCTACCCCAGGTTTCTGATTGTTGAGTATTAAATGAATTAGAGAGCAGGATGGGTCATAAATTTGTTTGACCAATGTCAAAAAAGTAAGACTACAATATTGTCAGTGATAGAGCACACCACTTAACAAATGTCACCTGCATCTGTGACTTTCCTAAGCACTTTTCTTCTCTAAACCTCAATATTAGAAATGTAGCAGTGTGTAAATCCAATCCTTTTCTCCTTACCATCTATATGCCTCCTCAGCCTTTCTGTCTTCAGAGTAACATGGGCAAAATGGGTAAGTGCCCTGATGTCAAGGATCAAGTTTAATTTTGTTGTTTTTGTTGTTTGGGATTTACCACAGAGCAGTGAATCTAAATACATACCTTGATTTATTGATTAATTGAAAGATGAGTTATAGAGCCTATAATACGGCTAATAATGATACTCACACTAATAATAAAAACATGGAGTACGTGATTGCATATCTAGAAAAAATAAATGCCAGTAAAACACACATCCTCAGATGAGCCTCGTCTTCATCAGAAAGAATAATTTTTCCTAATAATTTTCTTTTTTAGATATTTTCAGACATACATTTGAAGGGGGGTGTCTATCTATCCCAGTGTTTTTCAATTCTGACTGCCCATTAGAGTCATCTGCCCATTAGAGTTAGAGAAGGACTCAAACATATGCCAATACCTGCTCACATTTGTGGGACAACTGAGGCAGATTCTTTGGGGCTGGAACCCCGGCGGTGGTTTTACAAGCTTCCCAAGTGATTCTAAAGTGCAGCTTGGCTTGAGAAAATGTGCTATGTATGTATGAACAAATAGATTGAACCATAGAGGGAAAAAGGTTTTTTGTTTTAAGATTTTTAAAATCTATTCATTCATGAGAGACAGAGAGAGGCAGAGACATAGGCAGAGGGAGAAGCAGAGTGAGAAGCTGGCTCCCCACAAGGAGTTGGCTGCAAGGATCACACCCTGAGCTGAAGGCAGCCACTCAATAGCTGAGTCACCCAGGTGTCTCTAGGGAAAGAGTTTTTGTTTGATAATTGTGTAGAATTGAAAGTAGCAAGTCCCTCCCCCCCCCCCTTTTTAAACTAAGGATATTCATATGCTTAACATCATGAGTATGAAAGAATGGTAGCAAATATTTTTAACATTATCTTCAAGACTGCTTTGTTTCACTTGACATTTTGTTCTTCACTTATATGACCTCTGCCTACAGAAGTTAAATTAGAAAACACTTGTACTGTAGAAGTTTAAAAAAAAAATGTTTAGAAAACTGCAAAGTCTTTTCTCCTGCAAAACCCTTCATTACCACCTAACGGAGAGCCCTAGATTTGGTGATGAGAGAGAGAGTAGGTTAATCAGTCTATAAGATCATTTCTTTTTTTATCCTTTCCTGGAGGCTATCAGCAAGGGCACCTACGTAGGAGACTTATTTCTGTAATGTGAACAACTGTTCTTTAGGAATGAAATTCTGTTCTGCTGACAAAAGATGTAAGAAAGCTCAGGGTGCCCCCTTGAACTGTCTGACACTTTGCACAAAAGGTAAATCTGCTAAAAATATTTTTTTAAATACTTGAAATTCTCTCCCAACATTTTCTAAAGTGCCAAAGAATGAGAAATCAACTTCTGGAAAAAAGGCAGGAAGAACAGAAAGGCTAACAAGGCTCATAAGAAAGCAATTTTCTGAAAAGAAAAAAAAAAGTAGTTTTCTAAAATTGAAGAACATTATTCCTTCAAAGAAAATGTCTCAAAGTGTCCTTTAAAAATATCAGTCTCTGGTAAAATCAAATTGTGTCATTTTTATTGAAGTAACCATAGATTTGTCAATTTTGTAATTGGCTTGGTTGGGTCATCCAATTTGATATCTGTGGGGATTTCACCACCAGGCATTCTTATCAATTTTTTAATAAATTCCACAGATTGAGAATGGTAAATAATAAATGATATAGAACTCACAAAGTCAATATTTAATTTAACATAGACTCAGGGAAACTAACACTATACATACACATAATTCTATGGTTTGAGTTTAAAGAAATAAGGATTTTTATCATAAAACTGAAAACAGTAAAAATGATACCAAAGTATTAAAAAGTCATGAGACTATAACAAATCACAGACTTTTAAAAGCTACAGCAGTCTAATCTAAAACATGAGTCCAGTTAATCAATTTTATTGATCTAAGTAGGGAAGCACCTAGATGCCAAAATCAAATCCCCTGATTTCTTGTTACAATTGGAACATACCAAAAAACAATATTAATGTTTAACCAACATAGCTTTTCCAAAATGGGTATTCAAGTGGCAAAATATTTTAAATAATTAAGGAAAAATTTGTTCATGAAGAAGAGAAAATAATAATTATTAAATTTGAAGATATGGGTTTGGAGGAAAACATTCTGATAAGTTCATAGTTACTGCAATTTAAAATGCTATATAACTTCAATCCATTTTGATTAAAATGTGGTTTTACTTATGTTTAAAAGTATAACATAGTCACAGTTTAGTGCCCAAAGGAATCTATAAAGTAGGAATTTCTTATGCAAATGTGTATTTTGCTACCTGATTTTACTGGGTAAACAGAATTGGAATAAATTAAAATTACAAATTTGAATATTATGATTAATAACCTCAACCAACTGGCAAACTATGCCCAAAACTTTAAAAACATCTAAGTGAGCAAGTACCAAATGTTTACAGAACCACAGAGAAATTTTATATATATATATATTTTTTATTTATGATAGTCACAGAGAGAGAGAGAGAGAGAGGCAGAGACACAGGCAGAGGGAGAAGCAGGCTCCATGCACTGGGAGCCCGACGTGGGATTCGATCCCGGGTCTCCAGGATCGCGCCCTGGGCCAAAGGCAGGCGCCAAATCGCTGCGCCACCCAAGGATCCCCCACAGAGAAATTTTAAAAACCACAGTAGACTAGTGATAAAGAAGGCCTTCATCCTGTAAAAGGTGTTTAGTACCTTCCACATCATATAAATACAGTGAGTTGTCTAGCTTTTGCATACACCCGATCCTATCCAGGGTTTATGGCAAGAAACTAAAGAGGAATTATTGCCCCAAATCTGGATGAGTGAAATACGGTAAGAGAAAAAATATAACTAGATTTATATACAACTAGATGAATGTAGCAACCAAGCAATTAGGAAATAAAACCTGTCAGTGACAGAAAGACATATACTGTCCAGCAAGTATCTTCTGCATTTATTGACTCAATAACAAGGTAAAATTTAGGGTCGAAAGCACCAGGCGAAAGCAAAAAATGGGGCACTGAATTGTACTTACAACTCAGAAATAAAGGACTTTGTTAGCAGTTAAACAAGATCAACTTGATCCTCAGTTTTAACTCCAACAATGGTTTTCCATGGCACTTAAAATCCAAAAGCCAATCCCTGGCTATCTGGGAGAGCACTGCCTACTTCTCTGGGGTTAGTTACTGCTTTTCTCTTTTCTGTGCCCCTTACCCCTCGTCTCAGGAGCAAGACTGTAATTCTTGTTGCTAAGTTCTTAGAGTCCCTGATTCTTAGGCCTGTACTACCTTCTAATGCCAAACAACACCAGGTCCCAGAAGAACCTTCCCGAATCAGAACTCCTCCTCTTTCACTCAACACTCGTTTCTTCAAAGCACTTACCTCCATCTAAAAACCTCCTATTTATTTGTTGACACACTTATTTCTATTATTTTATCTAGAATGTAAGTTGAGTAATTCAAAGACTTGAACTATTGTGGCTTGTACATCATGTCTAACATGACTTGGGGCTAGTGTAGGTACCTAATTGATTTAACTGATTTAATTAATGCATTTTTAAATTTCAAATACTTATTATATACTGATATAGCATTACTATACCTCGTTTTATTTCTAACCCCTTTATAAATACTAACCAATGTAACAACTTAATGAGGTAGGTATTGGTATTATTTTCATTTTGCAGATGAAAAAAAAATGGGGTATAGGGAGGTTAAATTACTTGCTAAAGGTCCAGAAAGCTAGTAAGAGGAAGAAAGGGTTTGAGCCCACAGTCCTGTTCCAGGGTGTGTGCTATTAGCACAACAGTTTGCTGACTTTATCATAAGCTATTAAGACAAAGTTAGGAAGAGAAAAGATCTGCAAGGTTTGTGATGGAACCACAATTTAGTCCACTGTGTGAAGGCTGGCTGATTTTTAGGAAGTTCCACAATGTTGTGAGGGCTTTAATATTATGACTTCTCTTTGAACAGTTTGCTTTTCATCTTCAAATTCTAGACTAATTTCTTCATGTCTTGAATGCCCTGACTCCTTAACCAAGTTTCTGAGTTAGTGTTTATTTTTGTTTTAAAGATTTTGTTTATTTATTCATGAGAGACACAGAGAGGGAGAGGGAGAGACACAGGCAGAGGGAGAAAGGCTCCATGCAGGGACTTGATCCAGGATCCCTGCATCATGCCTTGAACCAAAGGCAGATATTCAACCACTGAGCCACCCAGGCATCCCTGAGTTAGTGTTTATAATATATAGTGTTTATTCAGGGAAGGTAAAAAAATCTGAAATTAGCATTTCCTGAACTATGCTTTTTGAACAGTAGTGTCCCATGATATTTTGATGGGTGTTCCTTTAAAAACTACTTCTGTGATGAGAAAATGTATGACAAAGAGAAGTAAATGGTTAAAAATAAGAATATTTTGTAACACATACAAGAAAAAAATGTAGTATGTGTAAATTGGCCCTAAATTATGAAGCCATATGATATTTACAAAATGTTATTTTCATATATTTCTAAGGTCTTTTATATTTATTAGAATGCTTTAGGCTAAATTGAATTTTGAGTACTAAATGAGGCAACAAGTGACTAATTCTTCTTTAAATGTTTGAAGAATTGAGGATTGCATTTAAATAATATTTTAAAAGCATTTTTTATTCACGTGTTATTATGGCACTTTTTCTTACTTTACCCAAATAGCCAGTGATGATTTGAAGTTTTCCTAAACCAACTTTTTGCCTCTCCGTTAAGAAAATATGAATCCCTCTCATGGCATTTTCTTTGTGGTCCTATTTTTGCCAGAGCTCCTAAAGAAATTCAGCTAAACCTAAGATCTAAACTCTAGCAACCCTACAGCCTGCAGAACCGACACCTCATATAAGAAAGATTTATGTGGTCTATCACCAAAATTTAGCTTTTCAACACAGTTATTAATCAGCCTGTTGTGATCCTAATATTTCTGAATGACACAATTTTCTGTAAACCAGGAAACCTTCACCAGATTAGAAGTGGGGGAAGGGAACAGAGAGGGAGAAAAAGATATTAAACACGACCAGAAAATGAATTATTCCTGGAAGAACTGGGCAAATCTAAAAACTTGAAGTTTTAAAAATAATCAGAGTCTAAGTGTGTGTGTGTGTGTGTGTGTGTGTGTGTGTGGTGGTGGTGGTGGTAGGGTTTTTCCTCCCCTCTTCTGCCTCTTCCTCCCCTTCCTCGTCTCCCCATTTCTCCTTCTTCATCTTCACTACTTCCCCTTTTGCCAAACATCTTGTCTCATCTGTCTGATATTCTGTACAGATTGGTGTGTTGATATTTGTTTTAATACCATCTTCCACTTATTATTTAAATGCTCTCTCTTCCTAAGGGGGGTGTGAGACATAATTATTTGCATTCAGAGTGTGAACCAAAATAGAAACTGGAATTGCCTATTTACAAAATTTAAACTTTGGATGAGGAAAATGGATTGTGAGCAAATGTCAAGTATGTCATCACTGTAGCTGTGTTTTAAGGAGAGAAATAGTTTTAAGCAAACATTTAGAGCATTTTTGCCCAATTAAAATTCCTCCATTGTTTTTATATTTGTATGCCTCAGGGTAGAATCTAAATTATTTTTGTTTTCTTTTTTGTGTCCTCCTGTTGTGAGCCCAACTGTAATTTTCTTTGACAGTCTTTATGTTTTCTTCTTATTCCTATTAGTGTTCTGTTTGTTATTTTCTCCCCTTCATATCATTGTCTCCTTTATCTTTTAAACTTTATGGCATCTGTATCTGTTGAGATAATTGGGCCACAATCATAATCTGTGTCACAATCATCATTTGATGGGTATTTCTGCATATATATTTAGATGTTAGAAATGCTTAGGATCTAGACAAAATGAACCAGGCACATGTACCATAGAATTTGTAGTCATCTTTTTGATTTAGTGGTGGGAGAAATACGATTTGGCTTAATTAAATGAAAGAGAGGGTAAGTGAGACAGTGTCATAGAATCTGTTTTAAATAAACTCTTCCATTTAAATGACACACATTGAAAAGAATAGCTAGCAAATCCAGATGGAGAAAATATGCAGAATTATATCACATTAAACAGATTTGTGATTGATTCACAATGGGACCAGGAAATGATATACGTGAAAATGTCATTCACATGTATTCTTTCAAAATACTTTGACCAATAGCCTATCCGACCAGATATTTTTATTTTTTCAAATCTCTAAAACGTTGTAAGCCAATAAATTAATTAGTAGCAACTGAACAGGGTGCTTAGTTATGGCAATTTTTTTCATCTGTAAAATAATAACTGGGCCTTCTTCATAGATTTAGAATGAGGATTAAATGAAATTATATATGTGACGGCCTTAGCACAGCATTTAATGCTTACTATATTCCAGGTGCCTAGAGTATAGTTAGCATTAAGTATATATTTATTATTATTACCAATTCATATTTATATAAAATATAAGCTAGGTAATGTGTGAGATACAGAAATACATGGCATGGGCACTGCTTTCAAGGTGATTTCAGTCTAAATGGGAAACAAAATATAGTGTAAAACATATCATACTGGTCAGCATGTAATTAAGTGCTAATTACATAGTAAGAAGTATAAACACTATAGTAGGTTAGAAATAGAAATATGTAATATGAATAATATCATTATGGATGGTAGTTGTTACCATAATAAATGCTTCTAGTAGTTCCAAATCATGTACTGAATTAAAAAGAAAAACCACATCATGCTCACATTTAAATTTCCCATTATGTCTGCTATGATATGCCCTTCTTGATTCCTCACATTTCTTTTTCACATGAATCTAACTCATCATTCAAGACTAATTGCCTTCCCCCGTTACCATTAAGTTGATCTTTATAAAATGTAAAGAGCTTACTTGTACATTGGAAATATATTCCAAACCCCCATCTAAGGTATAAAACCTAGCATTGTCTTTGCCTACACTCTCCTTTGTTTACCTTGTTTACCTGGTCATCATCAATCAGTCCTGAGAACAAGCCAAAGTCTTCTTATGATATTTATATGTTCTGTTCCCTTGCCTGGAATGCACCATTATTCTCATTTCCCCATCATTTAATTTACATCCAAAATATTACTGCCTTCCTCCAGTTCTCCCTCCATATCATCCCCCAATCCAGGCCATTGGTCTTTTTCTTAGATCCTTGTTTCCTTCACAAAACTTACTGCATTTTAAAGTATTTTATTTTTTGTTGGAGAATGTGTTTGTTAGCCGTTCGTCTCCCCCCTCCATGGAAATGTAAGTTTCCTGAAGGTCAAGAACTTGACTATCTTACCATTATATCACAGAAGCACTGTAAACATTTATTTTAAAAGTGGATAAACAACCCTGCCCATTTTTTTTTCCCATTTCTATATTCCCCAGGATAAATGTGTGAACTGGGATCATTGCTAACACTTGATTACATCTTGAACTTGTCTTTCCTTGATCCCTTTGTCGATGTTGTTCCCTCCCCCTTAGACAGATTCTAATCCTATCTTTTCTGAAAATTCCACCCATTCTTTCACATCATCCATAGAAACTTATTTTTAAGCAAACATGAGCTTACTCTCCCTCCTTTATTTCCTCCACAATGTACTATTTGTTTCTTCTTGTGGTACTAAAAATTTTGAAGTATAGTATAGTTTTTTTTAGCACTTGACTGCCAAAATGAACTTTGCTATCAGTCTTTGTGTCAGGTTTCTTTGAAGCAATAAAAACCATCAGTGGCTAACTTGAGAATTTAAAACAACAACAGCCACAAACATTTGTTTTGTTTAATATCTGGGGCAGCTCATGGAATGGATGGAAGAGTAGAACCACCAGGCTTAAGGAGAGGCAGAAATAGGATAAGTCCTAGGATTAAGGGATTTAAAACAAATTAAAAGAATCATCAGGTTCTCACTGTCACAGAAGGAATAAACTTTTCTACTGGTTCATTGTACTCAGGATTCAAATTCCTGGGGGAGATTTTGACTGACCTAATTTGGGTCATTTTCTACCCATATTATGCTAATTTTATAGTCAGCACCTCATAAGAGTGTCCCATCAAAATGATAGCCAAATGAAGGAATTGTAGTCTCTAACAAGTAATTGAGGTCATCTATATACAGAAGAGAGAGGATGGCTCTGAGTAGGCAAACAACACATTTTGACTATAGAAAGCTTCAGTGAGAGAAGGAAGAACCACTTTTCCCGACCAATTAAAGAACATAACAAAATATACCTTATGTTTAATGGTATAAGCATGCTTTCCTCATGACTGAAACGTATTTTTTAAAGTTTTAAATAAGTGTTATTGTTATGTTTTAAAATATTTTATGTATTTATTCATGAGAGACACAGAGAGAGGCAGAGACACAGGCAGAAGGAGAAGCAGGTTCCTTGCGGGGAGTGCAATGCGGGACTTGATCCTGGGACTTTGGGATTAAGCTCTGAAGGGAAGGCAGACACTCAACCGCTGAGCCACTCAGGCATCCCAATAAGTGTTGTTGTTTTACTACATCATTCTTTTGGAGTTTTTAGACTGAGAGGCAGAATTCTTTTTTTCACTTAGGTCTATAACATGTTAATGTAAAAATGGATAATTAGTAATAGCATTTAAAATTTAACATAATATGATCATAACTTAAAGGTATAAAAGGTTATGGTACGATTTCTACGTATCATCATAACTAGTGATTTATAAGAACTATGTGTCACTACATATTCATTGGCTTGAAACTGAACTCTCATTTAATTCATCCATATTACTAAGTCTAGACCACTGACCAGGTTTTGAAATGCACATAACTCAGTGTACTCCAAGCTGATGGTAGAGAAGTTTAAATAGAGTACATACCATCCACTTATGGGAACAAAACCTACTTATAGCCCTAATAGTTCTTTCAGAAGTAAAACACATGATCCATTTCGACCCATCAACTGTAGCATCTCATCTCTGATAGTACTTTTTGCATGGTGTTTAAGGTAAAAGATAATTAGATTAAAGCTCGGAAGTTATCAAGGAGGAAAACAAGCCCATGTATTGACAACCAGTGCTTTATAAGAAGACTAAAATCTGAAGTGTTACCACCATGCTCATGCATTTCAAACAGGGAACTCTTCTCCCACTGTTTGGGGGAAACTAGAGGAAAACTAGTAGAGAAATCCAATTTATGTGGAGAATTCTGCAAACTACTTTTCAAACCAATGAGTAGCTTAATATACCTGAATGACTTTGTTTCAGAACTTTAAATCAAATAGATTTTAATACTTGATTCATGTGACATTTTACTACCTTGCTAAGTTTCTGTTGCAAGTGTTCATTAGATAAAAATAACTCATTTCGTGAAAGTATTACAAATTCCTAAACATATTTAGGTGTGCTGGCATAGTTACCAATGATGGAAGAGAAGAAGAAAGAGAGCAAGGGAGGGAGGGATGGAGCGAGGAAGGTAGGAAGGGAAAAGAAAGAAAAGGAAAGGAAAGAAAGGAAAGAAAAAGAAAAGAGTGCATGTGTATACATATGTGAATGCATATTTATATGGGTGCCTATATATATTACTCTGTGGACACAAACTGGTCCATTTGCAAACAGCCATCTTATCAGCATCTTAGCTTAGCCAAATCCAAAGAAAAACTTGTTTCTTTGTTCAGTCTTAAAAAAAATAAAAGCTGGTGTCTTAAAAAAATACATATGTTACATATATTCATTTGATTTTGATCCAAAGACATATTAAATTGAGACACTTGCAGATTAACTTTAGAAAAGCTTTTATTAATGAGTTAAAAGTAAGTGGGTAAAAATAATTTAGTAAGACTTTCTTAAGGTCTCCTGTGAGCCTGACGTCCCACTAGGCATTGCTTTTCTTCAGAATTTAATTGTGATTTATAGCTATAGGTTCAGGTCCCTCCTCTTAAATAAGGCAGAGAAGTTAAGGTGAAGTCTGCCTCTTCAACTTCCCTACTTAGCTTTCCACTTTAAGCTCTTGCTTTCCCCTCTTCCTGTATGTATGTATGTCTGTGTGTATATATATATACATATATATGTATATGTATAATGTAATGTAAAAATATACATTATATATAAATGTATATTTTTAAAGATTTTTTTTATTTATTTGACAGAGAGAGTGAGGCAGAGAGGAGAGAGCACAAGAGCATAAGCCAGGAGAGGGGCAGAGAGAGAGGAGCAGACTCTGCACTGAGCAGGGAGCCCAATGTGGAGCTTGATCCCAGGACCCTGGGATTATCACCTGAGTCAAAGGCAGACACCTAACCAACTGAGCCACCCAGGTGCCCTGTATATAAATTTTATACCTGTGTCTCCATTGTTCCAACTTGGTCAACCACTGCACTGCCTTCAGCTCTGTGGTTGGCATTTTTCCTGGGAAGACTTCCTTGACTCTCTCCTCTCCTCCCAAATTTAGGAAATGTGTGGTCTCTACCATAATCACGCACTTCACCTACTACCCTTACATTGATCCCACTACATTATAGTTGCATATTTTCTTATCTTTTGCCCAGCTGCACTAGAAACTCTGGGAAGGCATAAGCAAGTCTTGTTCATGGTTATAACTGTGTGTAGTGGGCACTCCATAAATATGTATTGAATAATGACCTTGCTTAGGTTTTTCTCCCAGCTCTTCTCACCCCTGCCACTTCCTTTCTCAAGCAAAATGCAGCACAGCATCCTTTGTAAAAACAGTTCTGGAAACCTAACTGGCCTTATGTATCAGTGAGAGCTTTCTCCTCTTTTTTACACTACTTGGATGTGTCCTAGCCTCCCCACCCTGACCATGTATTCAGCAGGTTGACTGCTCTAACAAGATGTTTCTGTTTTATATTCCTGAGTGCACAACATCTGAAGCAAGTACAAGGTGACTTTGCTGTTAACTCAGCAGTCTTTCAAAAATGTCTTTTCCCCCCTTTTAGGTCCTTAGAACACTGTCATTAAGGGCTGAGGGGTGAAGATACATTAGATAAGAAAATAGCAGACAGAGACCCTGAAGCACTTAAAGAAACCTCAATCTGCAGGAAATCTTCATCTTGGCACCAATCATCAGAAAACCTGTTCTTTACCACAGGTAGGTCTGTCAACATATATTTCTTTTGAGATTTTCTACAAATGTCCTTCATAGGAAAGAGAGTTTTAGTTTTCCCTTACCTCTAAAATGAAAAATAAAATTACTTTCACAATCGGAAAGATTTTACTAACGTCCTTTTAAATGGAATGATTTTATTTGGCAGGAAATGCAATAGTTTCTACATTACATGGTGACTTCTCATCATTTATCCTAAAAAAAGTTGTTTTAAATGATGTGGTGTATTGACAGCCATTTTGTTACTTCTACATCTAACCACTGAAACTCTATAAACATAAAGATTCTGTTTTTCCAGAAAAGGGGTTCATTCGGTTTCAAATGTAAGCAGATGTGGTTTAAATTGGAGTAAAATAAATATAAAAAAATTTTCAGTTACTATTGTCTTGTCATCTTAATGAGGGAGACAGCCTTAGTATGATAGAAGGTGTTAAAGAAAAAAAAAAGTCATTCAGTGACACTTGTTACAAATGGTAAGGTAGACATTATTATGGACCATGACCATAATTACAGTAACCAATGCAATGGGATTTTACAGTAGGGGAGAGAGATTGGTTCAGTTCTGAATATAGCACAGGCCAGTGGGAATTTAAAACCAAGAGGCATGGTGGGGGTCAGTGGATAGAAAATTTTGCTAAAAGGAATCATGAGGATTCATGCTGAAGACAGTCCAAAGTGATCAGATATCACCTGGGAGATGGTGGAGAATGAGAAAGCTGATCAGATAGCAAATGTTATCAGAAATTGAGGATGGGGTGTGATGACAGTTAAGGTGACTTAACAGGGTTTTTGTGAAAACTCAATTTTACAAGAAAGTGAACAAGTATACCTAGAATAAGTTTTAGGAGACTGACTCAAGTTTGGTCAAGGAAAGAATCTTTGTCAAAGTTTAGGCTTTTTGTTTGTTTTCTTGCAATTTGCAGTGTTGTAGAAAAGTCACATCAGGTTTAATGATACTTTTCACCTGAATCTGTTTCTTAGATTCCTCCATATATAAAATGGCTGGTTTTCTCTCTCTCCTTTTTTCTTCTGGGATGCTTCAGAGTAAATTTGCTCATCGCCAGAAGGAGTTATAAATCTATTGCTTGAAAAGTAGTGGGACTTGGATTCAACTGAAGGTGATGTTAGAATCCTCAAGATGTAGACCCATCTAAGGTTAACCTGCTATGAAGATTATGGGAGGAGAATCACCAACAAATTCATTAGCTCAAGCCTTTGTCAAAATAGTTGCAACATGAGAGTAGCTCTAAAGTGAATCTCCAGGAGAAAGCAGACAGCTTTAATATTTTATAGGGCAGATTAGGGCAGATCAAAGTTCAGTTTCATTCTGAGAATATTTTACTGTTTAATTTCTTGGAAGGTATGGGGAAACTTTGGTTGTGTTTAGCAGTGTCTCTTACATTTTCAAGCCATAGTGCGTGAAATTGCAGAGCTATTTATCACCATCATCATATTGTTTGGATATTCAATCTATTGACATGATTTATCAGATTTTATAGTAGATAATGGTCTGAACTGATGTATGTGCACCATGCTTTCACTATATTTACATCATATCTTTTGAGAGGCCAAACACTCTCTGGGACTACTGAAGATTAAATCAATAACCAAATCTTTCTTTTACTACTCTTAGTACTTTCTCATTCACAAGTGTCTAGTAATGTAGATCTCTAAGTATTAAATATGTTTGCCATTGCTGTGTCATATGTCAATGTGAGCTAATTATCATCCATGTCAACATTCCTTTTTCCAATTTTGCAGTTCTCTCAAGCTTTCAAGCTTTATACTATTTATATAATTATTTTTTGATTCTCCATCTCTTTTTCTATCCTGATTATACAGTCATTTGTTCTATTGTTTCTACTTTAAATCAAGTCTTTCACCCATTTTTGGCAGAATCCCACTGCAACCTCATCCTTGCTCAAGCTTTCATGACCTCTCTTCTGAACTAGCACATTTTATTCCAAATAGGTCTCAATTTCTCTACACTAAAACTGAAATTCAGCCTATACTCAGGTAAAATAATTAGATTTCTTAAATAGCACTTCTATTCTTTCTACCAGTTCATAAAATTTTAGATGCATCTCATTGTTTTAAACTTGAGGGGGATAGTATTTTCACCTCTGAAACCTCATGTGATCAGTGCATTTATACTCAAAAGTGTAGTGTTGAATGTATCAGAAATGAACTAATTGCATTTTTAAAGGATATAGATTCCCAGAAGTTTATATGTACTCACTCTATTAATTAATTAGAATTTTTAACAAAATAACAATGCCTTAGAATTTTCATATCTTTGGAAATGAAGTGGGAAGGGAGAGGTGGAGGTTTGAAGCAATTTGGGGTAAATTCCTAGTTAGAAAACAACTTCCTAAATGAAGATAAAATACAAATCTGCAATGTGATAGTGTAATGAAGGGGACACAGGGAGAGGAATTTCCAGATTATTCTGCACTGATACAAATGAGTAACAATACTCCTTTTAATTTTTTTTAACTCAAAGTATAAGTTTTCTTAATGGGTCTCTTTCCTAAAGGGAAAAAGCTGCCAACCTATACAGTTTTATCACTGGCCTGAGGCATTATAGTTTACTTCAACCAATTAAAATAACAATTACTGCAGGAAATGCTAATAGGAGCACTCTTATGCTGGTGAGTTTCCACCAGGCCTCTTATGATTAAAACCCCTCAACTTCAAATTTTACTTATTGCAACGACTACTATGACTTCAAAAGAGCTTGTACAGTAATTTGGAAGAGTACATTCTATTTATTCTCTTCATTTTCAATTTTTTGTTCTTTTTGATGTCTTACAGAATCTTTTCTAGAGTATTATAGCCCAGGTTTTACCTCTCCCTACTCTTAATGGGGACACTCTATACTTACCAAATTGTAATTTTATAAAAGCCAGTACCAGGCTGCCTTAGTCTGATAGGGGGACTATGGATTGTATTGTATTGAAAATGTTAAGATATTTCCATAATTTCCAGTAAAAGCTGCTTTATTGCTGACAACAAAATCATCCTTCCATGCATCCCAACTTGACATATGAAAAATCTCAATGGTAATAGTGATTAACATATCTTTTGCATTTAAATTACTATGTTTTTTAAGAAGAGAAAATTGTACATTTGGTGGGTTGTTTGCCTAGTCAAATAAACATATATCAGGATGTACAATCTAGTAATTAGGTGCATTTATCTACTTCTGACACCACAGGAAAATACTCTGAATGAAGACTCTAGGGGCAAAATACTCTGACTTTTATTTTCATAGCGAAATGAGTGCTTATACCCAGACATAGGAAGCATTTGTCTAAGTGGTTGTTTACTTAAGGTGAAGTAATGTATTTGAAATAATTTTTAATAGTATTTCCTACATATTTTATGGTTGTGTTTGCCTTATGGGTCATCATCTTAGTAGAATATGTTCTTATATTTGGGGAAAGAAAAAAAAAAAACATAGCTGCGTGACTAGAACATTTCTGTTGTCCTAAAAATTCTTAGGACTTAGGTACTTAGAGATTATTTAGCATTTAAAATTACCTGTGTTGACCTATGTCCAAAGGAAAGAATGCTAAAAAATGTAAGATGTTCCATTGTGACATGTGTTCTACAGTTAAACATGTAAATTCAGGTATTGAAGTTTTCAGTACATACTTCACTCAGGATTAATAAGTTTTGAGGGGGTGGGGTGGGTTGTTTTAGTCAAAATTCATAAATGATCATAGTATTTACTTTTCCTTAAAAATATTCGAGTAGTACTATAAATATTTACAAGGTCAATGAATACAGATCCATTTTATTATGCCTGGGAGCTTGGTAGAGGTATTTGAAATTGAGTCATGAACTAACAGTAGCTTCCCATGAGATGATACTACCCTCATTATCCTGGCCCAACAGACTCAGGTATTCCAGATAATCTGTGGAAACTATGTTCTTTCAATTTTCTGATACTCTTTCATTTAACAACTTTATTTTCTTGATACCACCTAGTTTTAAATATAATAACATGATTGACTCCATTCAGGTCAGACATATGTTTCAGTTGACTCCATTTTACTGAGCTGACAGGGAAAAGAAAAATTAATTTGTTCTTCATTTCTAAAGAGGAGGGTAGATCTGAAGAAGAGCAGCTTCTGTTTTTGTGAGGTTGGGTGTGGATAGGATGTCAATCTGAGAGCTCAGAGTAAGGTTAAGGGCATTAGATGCTTAATGATGAGGGAGAGATTTCAGTAAGAGAGATAATCTTTGAGAAAGGAAGGAATAATCGAATAAATTTCTTCATTCCATTTATGTCTTCATAAAACCATTAGGAAAATCTTATAAAAAATTACTCAGCAATGCTATTGGAGAATGTGACGTAATAAAAAATAGTTATTTGGTTTTCATACCCATTTCCTGGGATAGAGCTCCTAAAACTCTATAGTTTCTTGAGTGGTAGGAGTGAGAAGAATATTTTGTGTTACTCACAATAAGCCCCATTACACTATACCTGTGTTTATGCTAAAGAGTGACCCTTGGAACAGGAGATTGGAGATTGGTTGCTAGAGGAACCAATCATGTGATTAGAGGGTTTGGAGTTTCAGCACAATCCCCCAATCCTGGGGAGGAGAAGGGGGTTGGGGACTAAGTGAACCACCAATGGCTAATAATTTAATTTTCCATGTCTAAGTAATGAAACCTCCATAAAAAAACAAAAAAGAAAAGGTTTGAAGAGCTCACAGGTTGGAGAACACAAGGTAGTGGGAGGTTGATGCATCCAGAGAAGGTATAGAAGTTCTGTGCACACTCCTTATATTTTTCCCTATGTACCTCTTCATATGTCTATTCATATGTATCATTTATTATATTATTGTTGAAAACTGACCTCTGTGCTCTGGAGTTAAAATATAACATAAAAACAATTGGGTGATAAAGAGGAATGATAGTTTTATTAATTTGTCAGCCAAAGAAGGCTGCAGCAAGCTAAAGCCTTCAAAACTGCAGACTCACCCAGGGTAAAGTCTGAGGGATTTTATAGGAAAATACAGGATCTGGGTGGTTTTGATAGCAATCTGGTGTGTGGTGCCAGCAACGTTCCTCATGTCTTCAAGGTAGTCTCACGACTAGTGCTGACACTGGCCATCTGATTCTTGTTACTAAGTATACATCGAGGTCAGCAAGATGTCAATATCGATACTGAGTTCCTGAAACAAAAGATTCTACAGAAAAACAAGTGAAGGGGAGTGGGAGGCTTCAGAATGAGGAAAAGAAAAATGTGTTCAAAGTCAAGCTTGCTGAAGCATTAACGTGTCCATCTTAATTACCATCCATCTTTTACTTTTCTATAGCAGTTTCAATATCCTAACAAATTCATAAATGTAAATATTTTCCTGAGTTCCATGAGCTTTTATAGCAAATTGCTGACCTAGAGAAGAGGATTGTAGGAACTCTAATTTATAGCCGGTCAAAGTATGGGAGGCCTGGATTTGCAATTGGGGGCCCAAAACCTGTGGGCTCTGAACAAATTCCAGATAGTGTCAGAATTGCTCAATGAGCAAGAAAAGCCAACACATTTGGTGTTAGAACTGCTGAAAGTAAAGGAAACAGGAATTTTTCTTTTAGAGGAGAATTTGGAATTTGTGCTATTTGTTTGGTTGATTGATAACATGTAGGTATGATGGCAGGAACTGGCTGAGAGCAACGTAGTATTTTATTTTATTAATCTACATTCTGGTGATGATCTCTTCTCATTACCTATAGATGTGATTCTCAGTTTATTTGAGGGTCAAAGTCTGAAATGCCTGGTACACACTCTGAAATTAACATTAGGGGATACCTTCAGTAAGATTCCATTCCAGTAGAGTATCTGTCTGTAGATTCTCAACTCTTTTCCATGATTGTGTTATGCATTTGTTATTAGCGAGGAGAGAGAGAGAGAGAAGAGAGAGAGAGAGAGAGAATTATCATCCTAATCAGAAAGAAGAATATACTAATGATAATTGTTTATTATAGCTGAACATTCAATTTTTTGACATTCAAGAAGCAATAAATATTTTAAATATGTTAAACCTTTTCAATAAAATATTTTATAAGATCTTTGGCAGTTTTAAGGAATATATATAATAATCTCTATAGTCAATTCTTTTTTTTAAGATTCATTTACTTGAGAGGGTGTGTGGGTGTGTGTACACATAGGAGGAGGGGTTAAGGGAGAGAGAGAGAGACAGAATCGCAAGCAGGGTGCTAACACAGGCCTCCATACCACAATCCTGACACCATGACCTGATCCAAAAGCAAGGGTCAGATGTTTAACTGACTGAGTCACTCAGGCATTCCTCTATATCAGGTCTTATGTCACTGCCACTAATTAATGCCAAGTACATAATATTAGTTGTAATTCAATGGATGTGGTGGTAAGGATGATGGGTAGAGGTAGGGCATAAAATAAGTATTGCCTAAAGATTACTAATTATTTAAGTGGATAAGTGTGATGTTTTTTTATACTAAGAATGACCAGAAAGAAAGTTTTATGGGTTACTTGTTTAAAATACGGATTCTTAGTCCTTACATAATTAATCCTATGGGACTAGAATCTGCAAATATGGAGTGTGGAAATTCGAATTTTTAAGATCTAAGTTAAAATTATGCACTGTAAACTGTGATAATTAACTTGTACCTTTGGAACTTGTAGACAATTTCAGACAGGTATTCAGAAGAAGACAATTCAAAATACTACCTTTTATTATAAGCAGGAAATGTTGGCATTCAGTACTGTTGATTGAACACAATAAACCTCTTACTTTGACTTGTCTTCATTTGGAACTATTCTATCTTGGCACAATACTCTGCATTAGAATTGACTAGTAACAATAGCTACAAGAGTAGCAAACAAAACAATCAAAAAACAAAACAAAAAGATTACCATTGCCATATATACATTTACTCATTCAACAGTTATCTATTTAGTGACTAAAATGTACACAATGGATCCCTAACATTACAGTTGCATTACTGAAAGTTAAATGACTAGCATTTTACAGTACTTTCTTCATAGTAAAACTTGAAGGTAATTTATTTAATAAACATATTCATAGTCCTTAATTTTCTTGATAGTTTAGGCTAAAGTATTGTTTTCATTGATTGTTTTGCAAAATCACCTCAGTAATCTCCTTTCCTGAAATAAGAGACTCAAGAGACTATTTAGATATCTTGACATAATGGAATAAAAACATAGTTTTAAAATTATTTGGTAATTTAAGTCCCATTTGCGTATAAAAAC
Organism: Vulpes vulpes; assembly: GCF_048418805.1. Taxonomy (NCBI): domain Eukaryota; kingdom Metazoa; phylum Chordata; class Mammalia; order Carnivora; family Canidae; genus Vulpes; species Vulpes vulpes. The sequence goes on along the minus strand of NC_132783.1, from coordinate 104,835,058 downwards.
ATGTTAAGCAGTTTGTTAGGTATTTACTTTCTATTAAATAAGAATTAAGTCAGGACTTAGCAGAATCTGCTTTTAAACTCTTTCCTAAGTAATTGCAATTTTGTAAACCTAGTCTCTTAATCTACAACCTTGTGCCTTTATATTATATTTGTAGTACATTATTAGAATAACAGTTGGTATTTATAAAATTAAAAAAAGTAAATGATTCCATGACAACTATCTATGAAAATTATCACTTGGAATATAATATTAATTTATGATGATACTATGTTTTTTTTTAAAAAAAATATAACTTCATATCCTATGTAATGATACAACTATGGTATAACACTTCAAACTTATTAAAATTAGATTGATTTTATATTTAGGTATAGTAAATAAAACTTTTTGGATACAATAAAAAATTCTATTGTTATTCATGTTGTGCCCAAGATCGTGAATCCTAGAAACCACCGAGGAGCCGACACCGATGCAAACACACGAGGGTTTATTTACAAGCTCGAGCTTGGGTCCAAGTGTACCCGACACAGCGGAGCAGGGACTCGGACCCCAAGACTAAGAGCCGTAGCAGCTTTATAGGGACCAGTGGCCAATGGGATCGCAGAAAGTTGCACAGTCATGCTGGTCCGGAAACTCGCAGGTGGCCGATTGAGTTACTTTTTTTTTTTTTTTTTATGATAGTCACAGAGAGAGAGAGAGAGAGAGGCAGAGACATAGGCAGAGGGAGAAGCAGGCTCCATGCACCGGGAGCCCGACGTGGGATTCGATCCCGGGTCTCCAGGATCGTGCCCTGGGCCAAAGGCAGGCGCTAAACCGCTGCGCCACCCAGGGATCCCCAATTGAGTTACATTTTACCCTAAAGTATCCATTTGAACTGGCCTATCACTGAGCCGATTTCTGATTAGGGTGTACCCTGGTCTTGACCAGGGTGGGGCAGTGCCCTAAGCAATAAGCAGGCCGGCCTATCATTGAGTCAGTTTCCGATTAAGGTGTGCCCTGGTCCTGACTAGGGTGGGGCAGTGCCCTAAGCAGGTCGGCACAGGCAGGTACAGCACAAAATGGGAGTAGTCCTGCTCTGCTTGGCCAGGGGTAGGGGATTTTTGTTAAATTTCCTGGGTCCCACAATCCAAGTAGAAACTATATAAGGGGATGCTTATATATAAGGGAATGATCAGTCAGTTGAGTATCCAACTTTTACTCTCAGCTCAGGTCTTGATCTCAGGATTGTGAATTAAAACCCTATGTTGGGCTCCATGCTGAGTGCGGGGCCTACAGAAAGAAAGAGAGAAAGAGGAAAAGGAAGGGATAAAAAGAAAAAAAGAAACTATGTAAATTGGAGGTATTTTCCCACTAATATTTATAAATTTCTCTCAAAATATTTAAATATTTCATTTGAAGTTAAGTATTTCAGTACATATGCCTAAATAGAAGAATATTATCAAATAGAATGAACTCTTCAAAAATTAAATAACTCTGAAAATAAGTGAACACCTGAGGACCTGTTGGAAAGGAATCAGCAAGAAGTAATAAACCAGATGAACCATTTGTAAGACAAAGTGCAAATATCATTGTAGGTAGAATACCTCTATATTATGTTTTATCCACTTACAACTTTAATGTTACACTTTTATTCTTTACATCTTAATAAGGTTAATAAAAAATAAAAGGTTATACACATTTCATTGAACCATAGAAAATATATTGAGCTAAATTTTAAATGAAACAATCAAGAATAAAATTAGTGAAAAAATTTAAAAAGGTGATTAGAAATTACTTGGAAATAGTGCTATGGAGTTTTATATAAGTGATATTAATGGTTGTGTTAATAAGACATAAAATATCCTAACCAGTTTACCTAAATCTGCCTCTTCCAGAAATTAGGGCTATCTCTGGACTATTAAGTTATGTGAGACAATAATTTCATACACAGAGGTGCATATATCACTAATTGATTGGAAGATTTTCTTAGAAGTTTAAAAATTTTGGTGGTTTACTCACAGATTTTTTATTCAACTTCAATAATGTGCATTCAGCAAGATTGAAGACCTTTTATTGTTTTTTGCAGCCAAAAAAGAATGGCACAACCCACCTAGCATCTTACCTATGTCTGTTACTTTTACACATCTGGCCCATATCAAATTCAAAAGAACGTAATACTTCCAGAAAATGACCTCAGCTTTCATATGTCTGGTGTGCCTGCATTTCTGGGAATGCAGAGCTGGGACTGTGCTCTAGTACTGTATTGTCAATAGTACATTCTGCAATGATGTGTTCTAAGTCCATGTGATTACTGAGCACTAATATAAATGTGACTAGTCTGAAATGGGAGGTACCATAAGTAGACATATTCACTGTATTTCAATAACATAGTATAAAAACAGAAATAGAATATCTCATATTTTATATTGATTACTGTTAAAATCATATCTTGGATTTATTGGGATAGATAAGACCTATTATTAAAATTAATTTGAATTTGTTTTTGTTTTTCTATGACTACTAGAAATGTTTAAGTTACATTTGTGGCTTGCATTATATTTTCACTGGATGGAGCTGACCTAGAAATACCCTTGATAAGTAGTTTATGGATTTTTTCTCTTTCTCTTTCTCCTCTCCTATGTCCAAACTACCAAAGCATCCTCTGTCTTTGTAAGTTGCACTAGGAGGTTTATAGAACTATTTATATTATCTTTAGAGTACATTTGATCACCATTTCTAGATTTTTAACCTCCTTGAGAACACAGATGATCATATTGGTCAAAGTACCCCTGGCAGCCTAAACAGGGTGACCTGTACAATAATTTTTGTTTGGTTGGTTTTTAGTTGATATGACGGTGAAGTGTTTTGGCTTTCAATAATTGGAGGTAGAGATCATAAAATCAAGGGCTTACAGAGGCATTTTAAGTAAGTAAATGGGTGAAAGGTGAAATGGATAAGATAAGAGAGTATTAGAGTATTATGGACTGATAAACATAAGCAAATACCCCATCTAAAGGAAGTTCTAGATGCTTAGCCAACTTGTGTTGTACAGGTATTCTAGTGTAATGGTGCCAGATTTTCAAGATGTTCAGGAGAAACTCAAAATCCAAATCATTAATTACTTATTAAAACTCCTTAGATATTAACATAATAGTCCACACCTTTTTACAAACATATCCCAGCAAAAGTATCTCTGTGGGCTGGATCTGGCACAGAAGCCAAACGGTTTTCCCTTCCAGAAGTTTCCTTCTTTGTTTTAGAACTGCTTTCCCTGTTATAGCTAAAGAAAATGTAAGGTAAAGTTGCATATGAGCCCCACAAATTAGTCACAGACAAAAAAGAAAACCACAGGAATTCAAAGTTTCTGACTATCCTTCACGTTATTGAATCTGCCAATCTCTGTAATTAGGAGATGGCATTAATCATTAATTAGAAAAGAAACCCTCAGTGAACAGTGTGAGATATCTCCGTAGGAACACCACTGGCTTAATCTCAACGAGAGTGAAAGATATGGGAGTACAAAACAGATTTAGTGCATATCTCTGTAGGTCTGATTTAGGTAGCTAATATTCTATCCATGTAAAAACCAAATAAAACACATTTTTCCTTCTGTGTATAGCCATATTTTCTCTTTCATCCTTTTCTTTTAAATCTTTGGTGATATGTTTCTGTTTGAATGAGGTAGTCCGACCTATAGTACTCCTAGGAGTGAAATATCTTCTCTACCTGCAACATCAAACACTGAAACAAAAGAGCAGTTGTACTGAGTTCATTGAGATTCACTGAAAAGTGTTGCTCGCCTGCAGAGCAGGTGAAAGTTTCCTGCCGGTTTCTCATTTAGGGAAAACCTCTTGGCTCGTGCCTCAAGAACTGTACAAGCCTCTAAAGTGCAGTTGTGAGGACTAGATACAGTTTTTGCCTATAGAGATAGTTAAGTTATATAATGGAATAAGGATCAGAGAATTAATGAGGAAGGAAAAAGGGAGATATGATAGACTCAAGAGTCTGAGTCTTTTTCTAACAAGCTGTCCTCATGTATTTTTCCCCCATCTGCTGGGGAGTTTGAAATACCACCTTGTTGGAAAAGTGCTTAAAGAGGAGTATGTCTCATCCTTCTAAGCCAGCTACATTTTACCTTACATTTGAGAAGAAATATTTGCATCCATTTCCATAAAATCTTTTATTTGTTTCAGACCTTTCAAAGGAGTCCTGAGAAAGCACCATGTAATATAGAAGCAATCAGGGATGGCCTGGATGTACTCAGGGAAAAGATGGCTGGTGTGATTCCTTAACTTATAAGTTTGGAAAACAAAAGCAGATTCTATTTACTTGGATGGATGAAGTTTCTTACTTTAATGTGGCAAAGAATGTCGTTGTACAATACTTTTATTATTATTAAAAATACCTCACTCTGTGCCAGCACAGGTGTAAGGGCTTACCATACACGGTCTCATCTAGTGTTCCCAGCTTGAGGAAGAAATTGTCATTGTCTCTGTTTTACAGAGGCTTAAAATGGTTGTCATTTGCCAGTTGATCTCACTATCACCCAGCAAGTAATTGGCAGTCTAGGATCTGAATTAAGTCTGCTCTGACTCCATAATTAACTCTTATAAGTAACAACTAAACAATAGTAGCAACCACCTGTATTGCATTTACTATGATCTGGGAACTCTTCTAAGCATTTTACATACATTAACTTTTTAATCATTGCAATCTTTCAGGTATATATTATTATTGTCCTCAGTTTACAGAGGGGTAACTGAGTCACAAAAACCCATTAACTCCAATAATTTATTAATATGAGATATAATATGTGAAGTAAAGCAGGTCCTTCTGAAATGATAATCATTAAATTTGTAAGCTGCATCATAGTCCCTAAATGGTATTTTCAACAAATATTTGCTTGGGAAAATGATTTTTTTCACATTAACTTCAGCAATACAATTAATTTATTCATTATCAATGTCTGTTGCTTTGCAAACTTGGAGCCTGGTAATAATTAACTTTAGTCACTGTTCCTCTGCTGTAATGCAAGAGATTCCCCTTGTCAAGGTTCAATATAATTTAAAGATAAGTTACCATTATTATTGTTTATGTTCTAAAGGTTCTCTTTTGGCAAATTGTTGTTTTGTCCTTCTGTTGCTATTGGTGTCTGTACTGGCCTTATATCCCACCTGGTACAATAGCTGTAGGTAGCCAATTCCTCTTATATCCAATAACAATAAATTACACATATCATGGAATAATTACTAACACATTTCCTAAACTTTTTGGTTGTTCAAATTAAACATGATTAAAAAACAAGCTCACACTCCTAAAGGGCTACAGGATAAGGAGTAAATGATCCAAAGAACACCAACCAAAAAATGTAAGCCCCAGAGCTCATGATATCTGATCTAATAACTTGAAGTATATAGATGCCTTTTCGTGAAAATAAATAAGTCAGCTGAAGGATTGAACTGGAGTGACTAATGTAGTATGGCGATGGAATTGTGTCCTTCTTTCCCTCCACTTAAAAATAATGATAGGTTTTTCTGGAACCTGCTTAAATAAGTGACACTCGTAGAGATGGATTGCTATGCTGTGACATATGGTGCACTGATATTCCGGTTGTATTGTAGAGATTATTACTAGCAGCAAGATTTTATAGTTATTGCCCTGTCAAAGCTGGTGTTTTAATCACTATCATCAACACCGCCTTCATGTTTTACCTCATCTTCTATCCAGCAAGCCATACCAGTGTGTCATCCAAAGAGAAACTCATTTGTTTGGGCCCATTATTTCATTAAGATATATATTTCACAGGGACAAGTGAAAAATGACTTTATGAGGAGGGGAAAAATACTCATCCGAGGGAATAGAATTTAAGGACTGCAATTATTGATCTGAGGAGTCATAATACCAGTGAGTTCGTGAAGAATCCCATAAGCCTGCCTTAGAGATGAGGGATGGCTGAGGGTGCAGGTGTTTCCTCTTGTTCCTGAGAGCAATTAGAGATCCAAATTATTTCCACTGTTGCCTAATAAGGCAACAAGTGTCACCTGATGAAGTTAATTCCAAGCAGTAGCAATGTAAACATAACTGAGCTTCTTCAGTTCACTGGCAATTTTGTATATTCCGCAGCCTCAGAGAGCAGAGGCAAAGAATGCAAACCATCAGCACCTTTAAAAATCACAGGGAAGGGAGAAGCTGGAAGTGAATTGAGTCATCTGTCATTTGACCTTTAGTTATTTTACCTTGCTTAAAAAATACAGTAAAATCACCAGACCTTTTTCAGTGAACCGGAGCCCACTCTACCTCATTCCCAAGGTTTTCAAAGCTAATTACACCAGTGTCAGTTGTCAGTCTCACAAGGGTGGACTGTATCATAATATTTTCCTTCTGTTTTATTTACAGGGAAACTAGACTATTTCCTCAAACCCCTTTCTGCCTCCTCTTTGAAATACACTCATGGTTGAGAAGCTTTGGTGGTGAAAGTTACAGCTGGGGAGCTCTTTTTCCCTTTGTTTGTTACAATTGACCTCTTTCCCAGCACATTAGATTTAGCCTCAAACTTAAATTGCAAGGTGTTGTGAATAACGTGTTTGTCACTTCAAGCTTTGCTGGTAGAGCTGTTCTTTCCCAGGGTCTCAGCACAAGCACCTCCTAAAAAGCCAAGAGAGACAAATTTCTCATGTGTGGAGCACAGCGGGTCAGCCCCTTCCATATGCTCAAGATTTGTGGCTCGTGTCACTGGCAGCCCATTCTCATCTTTCAAGTCCTAATAGTTCACGAGCCTCAAATCTCTTTGAATTCAGATTAAATGGGTTCTGGAAAACAGGCTGCTGTGTGTGGAGGCTTAAAGTTCTCCTCAAGTACAATGCATCCGGAGCCTTCCTAGACTACCTCTGACTATTTAAATAGCTCAATATCAATCTTTGGTCTATTTATCATCCAAACATGGTGCGTGTGGGTGGCCATGTATATATGCATATTTATGTATAATTCAGCATGCATATTTGTATCATTTTACTTTCTTGGCAAGCATATTCAAGACCCGGCTTTCTCAGCCAAAATGAATTTCACAATTTAAGTATAATGCCACATCTCTTTCTTGCCAAGTACGGGGGACACATTGTGATGGTTCCTCCCCACTGAGCTTAATCTGCAAGTCTTATAGGACATTCCCACTGCAGTGTGATTCTAAAGGAAGAAATACCTGATCTATAGGGCATCAGGAAATATGAGGGCCATTTAGTCTTTCATCCATCATTACCGGTATTTTACAAAGGTATCCCAAACTTCCTAGCTAACCTTGATGATGCTCTATATTCCTTTATTGATAAACATCTTAAACTCTGCTCAGTTTAATGATAACTTAAACTGATTCTCGTTTAAAGTCACATTAAAAAAAAATCATTCATAAGGTGCTTCTGAAAAACATCTGCTCCGGTAGCCCAGGGACACAGTGAACAAGTCTTTTGTGGAGCTTATTATCTCTACTGTAGAACTAGTGTCCAGTCTTCGTTTCTTTCTAGAGTCTATCTTCCTTCCACTCCCCCACACTTTTGGGAAACTTTCCTTTTATCAGTACTTGTGTTTTGGTACCATCAGAGGAGGGGGGCCAATTCTCCATTATTACTGCTTTTTAAAGTGTTTTAAAGTGTTTCTGAAGTGTGTTTTTTGTTTGTTTTTGTTTTATGTATATTCTTCCAGGTAAAATTTAGAATTGTTTTGTAAACTACGTTCCCTCACACCCCACCAAACCGTAAGATTTTGACTGACATTGAATTTTATTGTTTAAATAATTGGGGGAGAACTGAAATATCTCCATCTTGGTTATCTCCACTATTTATCTTGGCAAGGTGTTCCATTAATCCAAGTGCTTGTATACTCATTTTTCAAGTTTTGTAGTTTCTTCTTTTACACTTCTTCAGTTTGTTACTATGACTTTTAAAATTTTGTGGTTGATGTGGACTAGATCTTTTCCTTACACATTTCCAATTGGATTTTCATAATGTTTAAAACCATTGACATGCATCTCTTCTAACTTTCTGATTAAATTATTTTATTAACTCCAAAATATTTGGGGTTATTCTTGTTATTTATGTACAATCATATCATCTGTGTATGAGTGATAAAACTAAAAAGTGATAACTAAGACTATCTTTTTTATATATTTACATTTCTCTTATTTTCCCAATCATTATAATTTGCCAAAATGCCCTTTAGAACTCCCTGGTATTGAACATTCCCTATACAGTCTGTATGAGTCGGGTCAGGTATTTCATCTAGAATGAAGAATATCCCCACTCACCTCAACAATACATAATATCCTCCTTCTAGAAGTCTCTATGCTATATTAACTCTCTTATAGTTTATAACACTTTTCTTTTCATTATGCTTTTATATTTAACTCTTCTTAAGTATTGGAAGACAGAGATTATATCTTTGTTTTCACTGTATTCACTAAACTTTTGCATACTAAATATATAGTTTACATGGTATGTGGAGTTTTCTCCTTAATAACGTGAAAATAAAATAGTACTTATCTGTGAAGTTGTTGGATAGATAAAATTGCTATTATGATGATACAAATAGATTAATAATATTATTACCAAAAACGCATCATATGATTTTCCTTTATAAAAATATGTCACTTTTTCTTCCACTAGCTTATCTTGTGTGGAAGCTATCTCTCTGGCACTGAGAGGTCATTTCAGAACCAGTTTTGTGGATTAGGGTTACATTGATAATGTGCATTTCTTCAGAGCATGGTAGTCTTTTTAAAAGGACAGGCTACTCATTTTACTTAACTGTAAAATGTTGAACCTTGAATTCCCTCAAAATGTTCGAGAAAGTACCGTCCCTCAGTATTGGCTGTCAATCTGTTTATATCTATATAGATATAGCTGTTTAATAATTTTTAGTTTTTAAGATAATTTCATTGAAATATTGTTTACATAAAATGACATTCACACTTTTAAACTCTACGGTATGATGCATTTTTACAAAGATATACACCTTTTATAATTACCACTATAATCAAGATACAGAACATTTCCATCATCCCCAAAGTTACTCTCATGCCCTTTCCAGATCAATCCATCCTAACCATTCCTGGCTCCAAGTAACTTGAGATTTTTTTTGACACTAAGGATTAGAGACTTATTTTCTAGAATTTAGCATAATTGAAATTATGCAAGTGCCTTAAAGTGGAAGTTTAGATTATTGATTTGAGATCATTTTCTTTTTTAATATAGGTGTTTTTGTTTGTTTTTTCAAAGATTTATTTATTTATTTATTTATTTATTTATTTATTTATTTATTTAATCATGAGAGACACAGAGAGACACAGAGACACAGGCAGAGGGAGAAGCAGGCTCCCTGCAGGAGCCTGATGTGGGATTCCATCCGGGAACTCCAGGATCACCCCCTGAGCGGAAGGCAGATGCTCAACTGCTGAGCCACCCAGGAGTCCCTTAATGTAGGTGTTTACAACAATAAATTTTCTTCTAACATGTTTTAACTGCTTCCCAAAAGTTTTGGTGTGCTGTATCTTCATTTTTATTCAATAAATAACAATTCAATCCATTGTTAGATAATCTACTTTTCCCTTTAATTCAGTCAAACTTTCTCCATGTATTTTGGAGCTCTGGTGTTAGGTACATATAGGTTTATAATTGTTATAACTTCATGATGGATTACCAATTTTTGTCATTATAAAATGTCCCAGTTTATCTCTAGTAACATTTTTATTTGAAATTTTATTTTATTTGATGTTAGAATAACTACTCCAGTTTTATTAAGGTTGCTATTTTTTTTTTGATACATCATTTTTTTTTATCCTTTCACTTTTTTCTTTAAGATTTATTTTTTATTTTTTATTTATTCATGAGAGAGAGAGAGAGAGGCAGAGACACAAGCAGAGGGAGAAGCAGGCTCCATGCAGGGAGCCCCATGCGGGACTCGATCCTGGGGCCCCAGGATCATGCCCCGGGCTGAAGGCAGGCACCAAACCGCTGAGCCATCCAGGGATCCCCAATCCTTTCACTTCTTTTAATGTTCTAATCTAAAGTGGGTCTCCTGCAGATAGTATATAGTTAGATCTTATTTTTTGTCCACTCTAACCATCTCTTAACTTTTAAAAAAAAATATTTATTCATGAGAGACAGACAGACAGAGAGAGAGAGGCAGAGATACAGGAAGAATGAGAAGCAGGCTTCATTCAGGGAACCCGACGTGGTACTCGATCCTGGGTTTCCAGGATCAGGCCCTGGGCTGAGGCAGCACTAAATCACTGAGCCACCCGGGCTGCCCACTCTGATTTTTTATTGTATTGCTTATTCCATTTATGCTTATGATGATGATGATGATGATGATGATGATGATGATTAGATTTACATCTGCAATAAACAGATTTATTGTTTTATTTTCGATTTTTCTCATGTCATCTTTAGAGACAGAGTCTCTATAATATGTGTGGGCACTGGCTGGATGGAAAAAGCCCTCAATGTTTGGCCATTTTCATGAGAAATTTCACTTCTTCAACTTAGAGATAAAAAAGATGAGAAATGTTGGTGGCAATCCTGTGAAATACACTAAACCCCGATTGGAAGCTGAAAGATGAGGGAACCCTGATTTGTGTGTCATGCTTGTCTAGAATTGAGCTTCCATCAGCTGAGTTAAGTTGATGGAGGTGGGAAGAAGAGAGTGCAGCTCAAATGCTGTAGACTCTCCCTGGTTCTTGCCAAGTTTTATGAGTAAATCTTTTCTACATTGGCTTCATGCCCATATGACAATTTCCAGAGATATTAAATGGTTGGTTTCCTTTATCAAATTTTCTTGATTCACTGGGAAGTGAGTCTGCATAGCTCCTCATACTAACATTTCAAAAGTAGAACCACCTACCTTCACCTTTGAGGGCCATTTTTGCTGAATATAAAATTCTATGTTAGCACTTAGATTCTTTTGGTACTTTAAATATGTTGCATACTGAAATTTCTAACTTTATTTTCAATTCATTTCCTTCTGTCTAGTACTCTGTACTCCCCAATTGCTGCCTGCCTCAGGGGACCTGAAGCACTCAAAGTTTTTTGTTTTGTTTGTTTTTTTTTTTTTTTTTTTGCAAAGTATCTATCATTTCAAGTTTTCATTAGGGATTTCAGTCCTTTAGAAACTGTTTCTGAAGGGATCCCTGGGTGGCTCAGTGGTTTAGCATCTGCCTTCCACCCAGGGCGGGATCATGGAGTCCCACATCAGGCTCCCTGCATGGAGCCTGCTTCTCCTGCTTGTGTCTCTGCCCCTCTCTCTCTCTCTTTGTGTGTGTGTGTTTGTGTGTGTGTCTCATGTATAAATAAATAAAATATTAAAAAAATAAACTGTTTCTGAGTAAGCAGTAATAAAAATTGTTTTTTAATATAATTAAAGCCACAGTCTGATAAAATGACCACCAAATTGAAAGATCTGAATGTCAAAAAATTAACAACAGTAAGCTAAAAATAATTTTTAAATGACTCAGTAGGGGGATCTCTGGGTGGCTCAGTGGTTTAGCCCCTGCCTTTGGCTCAGGGCGTGATCCTGGGACCCCGGGATTCAGTCCCACATGCAGCTTCCTGCATGGGGCCTGCTTCTCCCTCTGCCTGTGTCTCTGCATCTCTCTCTGTGTGTCTTTCATGAATATATAAATAAAATCTTAAAAAAATGACTCAATAGTGGTCAATGGAGGCATTCTTTAAACAGTAAGTAAAGCTTAAGGAAATTGAAAGATACAACTTTCTATTTGACAAATATCTATCCTGTTCCCACCCTCCATCCCAAACTGAATAATTTTTGGTGGTTTCTATTGCACAAACAGTTCATGAAGTGAACACTTGAATGAATGAAGAAGGAAATGTCTCTGCCTACTGATTTGGGATAAATACCATCTAAATCATCCTGAAAGACTTCAGGTCCTCTTATCTTTAAATTCAAGTGTTAAAATAAAGATGAAGTCAATTATCATATATAAATAACAAATCTTCCTGACAAAGAAAAAATAAAGGGACTGAATAAGAGCTTAAAATTTTAAGATACTATGGAAGCCAGCCCATCACATCGATTGCTTTGAAACTTAAATAAAGATGTGTAAAAGAAATTATTTATGTACCTGATTTATTTATGCAGTCATTGAATGCATTCAAAGAATTTAGCCATTATTAGAGGTTTAGTGCTCAGTACTATTTAGAAGAAAAGAAAGGAAACAACAGAAAAAAAAAAAACATACAATCAAAGGGCTCAATCGACATAAATATATCTTAAAGCATAGTTTTTCTTTTTATAACATGAGGCCAGCCAGCATGTAAGTTTCTCTATCATAGTTAACGATAATAAAGATTTCCTGATTTTAGGTCTGCCTTTCTCTGATCATCTCTAACTTAACTTGCAATTAAAAAGATCACACACTAAAGGAGTTGGTGTCTCTTATTGACTTGCTAATCAATTGTTTATTTGTTCTACAGATCTATTCTTTTTCCAAAAACTGACCTAATTTTCACAGCCTTGATTGAACTGAGAACCAAATTAGAGGGTTTGTTTTCTTATTCAGTTCTCTATATTACATTTGTTTAGAGGTGAACAAAAATATACAGAAAATGAGCTTACCTTTGGGTGAAATTTCCTTGCCAAGTTTAAGTATTTGTCAAAACAAAAATCTGCTTAAAATGTGTCAAACTTGTCCATTATACTTACTGTAAAGTGTGGGATGAAAAGGACTTAATATATGCAAGTAAAATAATAATAACTAATATTTACTCAGTATTTATTATTTTCACTGTGTTGTTGTGCTTTGTGTACTTTCCCTCCTTAACTCTTAACACCAACCCAATGAGGTAAGTGTTACTGTTATCTCTATTTTACAGACTGGGCGAAAACCTGGCCTAGAGAAGTTAGAGTAGTTGCCTAAAGTCATGCAGCTTTTAAATGGGTAAATCAAAATTCTTCTCATAATTTGACTTCAGAGCTAGTGCATATAAGCAGCCCATAATTCTACTTCCATTCTTTCTTTAATTAATTTTTTTTTCTGATTCATTATTGGAAAGGTAATACGGTCTATGACCCTCTAAATCATGTGATGTATTCATATTATTAGCATTAAATAAAGTTTACAGTTTCTCTAATTCACTTTTTAAGTGCTTAGCATAACAAATTACGATTGAATAAATATAAAACAATTTGTTACATTGGAAATATAGTTGATTTTATTAAACTACTATATAGAATGGATTAGAAACTTTATTAGTTTAGTTGACAAGATGATCCAGATAACAATCCATCTGCACAGTTGGCCTATGTATTTTATTTGCTGTAGAAAAATGAATCTGACTGTTGAAGAGGTGAATCAGATCTATCATGGATATCTATAATGATATCATAGATTATCACTAGATAATCTACTTTGCAACCCAAAAGTTGACCATTGTCTGTTAAATATAAAAAGTTTAAAATGATAGTGAGGAAAATATATTTGGATTCCAAATAAACTACCTGTTTTTGTAGATATCTATATATGAATACATAAATATATAGATATCTATATCTATGTATCTATACCTATTTATCTATATCTATCTATTTTAGAAAGTTTAAAATGATAGTGAGGAAAATATATTTGGATTCCAAATAAACTACCTGTTCTTGTAGGTATCTATATATGGATATATAAATATATAGATATCTATATCTATGTATCTATACCTATTTATCTATATCTGTCTATTTACATATATATATTCTTCTTGAACAACTTCTGCCTTTCTACTCTTTAAACTTGGTATCCAAAATTATTGCATGAACTGTGAAATTTTTTGTAGTACAGTAAGAATGCATGATCACAAATATTTGCTTATCTTCATAAAATCTGATGTTGAAGCAGCAATAATATCAATCATCCGTATTTGCACTTAGATGAGGCAGTATATGAAGCCACTACTGAGAAGCAGAGCTTTCTTTTTTTTTTTTTTTAATTGCCTCCTTCGAATTATTAAGCTTTTACTCTGGAATTATCAGTTTAGTGCTTCATATAATGCATATTTTCTAGTCTTCGAATCAGGTAAAATCTAGCTATCTGGTACCCTCGTTTTCTCAAATATTTTCTCCTAAGGAACAGCTAGATAGATGTTCTGAATTGTTAAATCAGAAGGCTAACTTTTGGGTAAATGTTCACCAATTTCCATAGTTAATGATTTAAACATGTGGAGTAAACTATCACTTCTAAAGCAAGTACTATATGCCAAATAATCTTGTAACTATTTTATATATGGAATCTCCAATCCTCACTATTAATCTGTGGAAAAGCTATTATCATCCTTATTACAAATAAGGAAATTGGCCTTCAGAAGAAATTCACTTGCCTATGGCCACATAGCTGCCCCAAGTAGTATGAGAAGGATTTATATAATAGTGTTTAAATTTTTTAAATGAGTGTTCTTTCCATAGTCAAGTATTTCCTGGAACTCAAATAAAAGACTCTGATGTCATAGTCATTTAGTCACTCAGAGGCAGCACATGTAATTAGGGGATAGATGTTCCAGGGCAACTATCAATGGTATATAAGAAAACAGCTCAGTCAAGCTATCTGGCTGGTTTGAAACTTTGCTCTCTATGTCTTTTTTTTTTCTTTTTTTAAAGGTTGTATTTATTTATTCATGAGAGACATAGAGAGGCACAGACATAGACAGAAGGAGAAGCAGACTCCCCACAGGGAGCCTGATGTTGTACTCCATCTCAGGACCCCAACATCACGACCTGAGCCAAAGGCAGATGCTCAACCACTGAGCCACCCAGGTGCCTTCCCATTTATTTATTTATTTATTTATTTATTTAGATTTATTTTTTTATTTATTCATGAGAGACACAGAGAGAGAGAGAGACAGAGACACAGGCAGAGGGAGAAGCAGGCTCCATGCCGGGAGCCTGATGTGGGCCTCGATCCTGGGATTCCAGGATCACACCCTGGGCTGAAGGCAGTTGCTAAACCTCTGAGCCACCCAGGGATCCCCTGCCTCCCCCCCCCCTTTTTTTTTTAAATTTTTTTATTATTTATTTATGAGAGTCATACAGAGAGAGAGAGAGAGAGAGAGGCAGAGGGAGAAGCAGGCTCCATGCACCGGGAGCCCGACGTGGGACTTGACCCCGGGTCTCCAGGATCGCGCCCTGGGCCAAAGGCAGGCGCCAAACAGCTGCGCCACCCAGGGATCCCTGCCTCCCCCTTTATATCAAGCTGTGAACAACAGAGACATTTGTTCCAAGATTGAAAGAATTAGGAAAAATGCTCTGCATCCAGAAGGCTAACTGGTATTATCAGTGGTTAGAGTTCAGAGGTCTTTATGGCAGAAGTCAGGCTATCAGCACATTTTGTTTGACTGCAATTCCATGATTTACCCATAGTAACTGACAACAGTTTATGGTAAATAGAAATGACATCTTAAAATGAGTGAATATGGAATCCCAATACAAATATAACATGTAACTAAAAATCAATAATCATTTGAGGAAAATCAATGACATGAAAATTAAGCAACCGAATTAAAAAATGAAAAAAGTAATATCCAGTGCCACAACATTAATGGAATAAACACAAGTTTTGTTAAAATATATTTTATATTCTCAGAGATTGAGAATGGGTATTACATGCTTGGGGGTTTGGCAGAATCAAATAAAATCCTTGAAAATGGAAAAATATTATCACAGAGTAATATATTGTTTAGATTGCACATGGATAGATAGAACAGATTTTTTTAGTTGAAAATGTATCGAACTTAAGAAGAAGAAAGAACAAAGATAAAAATATTAAAGAAAATTTAAAATAGATTAAAAAGAAAAGTAAAAATCTCATCTGGCACAACTTCTAAAAAGAGAAATTGATGAAAAAGGAAGAGAAATAATTGGAGGCAATAGAAGAAAATAATCATAAGCAAATGTAGTCATACTTATTTACAGCAGAAGTGACAGCCAACACTCGATTGGCATGGTGAAAAAAATATAAAAAAATATAACATACATGTTGTTCAGAAAAGTTATTAAACCAGAAAAAAAGAAAAGTTATTAAACCAAGGCTGATGGGAAAAATCCTAAGATTTTTAAAGAGAATTTAAAATAACTACAAAATAAGAGTAAGTAGCTCAGTAGAATCAAGAGAGTTGATGATTTTTAGATGACAAGGAAATGAAATGCAAAATTATATACTCAGCTATAGCAAAATACAAGAGAGAAGGAAAAACAAGTATTATTTTAGTAATATAAGAACTGAGAATTCTAACCATCCACAGTTGTATTCTTAAACACTTTGAGAGAGCATAGTGATATGATTAAGTGCAAAAACCTTTTTATTTTGAAATATAAGAATCATCTAGAAAAAGAAATATTAAAGAAATAAAATGGTGAAGAGGGAAATTGTGGAATCATGCTAGAATTTTCTATGACTAAATGTAAAGCTTAAAGCATGGAAACTTTACTATCTTTTGTTTATAACTACACACGAGTACATAATTATAATCACATGAATGGGGATGAAGCACAATAACTGCAGGAAAGTAATGATGTCTAAAGAGACAGAGAAAGAGGGATTGAGAGAGAGAGAGAGAGGAGTAACATGAGAAGTAGAGGAGGGTTATTGGGGCACCTTGGTGGTTCAGTCAATTAAACATCTACCTTCAACTCAGGTCATAATCCTAGGATCCTGGGATCGAGCCCCATGTCAGGCTCCCTGCTCAGCAGAAGCCTGCTTCTCCTTTTCCCTCTAATGTTCTCTCTGTGTTCTCTGGCTCTCTCCCACTCTCTGTCAAATAAATAAATAAAGCTTAAGAAAAAAAAAAAAAAAGAAGCAGAAGGGGATATTATCTGCACTAATGTTTTTACCTTTTAATCTCAAGCAAAAAAAAAAAAAAAAAAAAACCACAAAGTTAAGATTCGCTATAGCCACCCAAATGGTTATGTGATTCATTGTGATTTTTTCGGATGTCTAAAATATTTCATAGTAATGTAAAATATCATGAAACTATGAACAAGTGTAAAAGGTGGAAAATAGTATTTCATATAACATGAACTAGTTCATAAAATTATTCTTACCTTCTACTTAGAACACTAACAAAATAAAAATATTCACACAGATTCTTCCCAGATGGGCTAATACATTTAGGTCCAAATATGAAAGCATTTGAAAGAAGTTTTGAATAATTGTTAGAATTTTCCAGTCAGAACAAACCCCTATGAAAAGGGAAATGTAAAAAAAAAAAAAAAAAAAAAAAAATGGAAAGGGAAATGTATCTTGGTACCTTCCCCTCAATTTTGGTATAATACTACTTTAAAAAATAAAGTCTGAAAAAAAAAGTCTGAAGGGACACCGGGGTGGCTCAGTGGTTAGCCTCTGCCTTTGGCTCAGGGTGTGATCCTGGGGTCCCAGGATACAGTCCCACATCAGCCTCCCTGCATGGAGCCTGCTTCTCCCTCTGCCTATGTCTCTGCCTCCTTAAATTCCTGTGTCTCTCATGAATAAATGGGTAAAATCTTAAAAAAAATAATAAAGTCTGAAAAATAAAGGGAAAATTGCAAATAGATATAAGGAGAGGTATATATGTGTATTTTTTACTTACTACACTTTTTGATAATTTGAATGTTTACCATGAGAATATATTCACATATTTAGTTTAATTAATAAATGCATTTATTATTTATAAGATCAAATGTTTTAGTGCCAGCTGGAGACCCTCTACTTTTCCTTTGAGGTACTTATCTAAACTATAGTACTTGAAATTACTTGAGAAAATCTGTTGTTTAATATCTATAATCCCCTTGGCCCTTTCCTCGTGGTGACTTGAAAAGCTCCAGGCCTCATATCTATGTTTAAGAGAAGACGAAAGTAAGAAGGAATGCTGACTGTATCTGTCTTTTATTAATAAGGACACGGAAATTCCCAGAAACCCACAAAGAAACTACTGCTTTACAACTCACTGTATAGGACTGTTACATGGGCAAACCTAACTGTACAGAGGCTGTGAAAATTAGTGTTTAATTTTCCAGTCTTTATACTTATAAGGAATGGGGATGGGGAAAAAATGTAAAGGGCTATTGGGTCATCATCTATCATATCAGGCTTTAAAATTTTTACTTAATAAATTTAAATTTCATTTAAATTCTGTTTATTTCATTTAACTGATAACATAAAATATTTGTACTGTAGATCCTTGCCAAAGAATGTACTTTCTACCTCACTGCCTCTAATTAAGTATGCATAATTATACAAAACTGTGGCCAAGAGAACCAGTGTTTAGGAAAGCTTTACTAGTGGTTATAGCCTGTCCACTCCAAATACTACTCTGTAAGCAAGTCATCTAGCTCAACACCATGTACCCCTACCTTGATTCTTCTGCTTTCAAGTGTCTTTAAATTACTTTTCTAAAATTGATCTTGGCATTGAAACCATCAGGCATTCATGAAGAATATTATAAGAAACTACACTATGAAACTACTATGTTTTCTTACAAATTATATGCCTGTAGTGTTGCAGAATTTAAAAGTCCATGAGTTAAACCATTGGTGTATTTTGAAACATTTTTTAATATTTATTTTTATTTATTTATTTTTAAAAAGATTTTATTTATTTATTCATGAGAGACATACAGAGAGAGAGAGAGAGAGAGGCAGAGAAACAGGCAGTGGGAGAAACAGACTCCATGCAGAGAGCCCGACGTGGGATTCAATCCCGGTTCTCCAGGATCACACCCTGGGCTGAAGGCGACGCTAAACCGCTGAGCCACCCCGGCTGCCCAAAACATTTTTTTTTTAATTTAAGGATAAACATTAAATATTTTTTCTGTGATATCATATAGTTTTCAACAACATGATTTTTAATGTCTGGGTTTTTTGTTGTTGTATGGTTGTGGTATATAATTCATTTACCTAATTATCTCCTGCTCATCATACAACAGTTTCCAGTGTTGCTACTATAAATTTCAATGAACATTTTGTCATTAAATCTTTTGGACCCTCACTGACTATTTCTAGAAATGGATCAATGAGTAAGGATGGGTTTAAGCCTTTTAATTTGCAATCAAGTGGTATTTTAAGGGAAGTGAGTGACATGAACTGGTAAAAAAAAGTAGCTGGGGAATATTTTATTTTCAGGAACTGCAATGATTAAAGAAACAGCAGTAAGTCTAATTTGGCACAGCCAACATATTGATTTGGTAGGAGTGATGATAATGTTGGAGACTTGAAGATAGAATAGATTCATAAAACACTCTGACAAAAAAGAAGGCAGGTGTGACAGAGGTGATAAACAGAATCTTCCATCATAGTTTGAATGAGGTGGACTGGATTTGCAGATGGTATACCACCTTTGACGCCATTTGAGTAGAAGAAATATGATTATGCAAGAATAGGTTTGGAGGAAGCTTAAACTGGCCATAAGGCTGCAGTGAAATTAAGTTATATGAAGGGCAACTGGAATCATAGAAGCATTACATGATCATTACTGGGATTTGTATTAAATTGCATGATAATGCTGTGTCTATCTTTTCCTTTTAAATTTTTAGCCTTTTGCTTTAAGAAGATATGTATAAACAAAGTGTATATGAATGCAAATGTGTATGTATTTGTATCTTTAGAGTAGTATTTTCTTTGACACCCCTTCCTTAATTTATACTGTAATATAGTTTTCTTCCTATGCAAAGAATTCTACCTATCTCTAAATGTACACGCAACTATGTATGCTTACTGAAGGACACACTTCAACATCATGTGCATATATAGTGCATATCAAGGGTTTTTATTAATGGTTTTTCAAAAGGAGTTCAATTATGCATAAATATTTGAAACTTGGTTTTCTCATTCAGTAGTACTTCACACAAACCATTTGAGTCATCTGGATTATTTACATTTCTTTTTTATTTTTTCAGTTGTATGACTTTTCTCATGAAATGGATTTCCCAGTATTCAACCATCCTTCTTTCTGAGCACTGGCTTTGTTTTCTTTTTTTTCCCCCATTATGAACAATAGTGCCTCAAACATTCTTGCTCATAACTGCCCTCCCCATTCTTGCAACTGGCCTTTTGCTCCAGGGACAGTCAAGTGGCCACTGTTACTTCATATCTTCATCATTGGTTCTTGAAGAATCCCTTGAGGGTTAGGGTGGTTTCCATCCCACCTGCCATGGAAGAAGCACCAACGTCCAAAGTATTAACTTGTCCTTGGAGCTACCAGAGGTAGAGTTCAGAATACAAGTGCAGATGGTTTGGGGGGATGCATGCAGACAGGAGAACTGGATGGAAAATTTGTACCCTTCCTTGCTCCCATCCATGATTATTCATAGAGCAGGAGTTTTATAGGGCCTCTCAATAGATGTCACTTGTGATTGAGTATGCCTTCTGTGAGGCTGCAGCTATCTTGATAATACAACACATTATATATATTTTTCCTTCTTCCCTGACTCTCTTATTGCTCTGGATTGTACCTCCACTAATCTGTTAATAATTAAATTGTGCCATGGTCTCTCTTTTGGGAGGGAATTGAGCTAAGGCAATGTCTTTGCATTTTTAACAATATATTATTTTATTTCTGTGAGAAAGATTTGTGTGTGTGTGTGTTTTCATATTTCAAAAAAAATAGTTCATGTTTTCACCATCAATGCACGTGTACCATTTATTCCACATTCCTATGATGGGGTTGTTTAGCTCTTTTAAATTTTTTGCTGGGCAGGAGTTTGTTTTTTGTTTGTTTTGTAATGTAAAAAAAATGTAATTCCAGTATAGTTAACATACAGTGTGATATTAGTTTTAGGTGTACAATATAGTGGTTCAGCAATTCCATACATCATCCAGGTCAAGGGCACTACTTAATCCTCAATCGCCTATTTCCCTGATTCCCCATCACCAAGAATCTCCTCTCTGGTAATCATTAGTTCATTCTCTATAGTTAAGTGCCTGTTTCTTAGTTTCTTTTTCTCTGTCTCACTCTCGGTCTCTCTCCTACTCTCTCTCTCTTTCTTTTTTCCTTTACTTGTTTTTTGTTTTTTTTTTGTTTTTTTTTTTAAGAAAATTTTTTATTTAAATTCAAGTTACTTCACATATGATGTAGTATTAGTTTCACAAGTAGTATTTAGTGATTCATCAGTTGCATATAACACCCACTGTTCATTCCATCACGTGCCCTCCTTTTTTTTTTCTTAAATTCCACATATGAATGAAGTTGTATGATATTTGTCTTCCTCTGACTTATTTCACTTAGCATTACACTCTCTAGCTCAATCCATGTCACTCTAAATGGCAAGATTGTATTTTTATGACTGAGTAATATTCCATTGTGTATATTTTCACATCATTTTTATCCATTCATCTTTGATGGACACTTGGGCTGCTTCCATTTTTGTCTGTTGTAAATAATGCTGCTATAAATATAGGGGTGCATGTATCCTTTTGAAGTAAAAACCACTCATTTTAAGTGTACAGTTCAATGATCTCAGTAAATTTATAGAGTTGTATACCACCAACAAAATCCAATTTTAAAACATTTTCATCCCATCAGAAAGATTCCTTGTGCTCATAAGCAGTCACTATCAAACCCTTCACTTACTTCCAGCCTCAGGCAACCACTTCTCTAATTTTTTTCTCTATACATTTACTTATTCTAGCCTGCCATATAAATGAGATCATACAATATGTGCCACTTTGTGACTGGCTCAATTTACTTAGCAAAATGTTTTGAGGGTCACCATGTTGTTATATGTATTTATAATTTGTTCCTTTTATTAGCAGAGGTTATTGTATCATAAGGATATACCATAATTTGTTAGATATTTATCAGTTCGTGGTTGTATTGTTCTAACTTTTTGGCTATTATGAATAATGCTACTATGAACATTTACACCAAGTCTTTGTGTGGATATATATGTTCATCTCCCTTGCTTAGATGCCTAACTGGAATTTTTAGGTCATAGGATACATTTATATTTAACTTTCAAAATTATTTATTTGAGAAAAAGAGAGAGTGCGATGCATAAGTCGGGGGAGGAACAGAGAGAAGCTCAGCAGATTCCCAGCTGAGCATGGAGCCTGACATGGACCTCTATCTCAGGACCCTGAGATCATGATCTGAGCTGAAATCAAGGGTCTGATGCTTAACCAACCAACTGAACCACCCAGGCACCCCTATTTAACTTCTTATGAAACTGATAAACTTTTGTTTTTTAGAAGTAGGTGTGCCATTGTATGATCCCCTCTAAAAGGAATGCAGTTCCAGTTTTTGTACATTATTGCAAACTCTTGTTACCATCTATCTTACTTATTAAAACTATTCTAGTGGGTGTGAAGTGGTATCTCATTATAGTATTAATTTGCATTTTCCTAACAACTGACAATGTTGAGCATCTTTTCATGCATTTGTGGACATCCTTACATGTGCTCTAATGAAATGTCTATTCAAATATTTGACATTTTTCATGGGTTTTTAATCTTATAATTAATTTATAAGAGTTTTATTTTGTTTTCCCTTTTCTCTGATAATCTGAATACAAAACCTCTTTTAGAAATATCTTTTATAGGGATCCCTGGGTGGCGCAGCGGTTTAGCGCCTGTCTTTGGCCCAGGGCGTGATCCTGGAGACCCGGGATCGAGTCCCACATCGGGCTCCCGGTGCATGGAGCCTGCTTCTCCCTCTGCCTCTCTCTCTCTTTCTGTGTGACTATCATAAATAAATAAATACATAAATTAAAAAAAAAAGAAATATCTTTTATAAATACTTTGTTCTATTCAGTTGCTGGTCATTTCACTTTCTTAGTGGTATTTTTGAAAGTGCAAATTTGAAATCAAATTTGAATTTTGATGAAATCTAATTTGTTATTTTTTCTTTTATCACTTTCACTTTTGGTTTTATGTCTTAAGGGATTTAAAACAGGTAAATAGAGAATAAGTAAGGATATAGAAAATTTAAAAACCATTAATCAACTTGACCTAATTGAAAAATATGGAATGCTCCAGTCAACACCAACATACTATACATTCTTTTTAAATACACACAAAACATTTATCAATTTAAACATATTCAAGACCAAAACAAGTCTCAATAAATTTAAAGTAATTTACGTCATAAAACAGATTCCTTGATTAAAATGGAATTAGACTAGAAATCACCAGCAAAAAATCCATAAAATCCCAAATATTTGGAAACTAAATAATATACTTCCAATTAATACATGAATCAAAGAATAAATTAAAAGAGAAATTACATAGCTTTGTTAGTTGACTTAAAATGAAAATATCAGCGTATCAAAAACACATGGCATGCTGATAGGGCTATACTTAGAAGGAAACTTATAGCACTGAATGCCTTTATAAGAAAATAGGAAAAGTTTTAAGGCAATGATCTCATCCACTCTTTTAAGAATCTAAAAAAAAGAAAAGGAAATAAACCCAAAGTAAGATAAATAATATGAGACCAGCACAGAAATCAGTTAATCCCAAATCAGAGACAAAATAGAAATAAATTTAGAATCTTAAGATTGAGAAGATCAATAAAATTGAGAGACCTCTGAGTTGATCATTTGACAAATTAATCAGGAAAAAAAATGGAAAACATATAATTTCTCAATGTTAGGAATGAGAAAGGTGACATCACTAAAAATTTACATATATTAAAACGACAAAAAGGAAATGTTATTAACAATGTCAATAAATTTACAACTTAAGATGAAATAGACAAATTGTTTGAGACACAAACTACCAAATCTCACATGAGTAAAAATGGATAAATGCAAATATAACTATTAAAGAAACCAGAACTATCTCCACAAAGACAACTCTGGGCCAAGATGGCTTCACTGGGGAATTCTACCCAACAATTAACAAAGGAAAATAACAAACAATTTTAAATAATTTTTTCATAATATTTCTCAATCTATTCAATAAGGCCAGCATTACTATGATACCAAAAGTAGACAAAGACATTATAAGAAACAAAACAACGGACCACTTCATGAACACTGATGCTAAATTCTTAAAATTTCTTCAGATCTAACCTTATATGAAAAGGATAATA
Organism: Vulpes vulpes; assembly: GCF_048418805.1. Classification (NCBI taxonomy): domain Eukaryota; kingdom Metazoa; phylum Chordata; class Mammalia; order Carnivora; family Canidae; genus Vulpes; species Vulpes vulpes. Next base: position 104,811,033 of record NC_132783.1, on the reverse strand, counting down.
CATGATGATCAAGCAATATTTATCTAGGAATACAAATATTATTTATCATTTAAAAATCAATCAATTCTCCTTTCCTTAAGTATGGGCTGTGCACAATGACTTCTTTCCGAAGAATACAGTATGAAAAAGGGTGAAAAAAGAGTAACTTCTCAGTAGAGAAATCTGACAAACACTGCCTCAGTCATATGATCAATCATCATCAGGTATTGATGGCATGTACCCTGATATGATAAGGTGAAAATGGCACTTTAGCTCCCTGATTGTCTGCCAAAACCCTATCATCTCAATCTAATCATGAGAAAAATTGCACACGGATTTCACTAGCAGAGCCTACTTATGAAATACCTGACCACTACTCTTCAAAATTGTTAAATATATAAAAACAAGCATAAGAAAATGTCACAGCCAAGAAGACTCTAAGGTTACGTGAATTCTATAGGATGCATGTTTGTGTGCTTTCAAAATTCATATATTGAATCCCAATCCCCAATGTGATGGGATTTGAAGGTAGGCTTTTGGGAGCTAAATCATGAAAGCAAAATCCTCAGGAGTCAGATTAGTGTTCTTACAAGAGACTCTAGAGAGCTTCCTTCTCCCTTCTAGAGTGAGAAGTTATAGAAAGAAAACTGCCATTTATGAACTAGAAAGCAGTTCTAAAAACTTCATTTCTGGTAAAAGCCTGCTTGGTTTTGGACTTCCCAGACTCCACATTGTGAAAAATAAATGTCTGTGGTTTATAAGCCACCAAACCTATGGTATTTTTATTATAACAGGACAAGTGAATTATGACAATAACCAAAAGTATGTGATGTCCTGGATGGGATCTTGGAGCAAGAAAAAGACATTGGATAAAAACTAGAGATATCTGAATAAACTATGGATTTTAGTTAATTAGTTAATTAGTTTAATGTCAATTATTCCATTGTTATAACAAATGTACCATACTATTGTAAGGTATTACAAAAAGAGGAAACTGGGTGTGGAATATGTGCAAACTCTTTGTAGTATATTTTCACATTTTCTGTAAATCTAAAACTATTCTAAAAATAAAGTCAATCAATGCAATTCACTTTATGAATATACTTAAAATGAAAAACCAGATGGTCATTTCATTTGGTGCAGAAAAAACATTTGACAAAATCTACCATCTATCCCCAGTAAAACTCTTAGCTAACTAGGAATATAAGGAAACTTCCTCATGCTGATCAAGGCCATCTATGAAAAATAACTAACATCATATCTAAAAATGAATTAATGCTTTTTACATAAGCAAAGCAAATATTTCTTCTTTCACCACTTCTTTCATGTTGTCCTAGAGGTCCTAGCCAATGTCTTACGGTAAGAAAAAAAAAAGAAAAGGATCTCAATTGTAAAGAAGAAATAATACTACCTTATTTACAGAGGATACCTAAAACAAAACAACAAGAAACAAAAATAACAACAAAAAAACCTAAAAATAATACCTAAAAAACAAAGAAATAAAGTAGAAACAAGAAGCTATACCAAAATATGGTTATATGAAACTCTATTGTATTTCTATATACTAGCAGCAAACAACAGGAAATTGGAATTAAATAATCATTTCTGATGATGTAGAAAATATGAAATATTTAGGATAAATATGACCAAAGATATATAACACTCATGCATTAAAATCTATAAAACATTGTTCAGAGAAATTCAAGAATTAAACAAAAGGAGTGATTACTGTGCTAATGGATGAGGAGATTCTATATTACTTAAGAAGTCAATTATTCCCAAAATGATACACTGATTCATCCCAACCCCAATCAACATTCAAGTAGAGCTTATATAAAATTGACAAACTGATTTACAAAGTTAATTTCTGAAATTCATAAGGAAATACAAAGGACCTAAACAAAACAATGTTGAAAAGAAAATATTGGAGGATTTGCACTTTAAATATTATTTCAAAAGCTAATTGATAATGGCTGCTGTAGCAAGATATATAGTTTAATGGAAAAGGAAATAAAGTTCAGAAACAGATCCTTACTTAGATATTTTTAACAAAAGTGCCATGGTAATTCAAGGGAGAAAGGATAATTTTTTCAACAAATAGTTCTTAGACAATAGAGTATCTATGCTCCTGAGGGAACTTTTTGCACTTTCAGTCCAAACCTAGCATCATATGCATTCATTAACTCAAAATGAATCATAAACATAAACATAAGAGCTTAAAACTATAAAGCTTCTAGAAGAAAATATAAAACAAAATTTTTATGACCTTGGTTTAGGCAAGGGTATATTTATACAACAAAAAAACCAGTCTTTGAATGGTATTTGAACTTAAAATTAACATCTAAGTTTTAAAAAGAAATAAAAATATAAGCCACAAACTTGGACTTGTATCCAGAATATATAAAATACCTTGAAAATTCAGCAATAACAAATCAAACAAATCAATTAAAAAAAGTTTGTATGGATATTGAATAGACACTTCATCATTGAAAATATTTGCCTGGAAAATATCATCTTCAATGATGCTCAGAACTTTTCACAAAGTAAAGCAACTGGTAAGCAACTGGTAACTGGTAAGCCCTTATAGTGCTGGTGGGAATACAAAATAGTGCGACCACTTGGGAGAATATTTATCATATGACTTAGCAATCCTACACTTGGGCATTTACCAAATGAAAATATGTGTCAACACTACACTTATACACCAATATTGAAAAGAGGGCTATTTGTAATTTATTTGAAAAGATGGAAATTTCCTACATAGTCCTCAATAGGTGAATGGATTAACAAAAAGTGGTAGATACGGTAGAATATTACTTGGCATTAAAAAGAAAAAGTAATGAACACTGACTATTGATCCACACCACAATATGGATGGATCTAAAAATAATTATGCTGAATTCAAAGAGCAGGGATAAAAACCTGCATAATATGTGATTACATATGCAGTTGACTGTTAACAACTGGGAAGTAAAGAGCACTTCCTGCCCCAGTCAAAAAACTTCTATATAACTTAAACTTCCCTAAAACTTAACTACCAATAACCTACTGTTGACTGGAAGTCTTACCAATAACATAAACAGATGGTTAATACATATTTTGTATATTATATGTATTCTATGCTGTATTCTTAAAGTGATAGCTAGCTTTTCCTCATTTTTTTTTGTTTGACCGTGAAGATTTATTTCCAAATTGTCACAAATCTCCAAAAAAATCAATATATTTGTTGAAAAAATATGTTTATAAGTAGACATGCACAGTTCAAATTCATGTTGTTCAAAAGTCAACTGTATATAAAACTCTAGCAATTCAAACTAATCTATAGTGATTTTCAATATTCTATAATCTATAATAATATAAATATAAATATAATAATATAATTATAAATATAATATAAATATAATAGATATGATTATAAATAATATAAATAATAATATAAATTTTCAATATTATATAATCTATAATCTATAGAAGACAGATCAGTGGTTTCCTGGGAATGGAGTATGGATGGGGGTCAGTGTTTGATAAGGGTAGGGTATGATGATTACCGAGGGGCATGAGGAAAATTTGAGGGATAATGGTTATATTTATTTACTTGCTTATGGTGCTGTATTCCCGGGGGTATATTTAACTAATCATACACTTTACATATATGCAGCTTATTGTCTATAATCTACACCTTAATAATGCTGTTTAAATAAATCAAAGAAAGGGAGATGAGATAATAGAAAGTTAAGGTTTGTGCATGTGTGTATGTGTGTGTCTATGTGTATCTTGCACTTTAATCTTTTATTCTCCATATATGTTTTTGTTATTGTTGTTTTCATTGGGTGTTTATCTTATTCTACTTCACTAAGTTATTCTACCTGATTTTGTTCTCTTATTAGGTTCCCTGACATAGGCTGGTATTGTTCAGTTGTCACGTGGCTCAGCTCCTATTATGGGAGTGTCCTGTATAGGTATCCTGTGCATGGTGGAGGCTAAAAGGTCTTTCAGGACCAAGTTTTGTAGGGAAGCAACATTACCCTAGAGTGGCACCCTTCTGGGCTCCAAACAGGGAGACCCAGCAGTCGTTAACTATGGGAGTTTAGGGAGATCCTTCATCATTTTATTTTGTAAATATTTTATTTATTTATTCATGAGAGATAGAGAGAGGCAGAGACGTAGACAGAGAAGCAGGCTCCTTGTAGGAAGCCTGATATGGGACTTGATCCCAGGACCCCAGTATCATGCCCCAAGCCGAAGGCAGACGCTCAACCACTGAGCCACCCAGGTGCCCCTCCTTGATCATTTTAGATTAAAATTCAAGAATATTCACACATGCTCAATGGTGATCATCCTGCAAGTGCTTCATAATTTTCTAAATTGAAAACTTTTACCTAATGCACTGTCTTCTTGTCCCTACCTCTGTGACCTGATTTTCTCCTCATCTCACTCAAGTACTTCTGGCAAGAAATGCCTTTCTTATATCTCTGACAAGGCCCCAGCAGAGCTAAGATATCACCATAGCCAGTTAGCTGCATGTCCAAACAGCTTGTTGGCACTGGATATATCGGAGTTAGAAGTATAGACAGGGGCAATGTTTTTATAATTTCTCAGGTATTTCAAGACATATGTTTTCAAGTAAAAACAATGGCCTTGCCTATGATGGTCTAAATGATTTACAAAATTCTCCTGAGAGTACAGCTTGGCCTGCAGAAAGTGGCATGCTGCCTATGTACTCATAAGACTTCTTATGACAGCAGTATTTTAAATAATAATTGGTCCTTTTAATCTATAACAGAACATGTACTCAGGGGCCGTCCATGATTAAAATTAAACCTTATTTGTCTTTTAACATAGTACTATATTCTTGTGTAATTGAGTAGGAATTGATACTAGTTTTGTGATGGACACTAAGCTTATCCAATATGACGAAGACAGATTTCTAAGAAGATGACTCCGGTGTTTTTGTGTACAAAGAGGATGAGTAGACCATATCAGCAACATTTAATTATTCTGTATGTAATTATTCATTTGAGGAACACAACTTTTCAGAGAAAAAGAAAAAAAGGCAGACCGATACAATTACTATTTGCCTAAGTACACTGTTTGGTAGGAAACTGTAATTAGTTTTTCATTAAATTTGCATGAAATGATTTAAAAAAAATAACAGGAGGAGTTAAATGCATGCATCTAAGAACAGAAAGTTTGGATGTGAGTTAACATTATAATATAGCTGATTTTTTAGGCAGAAATACAAGTGATAATTTCTCAGATTTAAATTAAAAGCTAATGAGTTTTAAAAAGTCTCTTAAAATGCAAAGTTTCATGAAATATGTTCTAAAAAAACAGTAGGAAATTTCAGTACGGATACTTTGTAGTCTTACTTGTGGGCTAAAGTTTGTTTGTACATGTGACTTTGTGAGAGCTTAGTTTCTGTGTTTAATATTGTATATTTAGAACAATAGGTAATTATCTGTATTTTATTTGCTAAACCAAGCTTATCAATGTGCTTCTATAAGGATTAATGGAGAAAAAAAGCCAGCATTATTTGTGAAATGTATGAGCTACTCCCAAAACCTGTGTTCTTAAGTAGAAAGATTGCCACTATTTAATTTTTACAAAGCAGAGAATCTTTTTCAAAATATAGATTGAATAATTGAAGTGGAAAGATGGATTACTCCACTCATATATCTTAATTTTGTCTTGAATTAGCTACTTTCTAGGTAAAAATTATTGCATTTCTCATCGTTAATAATTTTTTAAGACCCAACATCACAGACCAAAGACTGTTCTCTTTGGATCACGCAGATATTGGCACTCTATTATACTCACCTGGCAAAACCATAACTTTTTAAATGCAACTAGCTACCTATACCACACCTGTACCTGCACAATTGAACACAGGTGGAAACTCACATGGCTGCTGGCTGCTCTCCTCCCTTCCCAATTGTCTAAAATCTTATCTTTTCTTAAATCTGAATTCTTGCTTCCAAAACAACATTCAGAAGAAAATTTATATATCCTGAACTACCTTCATTAGCACCAATACTCTGCCTTCTGTGAATATTCTGAATGAATAGTGATTCCAGTGAAGGCCAACATGTTTACTTGTGCATATGTGATCATTGATCTCTCCTCCAGCAATTCTTCTCTTTGTCCTATTATATTATTTTTCCCTGTTAAGAAAAATTATATAAACTTGGAATTAAGTAAGATTAATTTATGCTTTCCTAAACTTACACTAGAACATTTTCAAACAATCTTAAGAATCACCTAACCAGTGGCAATGTGTTTTTCCTTAGAAAGTTTTAAAAAGGGAAGCCCAGGTGGGTCAGCCATTTAGCGTTACCTTCAGTCCAGGGCCTGATCCTGGAGACCTGGGATTGAGTCCCACGTCAGGCTCTGTGCATGGAGCCTGCTTCTCCCTCTGCCTGTGTCTCTGCCTCTCTCTCTCTCTCTCTCTGTCTGTCTCTCTCTCTCTGTCTCTCTCATGAATAAATAAAAAAATCTTTAAAAAAAGAAAGTTTTAAAAATTATCAGACATATTTCAATTAAAGGAATTTTGCAGTGAGTGAAATGTACTTTACTGTACTTACTTTGTCACATATCACCTCCACCAGGTTACTTCACTTTTGTTGATGCAGATGAACAAAGCTTTTAATTTTTTTTTAAATGAAAAGTTTTGAGCCCAAGATAGGACAGATGCCCTGAATACACAATCTTCATGAAGAGAGTGCACCAGAGAAAGAATGTTTGACACAAGGTTATATATATATTTTTCATAGAGAGTTACGAATAGTTATGACATAAGACACTCGAGAAAATTACAGACTATCTTCTGCTTTTAGTATGTGCAAGGTTGCAGGCTTCAGAGACATGGGAATTTAGAGAGATTCTTGCTCTTATTTTTATGTTTGAAATGTTTCTTTTTGGTTGTTTGCTAACAAAGCATGAGTACAATGTGTGCTTCGGGCAGAAATAGAGCCCATGCTTTGAAGTTAGGTCAAGTCATTCTGACCTTGGTAAAAGTTAAAAATATAGCTTCCCTGAAAACCCAGGAGCAGAGCCCACAACATTAAAAGTAGAAATTTTCTTTATCACTATCTGTCCATTTATTGATATTATCTTTAGTGCATTTTAAAATAAATTATAAAAAAGATTGAAAAACATTCTTCTCCCCCCCCCCCCAAGCTCCTCTTTTTCTGAATGGTCTTTATCATCATGCTGGTTCTATCAATAATAAGTTAAATGGAATTGACAATCACTATATATTTGTATGAGACTAACATTTTATAACTTTTTCATATTTATATATTCATACTCAATCAAATCTTTCCCATTACACATAATTATATCTCTTTTTAAAATAGCCTTCTCTTGACCCCCCTTCCCATTTTAACTATTACTCTATTTCTTTCCATTTTAAAGCAAAATTCATCCAAAGATTTAATGCTCTCCATACACTCTAGAACTCATACCAATCAGGCTATTTCCCTCAATTCTCTGTCAAACTATCTCATCAAGATCGCCAATCCTCTCCATGGTAGTTAATACACTTATTTCATTCCACAAATTATTTATCAGTAGCATTGCCCACCATTTGTCCTTAACTTCCAGCTCACCATTTTCTTTTGGTTTTCTTCCTCTCTACTGGATGCTTTTCTTAATTTCCTTTGCTGGTTTCCATGGATATTAATGGATTTTGCATGTTGGGCTATGCTTTAAATCTGCATGTAATCAAATACAATGATTCTTTCATTTTTTAAACTATCATCTGGCTATGAGCAGTTTTAGAAATATACTGTTGATTTCTTGCCTTCTCCATGTATGAGTATCGATCTCTATATAAACCTTAGTCAAGTAGCAGTAAATTTAAATTAACTATATGAATCTAGAAGATATATTTGTTGTAATGCAACTTCTAATATAACTGAATAGTCTACCATATTTAGAAATAAATTCAAACTTTTATTTTAACCATATTTTATTCCATTGTGCTCACAAATAATAGAATATTACAATATGTTCTGTTGTTTTGTAATCTGAGACTATATAACTACCATAATGTTCTCTACAAACCAATCTTTTAGTGGTATTTTAAAACATATTAATTTCATCATAAAATTATCCTTTAATATATATTCCTTGAAAAGATACAGTTAATTTAATAACATATTTCAACATTTGATAGGAGGACTTTTACATAGTCTTGGAAAGTCCCTGGAAAACTTGAAAGGGCAATTTAATTGTGATTTTTAATTCTGTGACTTTCTTACTGGATAGAACTTCTGCATCACTAATATAAACTATAGTGCCATTTTGCATTTGAATCCCTACTTAAAGTTTCTAATCCTTTTATCTAGTTCGTGTGCTTTTGATTCTAGATGTGGGACTTCAGGTTGATAGAATAGTCCTACTCTGGCCATTTTAACCAGGGTCCTAATTCCCTTAAGAACTATCTGGTTGGTTTGGGAGCACACAACCTCTTAGAGATCAGAATTTTAATAACTTCAACACAAGTAATGGAAGGTTCTATTTCATCACACACATGACAATGCCTTAGATTTTATGAACATTTGTCCATGTAACTCTAAACTAATGAGGGATTAATAATCCTTATATTTGAATATGTATGTACAAATGAAGAGTATGCCTCCAAAAATAACAATGATAAGGTACATATGTTCTCTGGTTTTATTGTCATTGCCTCATACATTTATTAAGTTCATTTGCAGTTGCATCTGACCTATTTATGAGCTTAAATAAAAATTTGATTGCAGATAGTATAACTTTATTATATTTCTTTGAACCTCAACCATGTTTCATATCTTCTAAATTACTCATCTTTTAGTTCTGAATAACTTCAGACTATTTCTATAAAATGAAATACTGAAGGACAAATATTTAGAAAGAAAATAACACATTTACATACATACTGTGAATTCTATTCCCTAAGAAAGATGACAAATCTATTTTGAGCAAAAACAATATCATTAGAAAACATATAGTCTCTCAATATGCTTCTTAATTCATTAATAATATTTCTAATTTCTGTGAAATTTGCTCTAAGAGTAATCATTTCTCATGTGTACTCAAAAGATATGTTGTGTATCTGGTTTTAAGATTGTGTTTATCAAATATTTTAACACTCTCTTTGAATTTGGAGACTGGATGATAGGCTCATTTTCTATTAAATTATTTCTAGGCCAGGGAAATACTTAGTATACTGACTGAGTATAGCCTACCACCTAATTCGATCACTGGGGCTAAGGGCTTCTAGATCAGGAATATTCTCATTTTTATACCCACAAGAAATCCACTTCAAACCCACTTTAGATGCTGTAGTTATTAGGTATTTAATAAATGTGAAAGGAAAAAGAAATAAAGATAGGAAGAAAAGTAACCTCAGTCTTGCCTGCTAAGCTGTAGAATTAAGAAAAGTTTCAGAGTAAGGTTGCTGAGAATGTGGATTTCTCAAGATCAGTTATTTTCAGGCAGCCTGGGTAGCTCAGTGGTTTAGTGCTGCCTTCAGCCCAGGGCGTGATCCTGGAGACCTGGGACCCAGTCCCATGTCAGCTCCCTGCATGGAGCCTGCTTCTCCCCCTGCCTGTGTCTCTACCTTTCTCTCTCTGTGTGTGTCTTTCATGAATAAATAAATAAAATTTTTAAAAAATCAGTTATTTTCTTTAAATTTATCTCTACGAAATTTTAAGGAAACTTAAAAATTTCTACATGTTGTAGATAACTTTGCTACTGTAAGTTATTTTCTGCAGACAGATGATATTTCATTAAAAAACCTTTTTATAATAACAATGTTGCCTGCATAATGTATTTTCAAAGGAGTACTCCTGTTCCTAAATGGTAAAACATCTTATCCTCAGGTGCTTGCTTCCTAACACAACTGAGACCTGAAATAAGTACTCAAAATATACTATGTATTTGTCCTAATGCTCAATATACACTGATCCTGCTCACATATTTTAACTCATTCAGGTGATTTTTATCATTGTCAAAGGAATACCACTTGTATTTTAAAAGCATATTCCCTGGTCAGATCTAATAGTTCCATTTGATCAATGCTCTAGATGTTATTTTTTTCCTTCCTCTCCTTCCTTGCACTGCACTAAAATGAATGAACCAGTGCTATGCATAATGGAAAGTGCACATTATGAAAGTCATGGTGTAATTTCAGTGAAACTTCCTTGAAACCTATTGATCAGGTCACTAATTCTCTCACTGATAAAAATACTACATTTAACAGACTACATCTCGAAACTCCTTTATTCTGGGTTTTGTTTTAATATGAGAGAATTTCCTTTGCTGGCAACAAGAAATATTTCATTACAGTAACCCCTGAGAATCTTTTAAACACACTTTATATTTTAAACTCGTATCTTATCTTTCATTTTCAGTAATCAGATTATATGTGATCAAAATTAAATGTTTTTGAAATTTCTGTCCATAATTTATATACATATATATATGTTTAAAAAATAGAAATAATAATAAGCAACCAACTGACTTGACATGAACATTCAGACTATGGAGGGCTATAGAGTCAGGGAAAAAAACCTTGATTATTTTTGGGTTTTTGGAGTTGATTTTAAATAGATTTTTATTAGTATTGGTTCAGTTTGAACTATTTTTTTCAAAAGTAAATTTTTCTCTAAGTGCTAGTCATTTGAAAATATAACTGCATGAGCAGAGGATGGAAGCACTGGGTGGAAGCTGACGGGAATTTTGTGGTATGGTAGCTCCTCTCACCCCTTACCCACAGGGATGTGTTCTGAGAACTCCAGTGGATGTCTGCAACTGGTGATAGTACCAAATTCTATATTTATGTTTTTTTCCTGTACATAAATACCTATGATAAAGTTTAATTCATAAATTAGGCACAGTACAAGAGTAACAACTAATAATAAAATATAATTATAACAATATACTATAATAAATATCATATGAATTAGTCTCATTAGTCTCTGTCTCAAAATACCTTCTTCTTCTGTACTCATCCTTCTTCTTGTGATGATATGAGATGGTAAAATGCCTATATGATGAGATGAAGTGAGATGCGTGACATAGGCATTGTGATGTAGTAGTGTTAAACTACTGTTGATTTTTTGACTGTATGCCAGAAGGAACAGACCGTATGTTTGCTTCTGGACTATGGTTAACACTGGATAACTGAAATCACAGAAAGTGAAACTGCAGATAAGGAGGGACTACTACAAAATATTAATACTGTAATCAGCATGTGGGTGACTGTTTTCCTACAGTCAGTAGTCAGTGGAATAAAAAATGGAAAAAATCCAACGTATCTAATGAATTCCAAAAATATGGATTCAAATTCAGAAAACTGTTTCAGCCTCTTCAGGATCATTCACCCAACAATAAAATGAATGACAATCATTTTTTTTAAGTTGTCCCATATTTTTGTGAACAGTAACATGTTTGTCAATTAATAGTAACATGAATATCAATTTGTGTATTTTTTCAGTGGTAGGAAGTTTTTGTTTTGTTTTGTTTGTGTTTTTACAAAGAGGGTTTTTAGAAACTAATCATAGAATAAGTAACCTACCTTACTGGAGATTATTTCTTAAATATTCGTATTTCCTAATCAAATATGATCCACTAGCTGGTGCCTATCTAAGAACTATTTATTGTTGATCTGTAGTGAGATGATACAGAAATTAAGAATATCAATTTATAATCTTTTATAGATTAGAATCTTTTATTGATTTTGACATTATTGTGATATTCATGTGCATGATCATTTTTGTAGCACTCTACTTATTTACAAAAATATCAGTGCGCAACTGACAGAATTAAAAAAAAGCTGGTGCTTTTTCACAGAAGTCTGAGAAATAGGTTTTGAATGCTGCTATGCTCTACAGATTTTGATTCTCATGTGTAGATTATTTAGGCCACTGCATCTTTTGCTTTGTCCCTCACTCTAATCTCAATATTATTGGGGCAAGGACAAAGCAGAATAGAGTGAAAGGAAAGGGAAGAATCTTGTTCTTTCAATTTTAGTTGACAATTACATTATTATCAATTACATCCCATACTTAAAAATAATAACTTTTAATCCTCCTAATTATAGTTCTCTCAGGATCCCCACAGGAAAAGACCTTCAATGGTTAGATTACATTTTTTCCCACTATGGTCATTCAATGAATCAGTGTCGTGTAACACTTGAAATTAAAATCCCTTAGGTACTTAATATAAATTTTTGAAATAGTTGCATATTTGAGAATATGTATTAAAATATAAAATATGTTTAGCTCTAATAAATACCTATGCTTGATGTTTTCTGACTCCACTAGAAGGAAGACTGAATTAATCAGATGATTTCCTTAGCATGGAGGGAGGCCACATTAATGTCAGTGTAAAACTTCTATCACCTACTAGGAAGAAAGAAAGTAAGAGTTCAATAACCATGTTAAAATCAGATTCAATGAAAGAAAATAAGTCAGAAAGATCCTTGATAGCATCTCTGGGGAGGTGCAGAACATTGCACAGATCAAATTTTATACCATTCCCCACCCTCCCTGCTTCCCCAAACTCTAAATAGGTAAAATCACACTAAAATGCATATGGTGTCATGTTGCAAAGGTAGCCAAGGGAAATGGAACAGAAGAGAGGTTGCACTTTGTAGATTTTAGGGAGGTGAATTAAGGTGCTGGGTTGTAATATGTTATAGCCACTCATTCCACCTATAATAATTTTTAAACTAATCCAGGGTATAAATGTCTGATACAATTTCCAAAAAAAGTTGCATGTGGTTTTGTGCATGTCCTTGTTTTCTTATTACTATACTAATGTGAATTAAGCCACCTCAAATTCTCTTTTGGAAAACTATATAGAGAATAAACAACCAAATAAAATGTCCATTGCTAACTTGAAACTGTGCCCAATACTCTTTCTTAAAATATATGTTTAATATTATGCCACTCTTTAATATCTATTATTTTTGATGACTTCATAAAATAATACCTCTGAACTTAAGTTCAATAAAGAAAAATATCCCCAGTTCACAATTGTACAGAGTTACCTGGAGCATATCACCATCATCACCATGTGAATGAAAACATGATCTCTGTATCAGCCTATTTAGTTAATAACATTGAAGAGTTCTTTGGCCTGGTAGGTTCATATTTACTTAGAAATTATAAGTTTCAATTATCTACCTATAGATCACAAAAGCAATATTATAATAATAGTAAATTCAATTAATAGTGATAATATCAATAGCTATTGTATTTTGAACTTTTATTATTATGTCACATACTTTGTTGGGAATAAGAGTAGTTCCTTGATGATGAGATTACTAAAAAGAATAAATGAGGTTCTCTGTTCAAAGAACTTTTATTCCTATTTTATAGACGAAGACGCTATGGCATGGAGAAATTAAATATCTTGCTGAAAATCAAAAAGATAGCAAGACGACAAAACTAGGAGGGTGCTGAGTTTGAGCCAAAGCTGGGTCATGTTTTTCTAGCTGGGGAAGGAGGATAGATTTTTAAAGGGATTCTATGAACCAAATAAAAAGAACTAAGCCCTAGAAGAAGGAAGGAAAGGTGGGAGGGAGGCAGAGAATAAGTGATTTATATTATTTATGATGTCTTAAAATTTGCCAGAATTAAATGGAACATTTAAAGAATAGTTTACCAGTAAATGATTTAGTTTGTTACATCCCACCTTCTTGACACCATACCTTTGTTTGAATAGTCATTATTCTGTTTGCTTTAACAAACAGATTTCTGTTTGAAATGTTTTAGTCATTTTATCACAAGCTCAGTGCTTATCGACTTTTTAGATGTAGGCGCCAATGGGGATTAAGTATTGTGCATTAAAGCTATTTTGTTAAACTTGTTGTATTTTGCTAATTTATTTAAAAGGTAAAATATACTATCAGCTATTATACTAATTAAAAACAAAAACAAACCCACAGTATCTTTATACAGGTTGAGTTAATTAAAGCTAGATAAGAGACATCATAAATTAATTATCCAAACTGTGGATGAAATCAACCTACTATGGTAAACATAGTTTACAAATTTTAGATTAATACAAATATTTTTCTACAACAAATATTTTAACAGATGTAGTTTCTTATAACAAACATTCAGACTCACCTATGAAGAATAAAACAAAAACAAAACACACACTTTCAATATTTAAGCAAAATGTTGCCCTGCCAAGCAAGCAAAATTTTTTTTAAGCAAGCAAACTTTGACAGAACTTAATTCCATAATAAAATAATGCATTGTAAGAGAAGACTTCACCTACATTGGATAGTAACTGGTATGTATTTGCTAATCCCTCTTCTCTTTTTAACATATCTAATATGCTATCACATGTATCTCAAGATTTTCCAATTCAAAGCATTATGTCAACAAATAACTATCCTTTTAAGATTGTCTATTATTCCTGAAGTAAATTTGTTCCTCTTTCATTTTGTAGCCAATCGCCTATTGGTCCACTCCCCATGTGTCTTTATTTTGATGAAGTGCTGCCATCATATTTTCCTGATATTTCCATTTTTAAAAATGTATCCTTTCTTATTGATTAATTAATTATTAATGGTTTTAGCCTATCTAGGGATTTAAATTTAAAAAACAATTGCTGGGATATAATATTAGCTTAAACTCTATTGGAGAGTCCTTGTAAATTGCTACTGTGTATACACACATGCACAATCACAAGAGTTTATATATTTGGTTTATATATTTGGCTTATATTCATATTGTATATGTTGGTTTATTTATGCAACATTTAAAAAATTAATTACTTGTCAATATTTAAAATTTAGCTGATTTAGTATAAAATGAGAATATCTCTTTTGTCTGAAGGAATCTGAGGATATGGTCCTACTGGGCCTGCATTTAATTTCCATGTAGCAAATATTGATTGGAATTATATTGTTGTTGCTTCATTTTAATGGATACAGGCAGCTTCTACTTCATTCATTTTCTCATATCTCCCCTGTAGCAATCATTCTTCACCCATTTAAGACACCAGCTTTGCCTTTGTTAGAATTTGGGCTTGGGTTGCTTTCTTTTCCCCCTTTGACAATATTTAATACATTAGCTCAAAAAACAATTAGGTATGTGAATAATACACCAGAGATGTTAACATCTTATTCACATGGAAATAATGAGAAATTTAGGAAGTACTCTGTGAGATAAAGCTATACTATGATAGGTATAACTTCTATGAATCACCTAAGACCTTGCCAAGTATAAATCTCCAAATAAGAATAATATCCAAAACAGAAAGGAAAACAATAAGCCCATTTGTGAATTATTGGTTTAATATTATTTTGTCAAGTATAATTTTTTAAATTGAGACTTCTCTTTATCATAGGTTTCAGTAAATCAGCCTTTTTGCATGCTAAGCTCTGCAAAATTTATGAAAAGAAAACCTATGGTCATGCAAAATAGTGGTCATTCATTGTTAAGCAATAGTAAAAATAGGAAGTGATATTAAACAGTAATAATAAATATAAAATGAAGAAATGAAATGCAAGATTAAACTTGCTAAGTTGCTATTCATTAATTTTTGCATTTTTTTCTATTGTAAATTTTTATCAACTTCATACTTGCATAATCACAAGTCTATAGGCATGTATATGACCCACAATATAGGATCTTACTGCTCTTTAAGATTGACTCTATCTGTTCAAAGAATTGTGTACCCTATCAGAGGAAATATTTTGTTTTGTTCTTTATATGTTTAATTAATTTATTCAATTTAAAAATATAAATTATTATACCTTTTCTTTTATGACAGATTGTCCTTATTTCACAAATAGGGAGTCGAGCATATCTCTTGAGAGAACAGAGAACCCATGAGTTGCAACCCAACTTAATAGCTGTGTAACCTCGAACAAAATTCACTACCCTGAGTGTCAATTCTCTACCTCCTGGGATAATGTATATAAAGCATTTGGCTTGGCATATTTTATGTTTACATATGTATAACTGTGTCTCTGTCTGCATATCTAAAACTATCCTAAAAAAAGCACATACATACGTATATCCTGTTTTTGTAGTTAACTTCAGGGATTGCAAAATATTTTTATCCAACATGGTTTTGATGATTGCCTATTCTTTCATTGTATGAATTTATCACAATTTTTTTAGTCCCCTCTTGTTAAATGGTTAGGCTATTTCTAGTATATCACTATTATAAACAAAATTGGGATGGACTTTCTTTTAAATATATTTCTGTGTAAATTTGACTTAAAAACATTTAATACAGCTTATAGATGCTATAGGATATAATGTATATTGAATTTATATATATGCACATATACATATACTAATATAGAGAGATATACAGTATCTATATACATAAAATATTTAAATATATAATATATAGTATATTATATTTGTATTTTTCCTTTTCTGTGAAGTGGATCTTAAAAAGTTAGAAAAAGGTTCTCAAAGAGAGAAATAAGATATTTTGAAAAATATCGTCTGCTATAAAGAAAATATATTATTCTCCTACCTTTTAGTTAATAGATTTATTTGTTATATAGGCAGCACTTAGTTCAGTGTGATTAGGCTGCTAAAATGTTTAATTATATTATACCAGTTGCAGTTAAGTAATTTTGTGTTAATGTATAGGATCACAATTCATTTATCCTCAAGAAATGCAGTCAGTGTTGTTCTTTTGAGAATCTATTTTGTAAACTCTCTCCACAACATTAATGTACTCTTAGAATTTCTGGAGTTAAGTGTGTTTTAAAATATTGAAGGAAATACTCTTTTATATAGAGAAAACACTTTTTGTGGAGAGTGACTGACATGGCAGTTTTGTATTTTAGCATTATATCATGCATTAGAAAAATATGGAAATCCCTGCATAGTTTTAAATAGGGCATGTCAAACTTCTCAGTTATTTGAGAACAAGAAACTAACCAAGCATGGGGGAAAATATTGGAAATTGAATCTCAAGTTGGAAAAAAATTGTAAAGGCTCCACACAAATGTTGACAGCCCAAAGAGAAAAACATAGTGATTAATTATATGATCCAAGGAAACTTTAGTACACACATTCATTAGTAAAAATTCAAATTTATTGGCATTTATTATTGATAATGATTACAACAGAGAGGTTTTTAAATAGCATGGAGGGTGACAAAATAAACATATATTCTAGCATTGTATGTTTTGGGGTTTTGAAATAAATGAGTCTATAGTTATGGAGTTGTAGTCCATTAATACTAAGATATCTAGATATAAAGCTCAGAGTAATTCTCTTAAAAAAATTTGTGTCAACATTGACAGCTGACTTCAGTGGTAATTCTAAAGAGAAAAATACCTCTAACCTGAAAAAAATATATTTAAGGAAGCTAAAAGCAAATAATGCCCGATAATAGCAAAAACTCATATAGCATTTAAGTGTACCAGGTAGAGTTCTTAGTAAAGTAACTAAGTAACTGAATTAATGAATTTGATTTTATCTACAAAACAACTCTATGAGGTAGGTACTATAATGGGATCAAACTCCATTTAACAGATAAGGAAACTGAGGAATGGAGAGAGTAGAATATCTGGCCCAAGGACTGACAGATAGGAGGTAGAAGAGCTGGAATCTGAACCCAAACAGTATGGTTCCAAATTGTATACTCTTACAAGTATATTAGCAGTATTTTCCAAAAAGTCGCATATTGTGCCTCATGAAACTATTGATGCTAAATACTAAATTATAAGCTTTTCTCTAATAAAAGGAATTGAAGTCAAATAAGCTTATGAAATGCAACATTCTCAACTCCTGTTTGGAAATCACCATTTTGAATATTTACCTATTTTTTTAAAAAATGACAACAAAAAACTCTTGATGCAATACAACCACAAGTACATGATTTTATCCAGAAATAATCAATCTTTTTTAATACGTTGACTGAAAAAAATCTACACTAATTATTTAAAGATATTTGAGAAAGAGAAAGAGAAATAGAGAGCAGGGAAGGAGCAGAGGAAGGACTAGAGTCGGATTCTTAAAAGGACTGAACCACCCAGGTGCCCCTAAAATAGATATTTAATCAAGGGACAGAACATGTCATTAAATCAGTTGTTGTTGTTGTTGTTGTTGTTGTTGTTGTTGTTGTTGTTATTGTTTTTCTCTTTGGGAGATGGCTGATATGTCCTGGCTCAGTCAACAATAGGCACAACCCCCATGCACTTATTCTAAATTGTGGTATTAGTGGTATATTTACAGTTTTATGTCCAATTTTCCCATTCTTCCTTTAAGCTTTCACTCTTCTAGTGACATAAATTATGGCCAGATATTTATTCCAAAGTGAACTAGGAAAAAATGAATATAAGACTTTTAATAGTAGAAAAATAGGATATTGTTCCATTAATGTTCTAGGTCAGGTACACTTAACCTGTGATCCATGGATATTTTTTAAAAAAAATAATGTGGTGCGCATGTATAAGTATGTCGTGCATACTGTTTTCCAGGAAAAATAAAAGTTTCTAGTTTTCATGAGAGTTTTCTGTTTCCTATCATCTTTAACATGTTTGCTATTACATATATTAAAAAGAAAATGTAGTCTAAATTAGGTGGATAACATTTTTAATTTTTTATTATTTTAGTATTTTAAAGAATATATAATCTAAACTTGGGATGATACAGAACAAAAGTACATTTGAGAGGCTAAATAAGAAAATCAACAAATATTTTTACTCAAAAATGAATTTTGTTTGTTTAAGATAATGCTTTCTTAGGCAGATCATATGAAATAAATCGTTTTATATATTATGAAAAAATATAAAGCTAATAATACATTTAGCTTTTTTCTGTATTATTTTTAACTAACATATGCTATATGAAAGGTCACAAGTTTGTTTTTTCACAGTAATTATAGACATAGTAGTTAATTATAAAGCTCTTTAAAATATTGTTACTTTATTTTTAGTGTTTTTTTTTTTTTTTTTTTTTGTATTTGAACATATAGGACTACTCTGATGTTATCCCTGCTGATTGAGGTACGAGGGTAACACAAATAAAATTTTGCTAATCTAGAGTTCACTCTAAGCTGCATACATGCTTTTTAAAGTCCATGTACAAAACCATCTGGACAAGTGGACACAGCAGTTTGATGATGTTATGTAAACTCATCATTTATATTAAGGTAGCATGATCTCATCCTAAGGATTTCTGTAGATGTTAAGAGGATAAAAAGCTCAAGTGGGTGAGGAAGAGAGGATGTTTTCATCATAAGAGAGTACTTAGAGATCGTGCTTAAGCACATATTATTAGTTATTTTAAAAGTTCATTTGTCTGTACAGAGCATGTGAACGTAGAGCCTAAGTCATTTTAAATCACCACACTTGTGAAAATACTATTATTCTAAGAAGGATTTCAAATAAAAGCTTACCATTTTAAGGCCTTTTCCTTGGAACTGCTTTGGTTTTTTTTTTTTTTTTTTATAAATAGTAAAACTTCCTAAAATTCTGGTTAAATACTGTGTTTATGAAGGTTAATTTTCATCAACACTAATAGGTCATGCAGTTTTGAAATGATCAGTTGACTTTCTAAACTCTTAATCTTGAATTAAATCATATTTTTCATATAATTCCTTCCTTTTTTTCCTCTCTAACATAAAAATGATTGAAATACTAATAAAGCTTAACAGCATTCTATGAAAGATTAGTGATCATCAGGTGAGGAGTTACATTAATGTACGGAAAACACTATTGTTGCCTCAATATCTTTTGATTCTCTATATTTTCCTTTTCAAGTAAATATTAAAGATACACATTTAATTAGAATAGGCAGTCTTGTAAAGAACAATTGAAAATCAAACAAGATTAGCAAACCGAAGTGATAAGCAAAATATTTTTGAATTCCCAAAAACTCTGAGTAAAATAAGAAAATAGGAGACAAATAATATTCAGAAAGAGAGGTGCTGAATACTGTCAAATAGTTTGGAATGATTTAGTCAATGTTATGGCCAGTAGTGACACTTATAGGAAAGATTTAAGCTTTAAAATGTATCTTTATATTTGATGCTTTTATGAAACTTTTTCTAAGGAGTCTTGGTGCTGAGAGACTGGAAATCAGTAATGAGTAATAGCTATGTTCCAAAATAAAATATTTTTTTTATTTTATTTTTTTAATTTGAATATAGTTGGCATATAACGTTCATTAGTTTTGGGTGTACAACATAGCAATTCAAACTATCTGTATGTTATGCTATACTCACCACAAGCATAGCTAAAATCTGCCACCATACAATGCTACTACAGTATAATTGACTATATTCTTTATGTTGTACCTTTCAAAATCAAGTTGTAAAAAAATAAAACTAAAAAATAAACACATAAAATAAAAACCTTCCAAATACCTATTAGGTGAATCATCTTGTTTGAATTAATAGTTCTCAAACTGGATTTTTGAGACATAGTTTATTTCATCATACTCTCTTTGAATTTATATTGAGAGATTTAAAGTCACTATTTAAAAAATAGTTGGAAGAAGTTTAAGACTTTCAGTGATGCATAAGTTTTTGAAGGTTTAATATTGCATTATGCGATAGGAAATGTAATAGATTGTAATGATTGGCCAATACTGAAAAATGACTAGAAAATTACTTAATTATTGTTCCGTTCACCATTCTGTTATGGAAATTGAAGGATATTTATGAGGTACATCCAATGAGTAGATGATTCCTTAAAACAAAGGTTATAAAGGTTTGTACTTATCTCGTAACAATTTATCAAAGAATCAGGCTGCTACCAAAATGAAAACAAAAACCTTTTAATTTATTTTTAAAGGACCATTCTTTGTTTAATGGGGGCCAGGAATTGGAATCAAGAGTGTTACTGCTGAACAGTGAGACATCTATTTATGTAAGCTAATACAGATGGCTTTTGGTGGGGAGGTGGGGAGGAGGGTCCAGCAGGCAGTGACAAAGAAAATGAGTCCAAAGAGGAAAATCTGTGTGTTGGTTCCTGGGAAGAAAAACAGGGAATATTTAGTAAGGGGCTTACTTTGTTAACCCAACATGGTTCCATCAATCAGAAAGAGGACTATAAGTAAATATTGCAGCTATTTGTTTTCAGTGACTCTGTAAAAACAGATGCCTAAGCTGAGCTCTTTGATAGCCTAGGAGTTAATAATAGAGTTAGAGGAATGGGCAAGCTCCCCATACCTCCTCATCTCCTCCTGCTTTATGGATTATACCATGATTCCTTCTCTGGGAAAATGAGAGGAAAACAATACTCTTTGTCACTTTAAGGAAAACATGAATATGCAGTAGAATAATAGTATTAAACAGAAAAAAAAACATATTTGTAAATAACACAAGCAACTATAGTCATTGATTATAAAAATTGATTCACTTTTTCAATATGAACATGTGCCCATGGTAGTGCATATGTTGAAATTTTTATATTCAAAGGAGTGAAGGCTGAACTTCCTACTGTCCTTATGTAGAAGAAATTGGTTTTTGCTTGAATAAAGATCAAACCCTCTTTTGGCACAACAGCACAAGTTCTGTAGTGGGTAAAGAGAATCAGTAAAACACCTCCCTTTAAAATGTGATAAGGTTTTCAATAAATCAGTTACTTTATTAGACTCACTGTGTCACTCACAATGAAATAGCAGAGCTGTATGTCCCCACCAATATTTCATAGTTTTATTTTGAAAAAGTATCATCTCTACTGTTCTGCCAGTATTGTATGATTTAGTGTTGTATACTCAATTCTGAAATATCCATCTGCATCTCAGCTATTCTATTCTTGGCACCAGGAAAGATTTTGCTTCAGGTTTTATTTATTCAGAGCCTGTTAATGTTGTAATTTTTATATCACTGTCATGTCATTTTGCAACTAATGTCGTATATCTGATAAAAGAGCATAGGGAGAAAAGCTGTGTACTTATTAATTAGAGAGGTCTGATAAATGGATTATCTTATTTACTAAGCAAATCCTTGACAAGCAGGTGAATACAGATGGGCATATTAATGCTGGTGTCCTAATTTACCGCTGTGTTAACCTGAGCTTTATTTATTTATTTTTTGGGGTAAATTTCTGAACATCTCCCTGAAACCTGTCTTAATAATAATAACTAAAACCTCCTGAGTGACAATCATGTACTATTATACAGGCTATATTCACACAAATTATTTCATTTGACTACTTTAATCAACCCTATAAGGGGTGACCTGTAAGTACAACCCCCACTTTACAGATGGGGAAACTGAGGTAAAACAGCTGCAGTAACATCAGATATCATGGCTAATAAAAGTAGCATTGCAATGAGCCCTGGTAACTCTTTGAAGATGCTGTCTTGCGTTACTGCCTTTGATAATGTTTGCCTCCTATAATTCTCATTCTGACTTTTTGACAAATATATAAATATTTATAAAAAATATTAATTTGTGTAATATATATAAGCTTTTCATGTGGATTTTGCTCTTATATTGTTGATTGTTCATTGATGAACTATACAGTTTTTTGCTTCCATTCTGTAGCATAATGCTAACTTGCTTATTGTACACTTACTGTGATAGGGATCCTGACTAATGGTGTACTTCAAAATATAAGAGAATATTATCAAGATTTATCTTGTTTTTGCATGGAAAAAAAGTGATTTTCATTCAGTGTTGTCATTCAAATAATTTTCACTTGAAGATGAGTCAGTTTTCTCCTTGCAATCCTCTTTATTTTCTGTTGGACCATTCACTGACTTGAGGCTCATGCAGGAAATGCATAAGAATGATTAGTTTCTTACCCCTGTATTATTGCTTTTTTATTTTGATATTTAGCTTCTGGAACCTCTCTTAACACAACACACACACACACACACACACACACACCATTGTTTTAAGCATTCATTTTAGGAAAATACATGTGAAATAGCAGAGAAGTAGGACAATCCTTGGATAAATTTTTATTATATTTCTGTGTAAAACCTATCTATGAAGAATTTCAAGAAGAAAGACATGCTTATTTTGAAAGCAGGATGAGATAAAATTGGACTCATCTTCAGATGAATCTCAACTGTGTTTCTGTCTGTTGAGTGATTCTCATTCATCTAGTCATGTTCTAATCACTGCCAAATCTTGCCATGTCACAGATGTCAAGATGTATAGGATGTTAGTATCAACCCCTGTTTAACTGTGACCAACTTGGATTCCATGATACCTTATTCCTGAAGGCTCAGCCACATTCTGAGTCTCCCAGGGAAGTTTCCAGAGCCCATAAAAATGGGTCAGAGTGGAAGTTCATTAAGCCTTTGTAAGCCTAGCCCTTTAAGTTTCTCCGACTTGTTCCTTCTATTAGTTTGTGTGACTGCTCTTCAACTCCCATAGGGACTTCAGTCCCTCTCAAAGATGTAACTTCTTTGGTAGGTTTCTAATATTGGCCAATATTCCTACATATTTCTCCCTATTTTCCCTTTACTTTCTGTGACTCTGCCTATCCTAAAAGATTGATTTACTGAGACTGAAGGCTATATTGCTTTGATTTTGAGTATTATCACTTATGGCAACCCTTGCTATCCTCTCTACCAGATTACAACCTCATGGACACGGTCACTGGCTTAGATCAAACCTGAATAGGCTAACTTCCTATAGATAAACATACCTGTGAAAATGTTAGTGACGGAGCTCAGCACTCAGGATAATTTATCTGCTACTTTCTCAACTTCCTCCCCTTTCCTATCAGCTCAGTCCACCAAGTTCCCAGCATGTCAATGAACTGAGCCCATCTGAGAAGCAATATTAAATATATAGCTTTTCCTCTCAAGCAACTTATCTCCAGTGGAATACTAACAAACACATCCTAGGTATTGAATACTGCTTTCACTTTTGTTTGTGTAATGTAAAGGCTAAAGCAGGCTGGAAAAAGACAATGTGATCACGAGTTTTCTGCTGCTGAGGAAGGTGGAAGCTGACCTAGTAAGGCCCTGCTGGCTAAGCATTGGCATTTTGACACACCATACCATATATTTCTTATGGAGGTAAGTGATAAGGCTGGAATTTCAACTCAAGATCCTGCCCATTTGTACCTTCTCTTGCTGTCTCACTTTCTACTGTGGTGTTCATATTAGCTGGATTAACTTGGATCAATCACTTAACCTCTCTGGACTTTATATATTGTTTTGTGAAATCAAGGAGTGGACAAGATGCTATTTTCAATTTCTGATATAAGATGTCATACTAAGTGTCAAATCACAATTCCAATAAGCAATGCCCATAGAGCACTTCTAAAAGGCTGGAAATGAAGAGAAGAGATTTCCTTTGCCCAGGGCCCACCTCTACTGGGGACTAGCTCAGATTTAAGTCTGTTTCATTGTGATTTGGCACTTTGTACATTGTTAGCCTGCTTCTTACATTGAATAACTAAGTCTGTATCTTAAATATGTTCGTATTTCCATCCAAAGAGAGATAGATGAGAGATAGATGTCTCCAACTTCCAAGTTTTACTGAAGAAAGCCTTTTACAAAGTCTTGTAAAGGATAAAAAACCTTGCTATCATTGCCAGAAGCATTACTTTCTTATTTTTCTTTTTTCTTTTCTTTTTTTTTTTGCTTTGCTTATTACAAACACACATATTGGGAATCTCTACTCAACAAAGCCATTTTTTAAAAATTTATTTAAAGGGATTTTCCTTTCTCCTTCAAGTTGTACAGGCATGAACATATTAGAAATATTCTGAGGTAAATACTTAGAATTCTGAATTATTTTCTGTAATAACAAAGTTTCCCAACAGTTTCTTACAGATTCAGCTGACTAATTACTACAGATTTGGTTGCAACCCAAGTCACTTTAGTACCTTAGAAAAAGTGAGATGCTTCAGGCAAGATTATCAACATGAGAATAAATGAGTTAGCAAGCATTAATAAACCTGGAGAACAACAGTGTTAAATGTTTTATGCATCATTTGAGTATGTGCCACTGCAGAAAATTGAATGAACAGCTTTTTGGTTATGAATACTGGAAGTAAATTTTAAGCATTATTTTGCAATTCTTTTAGTGACAGACTTATCAAAATGGACATTTTCTGATAGAGAATGCCTTATAGGCACTCTCTCTCTTAGAGTTCAGCAGTGTGTGTAAAAACTCCATTCAGTCACCCTTTGTATTTAACTTCCTTCTCTCATGATGAAGCATTTACCCACTGAGAATTTACTGAATGTGGACTCTCTATCAGAGAGAGGGTTACATTGTGCTCACACTTAGGGCTACAACAATGAAAGAGAATTATGTCATATACTCTAAAAGGTCACCAAGAGCACCACTGGTTCTGAAACAGTTTTTAGCATTTAAATTTTATTGGATTATTGAACTATGAATGATAGAATAATATCAATAATTTTCTTAACAGCAAAAATTTGCTGAATAGCTACCATGTGCATAACACTCTGCATTTCAGATATAAATGGCAAACAGCACAATTACTGCCCTTGGAAATGACATTCTAGTTATTCTGCATATGGATTTTCTGTCCCCACATAGTTCTTCTAGTCACATAAGAGGAAAAGGAAGAAAAGTAAGAAGAGAAGCCAAAGGAGGAGTAGGGGGAGAGATAGTAACAATGTATGAGTGTGTGTGTGAGAGAGAGAGAGAGAGAGAGAGAATCTAATGTGCTCTAGAATTGCTTAAATTTCAAATGAGGTATAGCATGAACTCTTAAAAATTACTTTTCATTTAGCTGGAATGAAACTAATATTTGCTGTGTCTCCTATGTGTTAGGGACTGTATATAAGAATAATAATCAACATTTATTGAGAAGTAACTAAGTGCTTTACATGGATTATCTTTACATGGATTATTGTATCTAATCCTTTATATTATGCTTCAATCCTGTTTTACATGTGTCATTTTATCTAATCATCCCCAAAGCCTGATGAGATGTTTGTCCTCATTTTAAAGATGGGGAAATCCAGGCACAGAGGGATAGATAAAGTGCCCAATTTCACATAGCTGACAAGATAGAGAGCCAGGATTTAATTTCAGGCAGAGAGAGATTTTCCATGAAACTAATAAAATTTAAGATTCAGGAACACTCACTTTTGCTGCTTCTTTGAAGGATTTATATTTAAATTGTATTTATAATTTTGCTTTTTTTTTAATCTTAAAAGAGACCCTAAAAACTTTACAAACTTTAGGTCTTAGGCATTGGACCTTATACACAACTTCAAATTCCAGTTAATATAACTATAACTCTACCAGTTTCTTGAGGGAAGTATAACCTTCCCTCCTTTGACCATGGAAGAAGTGTACTTCCTAGAAACAAAGGCCAGTCTGTCCATCTCTCTCTCCTCTGGAGCCTGTTTTCTCTCCATTTCATAGACACTGTGATCAGTTCAGTTATATTTATTTAAATTCTCCTTCATCTCTCTTATCATTCTATTTCTCTCTATTGTATGGTCCCATCAGCGTTCAAACATGCTCTAGTTTCACCATTAAAAAGAGAGATTTAGAAAAATGAAAAAAAAAAAGTCCCAAATTTCCATTCTAGCTATTTCCGTACCATTTTATTTCTTTTTCAACTAGCAAAAGACCTGTAGACAGTCTGTCTTCACTACACTCATTCTTTCGTTTATTCAACAAATGTTAATGATACCTGCTATCCCGTGTCAGGCATTGTGCCAAACCACAGGATTAAAACAAAGAATACAGACTTCACAGGTATACTGACTTACAATACGAACTTGTATCTCATATGTCCTATTGTCTGAGATGCACTCAAGGGATAATAATAGGGATCTTGGTTTTCTCGTGTCTTATCTCTTATCAAACGTGTTTGAGTTTTAAAGTCTTTGTGTGCTCACACCCGAAAAACTCACCAATACTTTTCAAAAGCATTGCAAAATATTAGTGGAACATTTAGGCTCCAAATTTGGCATATGTACCTGAATTTACCTAGCTCTATTGTCATCTAAGGATTATTTTAATTTAAAATGTTGGCTGCACCTAATCATTTAGATATTTAGGTCACTAAAGTGAGTAACAGCTGTCGTTACCAGGTGCTCAAACAAGAGGGGATTTGTTCCACAAAATGGCATTTTCCTGGGCATTTCTACTAATATGGGTATGTTTAGTGGAACCCCAGTTTATAGATAGTATAAGAAGCAATCAGGATAAAGGAATAACTTTGTAAATCTCGGTCAAGTATATACAATAACAAGATTTTAATGTAGTTCTCTTTGATTGCAGAGCCTAAGATCTTTCAAATAAATGTTATAAATGCAGCAGAATCAAGAAACATAGGACAGATGAGATTGAATGGGAACAAAAGGATCACAAAGAGGAGTATATTATGGAGCATGACTTCCAAGGAAAAAAGCTGTAGGAAACTTTAGGTAGAAAATATATAGTCATCTGTGCCTGAGGAGAACAGAAAACCCAGAATAGGAGTTTCATTAGACTGACTTTGTGTCTGTTGAAATCTTTCCTGGTCTGCCCCAGGAAAGACAGATGGAAGCTTCCTAGCTATGAAAGGCAGATATTTTAAAATTCCATCAAAGAGTTTGAACTCAGTTGATTAGATGTCTTCTTAAACTATTGATAAATTGTTTGTTTTGTTATCATTTCCTAGTAACCAGATTCACAGTGTTTTGTTTGTAGAATACCTATAGCTCTTGCTATTTTTGCTATCAAACTATTGGATTCTTTTGTTATAGAAGAAGCATTTTAAAGGGAGGATTTGTTCCTACTTTCCTTTAGCTGAATTTAAGCTTATTTGAAATTTTGTGTGATTTAGTCTTCTGCAGAGAGTTTTGTTGTGGGGTTTTTTTCTCCCTTTAATTTTAACTTGAACAGCTTGATGAGAGTTTAATAGAATTTGTTTTAAAGTTATTGCTGACCTTGAATTAAGTGGGAGCCAATATATCCCCATGCAGGTGTGGGCTTCAATTTATGGCAAATATGTTTGTCTTTACAGTTATGCATAATTTCCAAATTCTAGAAATTACTTCTGTTTTATAGCTGTATCTTCTAAACCCATCATAAGGAGGGCTCTGTCAGCATTTCTATTACATTCTTTACTTTACAGAGGTTTATAACATGGTCATAAAACTCACTCCAGGATTAGTTTTGGCAGATAAACTCTCATCTAGGGAAGAAAGGTGTTATTTTTTTTACCAACTGTTTAAAAAGAATATACCGGCTTGTCTCTTATCATACAATTGGAGTTCATAGACTCCTTTTGTTCTGCAATACCTCATTCTCTAAAAAGGGGATGTCCTAATTAGTCTTTA
This sequence comes from Vulpes vulpes, assembly GCF_048418805.1. Taxonomy (NCBI): domain Eukaryota; kingdom Metazoa; phylum Chordata; class Mammalia; order Carnivora; family Canidae; genus Vulpes; species Vulpes vulpes. The sequence continues at coordinate 104,782,840 of NC_132783.1, read as the reverse complement.
TATATTATATCTGTGCATTAGAACCTCTCCTTTTTCCTCAAAAGGAAGAGCTACATAGTAAAACAAACAAACAAATAAATAAATAAAAAGCTTGCTTGAACCCTAGAGTTCAACAGACATGATTTCAAATCCCAATTCTATGCCTTAATAGATTGTGAGTTAGCTACTTACTGAGTATAATAAGCACTTAAGAAAGGTAGCTATAGAGGTATATACTATTCATTTTTTTAGTATTTTTTATCACTTAGGAACTTAATGAGCTCCTTAATCAGATGCATATCATTTTCTCATTCAATATTTATTGAGCATCAGAATGGATGCTAGAAATACAAAGGCAATATAACAGCTGCTGTCCTCAAGGGATATGTAGCTCAGTAGGAAAGAGTTAGACTTCTGAAGAGACAAAGTACAGAATATTTAATGTTTCCCTAGAGGCTTGGACAGCTCAGAGCAAAGTCACTTAACTTAGAGTAGGGCATCATTGAAGGTTTTTTTTTAGGGAGTAAGTAGAAGAGTAGATATTTCTGTAGTGAATATTAAAGGATGGTTAAGAGAAAGATAAACATCCTTGAGTCATGGTTGCAGCATGTGCAAAGCACAAAGAGGAAAAGCATTGCCTAAACTAGGAAATAGAATGTGACTGCAGTTAAAAGTATAGAGGGATATGATGGTAGCAAAAAGGTGAAATGGAAAGATAGTTCTAGCTTTTCTCCCTCATGGTAAACCTCCTAAGCTCTTTCTTGACTCCGAGATCTTACATGCCATATAATCCTCTATTGTGGTTTTGCACATTTATTTTGATAAAGCATTATCTCCAGTAATTCCCCCCTAAAAAATTTTTGCAATAAGTTTAATTTTAAAAATATTTTATTTGACTAAAATGGCTTTATTGTACCCTCTCCTTTGGCATAAAAATTTAAGTCAGTATATAATTTTAAGTAGGAAATTATTTCCCTTAAAAATTTGTAGTATTACTCCACTGTCTTCAAGCATCTGGTAGTGTTATTGGGAAATTTCAAGCTCTTCTGATTTCTAATCTTTGCCTATGACTTATACTTTCCCCATTAGAAGATTTTAGAATATTCTTTTTGCCACTGTTTCTGGAATTTCACCTTTTTTTTTTTAATTTCACCTATTTTTACTAGTTGTTCTGACAGTCTGTGGACCTTTAATCCGAAACCCCATATCCTTTAGAGCTAGAAATTTTCTCAAATATATTATTTTATCATTTTTTCTTTTTTCGGTTGTTTAGAACTCTTATTCACATCTGAGATAATATTATGTGCTCTATTTTTCTTTTCTTTTCTCTCATCTTTCATTATTGTGTCCTTTGGACATGTTTTCTAGTTGTTTCCTTCATTGTATCTTTGAATCCTTCTATTGTTCGGCTTATTTTTTAATTTGTCCATTATGTTTTTTAAAATTGTTTAATTTTTCCATCATTGTCTTAGACCATTTTTATTCTTTAAATAATTCTTAAAAACAATATAATTTTGCTATATGAAGGGATATACTCTCATCAGTCTTCAGATAATGATGATAGTTTTCTTTTCTGAATAGTTTCTGTTTCATTATATTGACTGGTTTTGGTCTCTATCTTCCATTTTGGGGGATTTCTTCAGATGTTTTGTTAATCCTGGTTGTCTGTTCATGATTAAATTTGGAAATGTAAGAGGTAATTCGAAGCTATGAATGCTTAGGTGGTGTTTGTAGACTTTGTTCTTCATTGTGTACATTACTGGGCAAGCCAGTTTTTGGAACTTCATTAGATCAACATTTTTTGATATTTCTTCTTAGATTGGTCAGATTTCCTAGAGAAACCTCTTTCAAACTTTTGGTAGAGAGTAGGGGTCTAGGTAGTGTTATTATGTGAGTTAGCATTCTGAATGAAGTGTTGAGTTTCTTTAAGATAAGCATTCCAAAAAATGCATTCACCAGTTTGAGGTGTAAACCCGTTTAGTTTCTGGGATTTTCCCTGCTAGCTTGCAATTCTTTTGTCTATGGTCAGGTAATTTTTTTTTCTCCTCTTCTAGCAGATTTCCAGCTTCCACAATGTTGCTGGTTTCTTTTCTCCTGTTCTTTCTATTCTTTGAGTTTATATTTAAATAGCAAACAAATGAACAGAAACTCTATTATAGTGTAGTGGTGTTTGGAAGGAAGAAAGTTTACATGCATGGGTTCAATCTACATTCTTTTTTTTTTTTTTTCTTTTTTTTTTTTTTATGATAGTCACAGAGAGAGAGAGAGAGAGAGAGAGAGAGGCAGAGACACAGGCAGAGGGAGAAGCAGGCTCCATGCACCGGAAGCCCAACATGGGATTCGATACTGGGTCTCCAGGATCGTGCCCTGGGCCAAAGGCAGGTGCCAAACCTCTGCGCCACCCAGGGATCCCCTTATTCTACATTCTTAACTTGAAACCAGTTCTCTCCTGAATACATGTCATTCTAACTTTTCCCTCCAGAAGCATGATAAACTGCATTTGTTGAGGTCACTAATGAATTTACATTGCTAAACTCAGTGTTTTTGTTTTTTTCCTTTCAGTCTTCATACTTGTCCAGCCAGCAGCTATGACAGGTGAACAGTCTTACCTCCTTCATACAGTTTCTAAAATTGGCAAACATACTCTCCTGATTTTCCTTCTAATTTTGGGACTGCTTAGTCTTTCACTTTTTCAGATTTCTTATCTTTTCATCCTCTCAACAGTGGAATCTCCCAGGATTTAGTCCTTGGACTTTTTTCTTTTCTTTCTTTCTTTCTTTCTTTCTTTCTTTCTTTCTTTCTTTCTTTCTTTCTTTCTTTCTTTTCTTTCTTTCTTTCTTTCTTTCTTCTTTCTTTCTTTCTTTCTTTCTTCTTTCTTTCTTTCTTTCTCTTTCTTTCTTTCTCATTCCTTCTTTTTTTCATCTCCTTCTTTTCATTTTCTTATCTAGCATCATGATTGTAGATACGTTTATATGCTGATGACTCAAAAACTTTTATTTATCTCTCCTGATCACCAAACTGAAATATTCAGTGTCTACTCCTGGATATATCAAGTTATCTCAAACTTAACATCAACCAAATTGAGTTCTTGATCTCTTTCCCCAAATCAATTTGTCTTTCCCCAAATCTTCCCTGTTGTATATAGTAAATGTTCTGCCAATTACCCAAACCAAAGTTGGAGCTGTCTTTGATTTCTCTTCCTCATATACTTCACCTAATATCAGGAATCGGATCACTTTTCATTTTTCCCGTTACTCTTCACTCTCATTTAAACTACCATTTTCTTTCATTGATTATGATAATAGTGTCCTAAGGGGTCTACCAGCTATTTCTTTTGTCTTTCTTCCAAAATCACAGTTTAACTGGTATGTTAAAGCACTCCAGTGTGTTCCTATTTCACTCAATGTAAAAATAAACATTTTTGTGATGGCCAACAAAATCCTGCATGACTTCTGTTTCCTTTGCTTCTCATCCCACATTACCTTTCTGACCTTCTTTTCTACTTATTCCTGTTCTGCATCACTCCAGCCATTGTTTTCTTGTATTTCCTTAACATGCTCTCTTGCCTCCATCTGGGCACCTCTGCACTTGCTATTCTCTCTGCCTGGAACATCCTTCATTCCCACCCCTACTCTTTACCAATAGTTACACCTCCTTCAAATCTCTGGTTAAATGTCACCTTCTCAAGAAAGCACACCCTATCTAAAATTCCAACTTTCTTTTTAAAATAGCAACTGTCCTCACCCACTCATCATTCTATATATGGTTTGCTTTCACCTTTCATCAGAAACTAACATATTACACATTTGTTTATTTTCTTTAATAACCATTAGATTATAGATATATGTGAGTAAGAATTTTCATCTCTTTTGCTCACTGATATATCTCTAGTGCTTACAACATGGCCTGACAGAGAGTATGATCTTGATAAATAAATGTTGGGTAAATAATTGAATGAGGTATATTAGTTTCATTATCATTTTGCATTTGAGGGGATTAAAACTCAGGATTAAGTAACTTGCCCAAGTCCTCAAAATTCCTTAAATGTGTGAAGCATAATTTAATTCGGATCTCTCTGGCTTCAGTGCCTACACATTATCTAAAGAGTAAACTGCAACTGATAAGTAAGTAAGATAAAAATTAGAAATTGTCTAGTAGACTTAAGAACAAAGAAATTTTCTTGGTGGCCTTGTCAGCAGCAATCCCAGGAAAGTAATGAGACAGAAGCCATAATGTAATAGGTTTAGGAATGAATGGAGACAAGTTTAACTGCTTCTTCAAGGCCATAAAAAAAAGGAAAAGGGTACATAGGGAGTTTCCTGGTTTTGTGTGTTTGCTTGTTTGTTTGCTTTTTTAGATGGGGCAGTCATGAGTGTGTTGAAGTACAAAAGATAATGAGAACCAGTTGGAAGCGAATGAGGTAAAGCAGAGGGGAGAATGAAAAACCACTGAGTGAATGGGAGAGAATGTAACAAGAAACATAGAAAGAACATAGAAAGAAAGGTTTATTTATTTACCAATTCTCACAGTAATGTCATTGCATCCATTCATTTATTTTTTCAATAAATATCAACATACAAGGCCTTATGCACTGTTATAGGTCCTGGGCATAGGGAATGAATAATAATATTGTTGAGACTTTATTTATGTATTTATTTTATTTTATTATTTTATTATTTATTTGTTTATGCAGGAGGTGCTGAATTTTAAAAATGCAATGGACTTGCCCAAAGTAATTCATCTAGGAATTACTGGTGTCTGAATTTCAATCACAGCAGTCTGACTTTACAACTTCTTCCTTTAGTCACTTTTTTCCACTACTTAAGAAAATAAAATTTATATTCTGGTGAGAGAGAGAAACAAACAAGAAATCATTAAACCCCCTACAAAGATCATTTTACCTTTTATAATGAGATTTAACATAGGTTTATAAAATAGTGACTTCGGTGATCAGAGCAAGTTTCTCTGAGGAGATGATGTTTAGGCTAAGATTGGAGCATAATCAAAAGTTAGCCACTAAATATTTCAAGCCCAGAGGAGAGCTAGTTTCAGGATATTTGTGGGTTTAAACTTTTTTATAATTAAGAATGTAAAGAATGTTAGTGTGTACCTGGAGAATAGGAAGTGAAGATGAAAAGTGTTGGCATCTCAAATCAGTTTAAACAGGTATGTAGGGCCCGGGTCAAGTGGGAGTTTGTGAACCTGTGGAGTTTAGATTTTATATTCAGTACACCAATGTGCCACTGGAAAGTTTTAAGTATGTATTTAGTGTGAGGTAATTTATATTATTGAATGATTATTTTGATTTTAGAGGGCCCTACTGATCAGATTTCTTAATGGGTGAAATACATTAGAAATTTAAGTTAGCTTATGTTTTAGGCATGTCTTCCAATATACCAGTTTATTTACTGCAAAAGTAGAGCATACCAGCCATATGTATCCTTTTCACTTGATGACTATGTAGATAATCACTCCTTCCTAGTTATTGGAAATAATGAAATGGCTAAAAATGCTGGAAAAGAATATTGTTTGGGAAAGTAAATTCATCCTTTATTTTGTCAGTATTCACTGACTACTTATTGAGCCCCATACTAAGTGCTGGAGGAAATAGAGCTCTAAGAAACATGTGTTATGTGCCCACATGGGGATGGAAATGGCCATTGAATAGTCAGTAAAGTAGTAACCAAATGTTGATATTATAACCACTCACTGTATTTACCAAATGAATTTTCAAGAGATGTGAGTTGAACAAACTAATAAAAAAGAATTTAATTGTTAAACTTAATGATTTTGATTGACCATCTCATTAATACTCACTTTGTAGAGACCGAATAAAGAAAATAAAATTCCATGAAGAATGAAAATATAATATATACGGTCCAGAGATGTAGCCAGTCAATATGATATTCCAAGCAAAGGAAAAAAAAGAAACAAAGTAATACAGAAACAAAATAATAAGATTTAAGAGATATGTTGAAGAATGACAGAAATAAATACTTAGTGCCATTTAGAAGTATACTTCAAAAAGATGAAATGCAAGAATGATTACATTAGAAAGGCAATTTTGTTTAAAGCCTTTGTTTTGTGGAAATTTTGCTATTTGTTGGTTCTCCTCCCTAGGAAACAAGCAATGACTCCTTCAAAAAAAAGAACATTGTCATGGAAAGTAGTGTTGCCTATTGATTAAGAACATGGGCTTTGGTCACGTTAAACAAGCAACAACAACAATAACAACCTGGATTCAAAGCCTGTCTGTACAGTTTATTAGTTGTGTGAACTTGAACAAGATAATCAGCAACAGAGTGATCCCTTTTCCAAAAGAAAAATATTTTAGAGCTAGAAAGCAACTTGAGGTCATTTAATTCGATACTTCTATTTTACTGATAAAGAAATGTTGCCTCAAGGTTGGTAAATTATTTGTTTAAAGTCACATAAATTGCTAATGTTCAGGCCTCCACGGTCACAGCCATTCCAAGGATGTATTCCCTTCTAGAACAGAGATGGCAGCCCTACATGGTGTCTGGCATGATTAGAAAACTTTGAAGTATCCCAATGAAAATTAAAGCATATCCACAGAAAAATCCCAAGTTGCATCTGATTAGTTTTCCTTTTAGTATCTCAGACTTGCCACTTCTTGAGTACTGCTTTCTTCAACTCTGTGCCTGAAATATAACTTACTTGTGACTTTTTGTTATAGGCCTGCAAACTTTTGAAGCACATTCTATTTTGTTTGTGTCTGTGTTTCCTGTTGTTCCCTGCCATTCCTCATAGGTGCACACAGAGGTGGGAAAAACTCAATATATATCTCCAATTACGCTACTGCTGAGTATGTATAGAATCCTAATGGGATAAATCAGTGATCCACAACACAAGGTCCATTTCAGTCAACTTCATTTGAATACCCTTTATATCCCTTTGCTTCAAGAGAAAACTTGAGTTTAAATGGTAACGGATGCAAGTGATTAAGCCAGAGTCAAAGTTTGGGGTTCTCTGATCCTCAGACATCAATACTGGCTTCATACTCCAGTGATGTTTGTTGGAACATGGATATGCAGAAAGGTATGCTATAAATAGCAAAACATCATTTTTCCTGCTCTGTAGCAAAATCACAAATGTATTGGCCTTGTTTTTGTCATATCAGGCTTTACTGCCAAAACATGAAGTCTGTTAAAGACACTTGCCATATCCATAGAATGATTTGAACCCTTTTTAAATTTGCTCATCACTGACTTAATGCATAGTAACTAGCCGATTAAAATGATTTTAGAATTGGCATATAAAATATGTGGCCATTACAGCCATCTTTTCAGGAGTGGGAAAAACTCCTGCTGAAGCTACAGCTGGAAAATAATTTGCTGAAAAATCGGCTGAAGCGGGAGGTTCCAGCTCATTGAAACTCAATTTATTATATGCTTAAATGACTCCTGGAACAGAAGAATATGTAGGCAGTACAACTAGACAAGGCAAATTCTGTGCTGATAACAAATGTGTAAAACTTCAATACCTATTGGAGAAGTGATAGCAGCCAAATTCTATACTTGCCAACTAGTAGAAAATGTGAACATGCTGTTAGATAATTAACATTTTCCTTATTATGCAGGACTGGGTAGTGAATGCATAACCCAACTCTTTTTTCCCTCTGGATAAGTTGCAACTCAAAAAAGCATATGATTAAAGCAAAGCTCAGTTTTCTGAGAAACTTTGTGATCTGTGCATTAAGGTTATGATATATTAGCCTGTGGTTCTAAGGTAACAGATTTATAATCACGGACCTTGGTTAATAATATCAGATGGATGGTGGCTTATTTTATCTTGCACAATTCTGTTAAATCTGAAACTGACTAGGGTTGAAGATTTACTATGCTGATATTACACCCAGTTTGCCACGTCTTACCATTTTATACGTGCAGACAACACTTGATAGGAATTCTCAAAGCCATGCAATGCCAGGGATAATTCAAAATGGCCAATAATAATAATTAGTAATATTATGACATTTTGAGTACTTGTATACTTTTAGATGAAACATTTTTATAATTGATTTGAATTTCTAATGCTTGTATGCTCAATGTTGAGCTCAGTCTAAAGTTTAGAACTCCCAACGATAGCCTGTTTCTTCTCAGCATTGCAGCAAAGTTTCAGAAGGATTTAATCTATTTTTTAAAAGTTAGGGAAGTGTTATTTAGAAGTCTTTTAACACTAAAAAGATGATTAGAGTAAAAAGTGAAATACCCTCTTTGTCCTACAGCATTGCAATTTTTACTTCCCTTCAACAAGGATTAGACTTCTTTTCTTTTTTTTTCTTTCTTTTTTTTCTTTTCTTTTCTTTTCTTTTCTTTTCTTTTCTTTTTTCTTCTTTTCTTTCTTTTCTTTCTTTCTTTCTTTCTTTTTTTCTTTCTTTCTTTCTTTTCTTTTCTTTCTGTTCTTTTCTCTTTTCTTTTCTTTTTTTTCTTCTTTTTATTTATTTATTTATTTATTTTTTTTTTTAAGAGAGTATAAGTAGGGTGAGGAGGGAGTACTGGGGAGTAGACAGAGAGTGAGAGAATCCCAAGTAGAGCCCAGTATCATGACCCTGAGGTCATTAACCACAGCCAAGATCAAGAGTTGGACACCTAACTGGATGAGCTAGCCAGGTGCCCTACACAAAGGTTAGATTTATTTTCATGTGTCTTTCTCACATTTTCCACCTATAAACATTTGTTTTTACAATGCATTTACAAAAGTACACTTACAGAAATGTATAGAGTTTTGTGTTTGCTTGTGTGTAGGTATATGTGAATCTTTGTGTGTTTTTACATAGATGTTTTTGGGCAATGGTATTACACTATTTTTTTTTTTTTTCGGTTTAAATTACCTTGTGGAGAAATGCCATAGATATAAGTGGCTAAATCAATAGATCTATTGATAATGTAAATTATCTCTATATATGGTTTGAATCTACGAATACCATCCTGAATTATAACAATAGTTTATTAAAACATTATTCTAGTCATGGAATTTAGAATATTTCCTTTTTTATATAAATAATAAAAAAAATGAACATCTTTCCCCTGGCTAAAGCATATCTCTATTAGAAATATACATGCAGAATTGCTGAAGAAGGGGGAATATATATTTTTTTAATTTTTGATAGATACTTAAAAATTGGTTTCTAAGTGTACATGAAAATTCATTCCTCTACATTTTATCATTAGATATCTTCATTCTTACAGATATGTCTTTGTTTTAATTTCCATTTTTCAAATAACTTTTATTAGCTATTGTATGTCTTCCTTTATAAATTTCTTACACATATACAATTTCATATTTTATTTAATCTCTTGTCTTTATTGACTTCTAGGAGTTCTTTATATGTTTTGGATATATGTGTGCATGTGTATGTGAGAGATTAATACATGTATGAGAGAGGGTGAGAGAAATGTTGCAAATATTTTGGTTTATATGCTTATTTTTTTAAAGATTTTATTTATTTATTTACTTATTTATTTGAGAAAAAGCAAGAAAGAGCACCAGCAAGGAAGAAGGGCAGAGGGAGAAGCAGACTTCTCCCAGGGCTTGATCCCAGGACCCTGGGATTACAACCTGAGCGCAAAGGCAGATGCTTAACTGACTAAGCCACTCAGGTGCCCCGCACACTTACTTACATTAACCTTGGTGTCATATTGCTCAGTGGAGGCCTGGCAAACTTTAAAGTAATAATATTATTTATCAGATATTGAATATTATAAAGATTGTGAATACTGAACTGTGTTCTTTATATCTATCTCTATTTTTATTAGATCTATTTTATTCAGATATCAATTGATATCACACTATAATTATGAAAACTGAAGCTTGGTGAGAAGATGTGATTTGCTTAAAGTCAAACACTAGACAATAAACAGATAAGAATTTCAATGAGATATTGATGGCTCTCCTTATCACATTATGCTGCCAATATCAATAGAGATCATAATACTATGATCTGTACCTTTTTGAAACTGTTTAAACTATACCAAATGTTAAGCCTTCACATGGTGCTGACCTCAACTGCCTTGATGAGTGAAAATCCAAGGAATATGGCAATACAATGAGTTTTACTTGTTGTGTGGCAGAGTCTAGAGCCTAAATTAAATGTCACAATATGTAAGCTTTCCTCCCAATACATTAAGAAAACACTCTCATAAACACAGATCACTTGTATCTGCTTTGCTCACTTACATAAGGTTAAAATATGAGATATTTTACTTTATATGTTGTACATTTCATTATTATGCATTACAAACTCAACGGATTCTTTAGAGGTGATCCATTATGAGGTTTAGTTTGATATTGAAAATCCCAACACAGTGAAGAACAAGCTACAAATTTGCCATGAATTTTACTTAATACATCTTGCTTAATATGTGTGCTGTTTTACTCAGCACCCTTAAATGGAGTTTGTCAGGTATTTGTTTGATTGTTAGGGAAACTGTAAATATTCAAAGTATTCAGCATATTTTCAGATATTAAAACTATTGCTCATCTTGATTTGACGCCTTTGAGATTTGAAAATGGGCTGTATCAGCATTAGAGGAACTCAGTAGATGAAAAAGTGATGGGAAATGTTGTCTACCAGACATAGGTACTGGTTCTTATTTGCTAAATTTTAGGAGACTGAAAGGCAAATTTTCTGCCCCAAACTGACCTTTCTCAAATTAATAACTCACATCCAATCCTGATTACACTTTATCTGTCATTCTCCAGCATTAATTTCTGTACAATATGGTTGAATGCATGTGATTTTGTCAGCCCCATTTCGTAAAATTAATTAATGGTGATTAGATGTATGAATTTCAAAAATTTAGAATATGTTTACTGATGTAAAAAATATTTTTAACATACTATGTTTTTATTGGGTTTTATGTTTTTCCCAAGACCCAGAGAAGCTTCTAAATATATATATATATTCCAAATATATATATATATATATATATATATATATATATATATATACTGTGCATTATATGTAATGCTTACTGCAGATATAAAGGACTAAACCTAAAATATAGAAAAAGAAGAAAACCCTTGTTTCAACCAAAGCATTATAAGACAGATTTTATAATTTAGTTTTAAGGGTAATCCAGGTTCAAACTTAATGTCAAACATACTATGTACTCAAAATTTGAAATATGTGATCATCCTTAGAGAAAATCTTAGAACACATGTCTTCTTGCCAAATTTGTATTTGCATAATAGTGAGCTATAAGGTTATAGATCACTTTGTGGCAGAGTGCCAACCCATAAACTGCTTGGTAAAGCTACTAAAAACTTCAATCTAAAATACATTTATCTCAGTTAAGAGTTTGAATCCTCCATAAAAAATGAAATGCACTAGAGTCTCTTAGTTCTTAAAAAAGAGAGAGAGAGCAAATTCTAAATTCTGTTTATTTCTACATTTCTTCCTTTAACTGCTGCAGACATAAATGCAAAATGAATGTTGACATATTTGTTTAGCATCCCTGAACAGATTAAACTGCTTTAGAAGTTCTTCTGTAATCAGGCTTGAAAAATGGAAGCTAGCATTCACATCCCTGGATAGATTAAATTGTTTCAAAAGTTTCCCATTAATCAGACATGAAAAAAATATTATCAAAGTAGCAGTAGGTTCTTTGAAAAATACTTAAAATTGTCCTTACAACAAACTTTGCTGCAGCTTCACTGTATAATGACTTTTTTGGTCATACATATACAATACATTAAGTTTATAACCTGTTTATGTCCTCTATAAGTGTGTTTCTAAGTACAAACAAATATTAATCCATTGTGAAATGCATTGTGTATGTATAAAGAACACTGGGTTGGCTGTGGAGCTGTCAGTTGCTTATGATGCATCTTTGGGCAAATAAAATAGGAAATATATTTTTTTTAAAAAATTGAGCTTTGTTCAGGTGAACCTTGAGTATTTGAATATTATTCTTTATAATAATTTTGTAGGTTTAACATTGTTGTGCCCATTTTAGAGATGAGAAAACTGAATATCAAAGATATTAGTTGTCTTGTATCTAGGTAGTAAATTGTATCTAGTTGTCTCATAGCTGTTAGGCAGTAAATACTCAGTGTTAGACCTAGCTCACCTCAAAGTTCCTATTCCTCCCATTCTTCACTATCTCTCTGAAACTAGCTTTCTCCTTTGTAAAATGAAGTGACTGGATTATATTATTATTTGGGAGGAGGATTTCTGTGGCTCTCATATATAGGGTCTCTGGTTCTTGATTTGACTTAATTTCTCCTTTCAAGATTGGATATATCACCTAAGTATTATATAATACATATAGGTGATTTGTGACACTTAACTCCATTTTCCACTCAAATCCTCTAAATTCCTACCAAACAGGCACTGAGACTTGGGATAAGAAATGATTCATCTACTATTGAAATGCATATTATTCTAACAGTGTGAACTTGAGTTTATTTCCATCACCCAGCCAAGGAGTATAAAACTTGAGTTTGATAGGAACCATGCAGGCGAAAGACATATATCCACACCACTATATTTTTAGTAGATTTGATAAATTTACTTTACTTTTGAAGGTAGTCAACAATGAATCACCGCTAGTTACATTAGTTCCTTCACAGGTTTTGCTCTTCACAGAGAATTCTTTCAATAAAATTATATGACATTGCCAAATAATGATAAAAAATAGAGGTCATTTCTCTTGGATTCGAGTATGATTTTAAATGAAAAATCTTTTTTTTTTTTTTTTTGAAAAATCTTTGTAAATGAAATTTAATTTCTACTTTTCCTCACATGTAAAAAGTTATTAAATGCATCTCATTCATTTAGAAGAGTACATTTAATATGGCTTAGCAAAAACTATGAGCTGTTTTTCAGAGGCAGTTGTACTAAGGAGCATCTTGAATAGTCAAAGAAGAGGTCACAATTTTAGTCAAATATTTCATGACACAAATGATGTCAAAACTATTAAGATGTCATGGACAGATTTGTGCTTTTAACCATGATAGAGTAATGGGTATCCAGCTCTCCTCCATAAACAATATGAAATTGGATAATATATATGAGGCCACATTTTAAGATCTAGAATGATAGGCAATATGTGAAAGAGATCTTTGAAAAAGAAAAATGTAAAAGATGTGTTTAGTTTGCATTCCAGATTTTTACTTGAAGATGCCTTCCAAAATGTGATGCAGAGAAATTAAACTCAAACAGAAACTAGAGGCCTCAATAACTGGGGGAAATAGAAATCAGAGTTTGGGGCTGTTCAGGTGCTGAAATTTGTGGAACAAGGTATTGGAGACCAGGAATCCATGCAGAGAAGGAATCTTAGAAATTTGCATAATGTTCCATTTGAGTATTTAGCCAAATACTAATATGTGCACATGGTAAAATTCTGCAAGGCTTGGTAGAGAACAGCTGTTGAATGTCGTTGAGCTGAAAAAAAAATTTTTTTTTCAGAAATTACACAATACTGAGAGACATTGGTGTTCTTACTATAAATAAACATTTCTGAGCTTACCAAACATTCAGTTTATTCCATTGAATGCCCATTCAATTTAGCATAATGGTCAAACCTTAGCAGTATGTCTCTGTAAATGTACTCTAACAGAACCTAAGACAAAACTATGACAGGATAAAATTGTACAACTTAGCATCTGTCAAAGAAAGAAAATATAATTTAGTCAGAAATAAAAGTAGTACCACAATATTGAGAATACCTCTAAAAAGAGTAACCTTACCCTCTTTCTGCTTAAGAAAAAACAAAACAAAAGAAAGCAAATTGAACTGTAACTATAAATAAAAGCAGTCAATAGAAATAGCACCAGAGATTTTATATATGTTGAAATCAGCAGTCAAGAACTTTAAAACAACTGTTAGAAAATGTTCAGTACTTTAGTGAACATTTTAGTGAAAATGTGTACAAAATGAGTGAGAGATGGAAAACTGGATAGAGAAATGAAAAATATGATAGTACCAAATGGACATTCAGAAACTGAAACTTGAAATATCTGAAATGAACACTTCTCAGTATAGCTCAACTGAAGATTAGACACTAGAAAAGAAAAAAACCTTCAATAGACTTAAAGGCATATCAGGGAAATGAAAACAAATGAAACATATAGAAAACAAAACTAGAAAAAACATGCATAGTGACTTGTGCAGATGAAAAATTATGTTGTCTAATGTATATCTAGTTAAAGAAATAGAAAGAAGGAAGAACAATCTTTCAAATCTGATAAAGTGTAAAACTCATAGATCCAAGGAAAACCTACCAATAGTCACGTTTCAAAAATCAAAGACAAAGAGAAAATATCAAAAGCAGCCAGAGAATGAAAAAAGTATTATATATAGGCAAACAATGAAATCATTGTTGACATCTAATTAAACACAATGTAAATCAGAAAACAAAGGAATTATATTTTTAAAGGACCAAAGAAAAAAAGTCATATAGAAATCTAATCCTATAGATTATATTATTAAAAAATGAAGGTGAAACAAAGACTTTTTCATGTAAGCTAATGTTGAGAAAATTTGTTGCAACCAGCCCTTCATTAGGGCAATATTAAAGAAGATTCCTCGGGGTGAATAAAAATGATGTCAGAGGGACTTCAGATATACATGGGGAAATAAAGAATACATGGAACTGTAAATATGTAAGTAAATAAAAATATTTATTAAAGAATTTATATCCAATATATTAAAAGTGTTCTGGACTTAAAATGTGTAAAATAAATATATATAATATCACAAAGGACTAGATGGTGACGAACAGAATTATATTGCTGGAAGCTTCTAAAAGTGTATATGAAGTTGTAAGTGTTAATCCTTACTGTATTTTAATCATTAAAGCAACGACCAAAATTAAAACAAAGAGGTCTACCAAAAAGTTATACCAACACACCAAGGGAGGAGATTAAGAGAATGAACACCAAACAACACCTGACTAATTTAAAAAGAGAGAGGAAAAGAAAAAACAAAAGAAATGAACAGAGAGAACAAACAAAGGTAATAAAACAGATGGTAGACCTAAAATTAACCTTATTGATAATTACACGAAACACTAATTGACAAAACTTTCCAATTAAAAGCATTAATTGCCAGACTAAATAAAAACAGTTAAGATCAAAATATATTATATTTGCAGAATAAATTTACATTTAAATTGAAGGAGTCAGAAGTAAGAAGATGAGAAAAATATATTCTATGGAACACTAATCAGAAGAAAGTTGAATTGGTTATAACATTTCCAGAATAAGTAGACTTTAAAACAATGCATTCTACAGACAAAATAGAGGAATATTTTTAAGGATTAAATTTATAATTTATCAAGAATTTATAGTAGTCCTAAATTTGTATGTGCCTAGTAAAAGAGCTTCAGAATATATAAAACCTCAAACTGGCAGAACCAAAGGACAAATTCACACTCAAATTAAATACTTCTCTTTCTGAAATGGATAAAGCAAGGTCACAGAAAATCAGTACAGATATATTTAAGCCACAAACTTGATAGATTATCAACCAACTTGAGCTAATTGACATTCATAGATGATTCAAACCATATAAAAATACATATTCCTGGGTGTCTGGTGGCTGAGTTGGTTAAGCCTATGCCTTTGGCTCAGGTCATGATTCCAGGGTACAGGGATGGAGCCCCACATCAGGCTTCCTGCTCAGCAAGAAGTCTGCTTCTCTCTCTCCCTCTGCTCCTACCCCCTGCTTGTTTTCTCTATAGGTAAATAAATAATAAAATCTTTTTAAAAATGCATACTCTTTTCATTCTTTTTTTTTTTAATTTTTATTTATTTATGATAGTCACACAGAGAGAGAGAGAGAGAGAGAGAGGCAGAGACATAGGCAGAGGGAGAAGCAGGCTCCATGCACCGGGAGCCCAATGTGGGATTCGATCCCGGGTCTCCAGGATCGCCCTGGGCCAAAGGCAGGCGCTAAACCACTGCGCCACCCAGGGATCCCCTGCATACTTTTTTCAAATGCACTTTATATTTTTTACAAAACAGACTATAGGCCACACAACACGTTCCAACAGATTTAAAAATATTTAATTCATCTAGAGTATGTCCTCTGATCAAAATAGAATTATATTAAAAATCAATATTAGAACAATATTTGAAAAAAAAAGTTCTCCAAATTTAGAAAGTTGACTAACATTCTGAAATTCCTAATGTTCTAACTTGCCTTTGGGTCAGTGAATAAATCAGAAATAAAATTAGGTAAAAACATAAATGGAAAAATTCTGTATCAAAATTTGTGGGATGTAGCAAAAGCAGTGTTTAGAGAAAAATGCATTGTTTAAAATGATTGTATTAGAAATAGAGAAAATGTAAAATTCATGATCTGAAGTTCCATCTTAAGAAGCCAGAAACAGAAGAATAAATTAAATGCAATGTAAGTAGAAACAAAAATAATAGATGAGTATGACCATATAAAATGTAGAAAAAGTGGGGAAATGAAGAAAAATTAAAATTGGCATTTCATTTTTTAAAATTTATTTTATTTTTTAATTTTTTAAAGATTTTATTTATTTCAGAGAAAGAGAGAGAATGAACAGGAGGAGGGGAGGCAGGAGGAGGGAAAGGCAGAGAGAGAAGTCTCCCCACTGAGCAGGAAGCCCCAATGCTGGGCTCAGTCATAGCATCCTGGGATCATGACTTGAGCCAAAGGCAGACTTAACCTACTGAACCACCCAAGTGCCCCTAAAATTGGCATTTTAAAAGTACTGAAATTTTGAGATACCTGGGTGGCAAAGTTGGTTGAGTGTCTGACTCTTGGTCTCTCTCTCTCTCAAATAAATAAGTAAAACTTTAAAAAACTAAAAAATAAAAATAAAAGTATTGAAATTTTGAACTTCTTCAGTACAGATCACAAAAAAAGAAAAGAAGTGGAGTCAATGAAAATATATCATTAAATATCCTAGTGATACTAAAAGGAAATAAGGAAATTTATAAGCAATTTTATCTTTTTGATCACACAAATAACTAAACTGAGCTATGTATATTGTCAAACCTGACACTGGAAGGAACAAAAATATCTGAATAGCTTTATAGCTCTTATTTTTTTTATTAATTTTTATTGGTGTTCAAATTTTTATTGGTGTTCAATTTACCAACATACAGAAAAACACCCAGTGCTCATCCCGTCAAGTGTCCGCCTCAGTGCCCGTCACCCATTCCCCTCCAACACCCGCCCTCCTCCCCTTCCACCACCCCTAGTTCGTTTCCCAGAGTTAGGAGTCTTTATGTTCTGTCTCCCTTCCTGATATTTCCCAACATTTCTTTTCCCTTCCTTTATATTCCCTTTCACTATTATTTATATTCCCCAAATGAATGAGAACATACACTGTTTGTCCTTCTCCAATTGACTTATTTCACTCAGCATAATACCCTCCAGTTCCATCCACGTTGAAGCAAATGGTGGGTATTTGTCGTTTCTAATTGCTGAGTGATATTCCATTGTATACATAATTGGTATTTGTAATTAAGAATTTTCCCACAAAGGCAAGTCCAGACCCAGATGTACGTAAGAAATAAAGAATACCAACCTTATGTAATTTTTTTGAGAAGATAGAGAAAAGAGGGACTCCTTTCCACTTTGCCCTGATTATGATGCCATCATCAGTCAAAAGCATTACAAAATTTTTTTAAAAATGTTGTTTTTATGTTTTATGAACATTCATGTGAAAATCCTTAAAACATTAGCAACTTTTTTTTTTTAATTTTTATTTATTTATGATAGGAACACAGTGAGAGAGAGGCAGAGACACAGGCAGAGGGAGAAGCAGGCTCCATGCACCAGGAGCCTGACGTGGGATTCGATCCCGGATCTCCAGGATCGCGCCCTGGGCCAAAGGCAGGTGCCAAACCGCTGCGCCACCCAGGGATCCCAACATTAGCAACTTTAATCCATGCAAGTGTTGGAGATGTGGTACATCCACTTTGGAAAATAGTTTATTTCTTATTAATTTAAATATATTTTTATCAGTTAATCCAGCCATCTAGATATTTTTTTACCCAAAAGAAATAAAAATATATTGACATGAATTAAAATGAATACATAGCTTGTACATGAAAATGAATAGCAGACGGTTTATATTTATAGTAGCCCAAAACTGAGGGAAAAATGCATACAGTAGAATGAAAAATGAATAAACATATGGATGATTTTACAAAGATAATATTGAGTGAAAAGATATATGCACTCCTTTCTTGCATGAACTGTATATGATTCCACTTGTATAAAGTTCAAACTATCTGTGGTATGAGAAGTCTAAACGGTGGTTACCTTGGAGTAAGCAATTAGTAAAGTGGCTTGATAGCACTTCTGGAGTTCCAATGTCATTGTTCTTGATTTCAGTGCCAGTTAGAGAACTTTGTTTCCTATGTTAAGAATGCACTGCGCTGTAAGCATATATTCTGTGTTGTTTTCTTTATGTTATCTTTAAAAATTGCACTAAAAAATTAAAAAAAATAAAAAATTGCACTAAAAATTATTGGATTTCAGAAAGGGTTTATAATATAAGCTTGAGGTAAAATTGGGATATAGTTTGGCTTTTGGAATTTTATTAGAATTACATTATACCAATATTTTTATTCTAATGATCACAATTTTGTGAACATTATCTAATACAATGATTGGAAAATAGAAGGCATACAAAGAAATGCATTGTTTCAAGAATGAAATTCTAAGGGAGTGAATGAGTGACTCTTATATGTACAACCAATTGTAATATTTGTGATTATTTCCACACACACACAAATATAATGGGAATAAAAGCACTGCAGGGTAATCAGAGCAACATATTTTTCTTAATGTATTAATTTCTCTCTTAATATAGCTGGGTATCTAGATAATCAATCAAACATGTAGAAACTTAAATCTCACACACATCTCTTCTTTTAATTATTTTTTTTCATAACAGCCCTTAGGAAGTTATACCATTTATTTCCAATGGCTCTTGTTTTCAGCATAATAAAATTTTTCATCCTAAAATGTACTAAATACACTCTCAGAAGTGATATTTTCACATAATAATGTTAAGCAGTGAAACACTAATCCATTTTCATGACACAGTAGTTTGTATTCAGAGCATATCATATGGAACAAAGTTAAATTGTATACCATTTAATTTCAAGTGATACTACATTCTTTTATTTGTCTATGCATGATTAGCAAAAAAGATGTAGAGGTAGCATCTTTTATAAATATTTGTCTGTTTTCTGTGTATGTTTTCCACACTTCTTCTGAAGTGCCCTTATGTTTGTCCTTGATTTTGCTTCAAAAGTGCCTTAACTTTATATTTAAATATAGGTTGAGTGCAAGATGACTATGAGTCTATAGAGTCTGTAAAATTGATGACAATGTATCAAACAGAATGAATTTATTTTTCAAAGAATTACTCCCTTAGGCACACTTTCTGCCAGTCACATGCCACTAATATGTATCCTGATTTGGAGAGTACAATATATGTTCAAAATATTATGTATTGCATACAAACTATGGTATTTATTTTCAGATTATTAGTCATCACTTGTATAAACTTGTTTTTATTGGACTTCATCATATTTTTTTCTCATTACAATTAAAGGAAAAAATGTTTTCAGATCATGACTTCATCACTTAGCAAGAGGAATTTAGGAATAAATTGAAGTGACTAAACAAGATATGGTGTGTTTGATCTCCCAAGAAGACCAGTGATTTTAATTACAAACAAAAAAAAAATTACTGCCTGTTTTCTTTTAGAAGTTTTATGGTTTCAGTTTTATATTTAGATCTTTAACCCATTTTGAATTTATTTTTGTATATGATGTAAGAAAATGGTACATTTTACTCTTTTGCATGTGGGTGTCCAATTTTTCCAGCATCACTTATTGAAAAGACTGCTTCTACCTCATTGTATATTTTTGTCTCCTTCGTCATAGATAAATTAACCATGTATGTTTATATATACTTCTGGGTTCTATCTGATTCTTTGTGTTTGTTTTTGTGCCAGTAGTTTAATGTTTTGATTACTACAGCTCTGTAGTAGTATCAGATTTGAGATCTTGGATTTTGATACCTCTAGCTTTATTCTTCTTGCTCAAGATTGCTGTGGCTATTTGTGGTCTTCTGTGGTTCCATACAAAATTTAGATCATTTGTTCTACCTCTGTGGAAATGGTATTAGTATCTTGTTAAAGACTGCAATGAAATGTAGATTGCTTTATGTAGTATGGACATCTTAATGATATTAATTATTTCAATCCATAGCATGGTACATCCTACCATTTCTTTGTGTCATCTTCAATTTCTTTCACCAGTGTCTTATACTTTTCTCAGAGTATAGGTCTTGATAAAGACCTTGGTTATTTTTTCCTTGGTTATTTTTTTCCTAGATATTTTATTCTTTTTGGTGCAATTGTAAATGGGGTTGTTTTCTTTAAATGGATTTATCTTTCTGCTTCCTTATAATTAGTGTATAGAAATATAATTCTGTATATTAATTTATATTCTGCAACTTTGATGATTTCATTTATCAAATCGAATATTTTTTTTTGGTGGAGTCTTTAGGGTTTTCTATACATAATATTACGTCACTGTCAAATTGTGACAGTTTTATTTCTTCCTTATCAATTTGGATACCTTTTATTTTTATTTTTCTTTTGTTTGATTGCTAGGGTTTTCAGTACTATGATTAATAAAAGTGTTGAGAGTGGACATCTTTGTCTTGTTTCTGATCTTAGAGGAAAATCTCTCAGTTTTTCTCTATTGAATATGATGTTAGCTATGGGTTCTTCATATAGGAGCTTTATTATGCTGAGGTCTGTTTCCTCTAAACCCACTCTATTAATTAATTAATGCACAAATGTTGCATTTTGTCAAATGTTTTTTCTGCATCTATTGAGATGAACATCTACTATCTTGAATTTTGTTGCACACTAAATATTTTCTTTTTTTAAAGATTTTTTTTTTTTTTTTGAGAGAGAGAGAGAAGACAGAGCACAGAGGGTGAGTGAGACAGAGAAGCAGACTCCTTGCTGAGCAGACAGCCTATGTGGGGCTCAATCCCAGGATACTGAGATCATGTGGTGAGCCAAAGGTGATGCTTAACTGGTAGAGCCACCAGGTGCCCCTTAACACTAAGTATTTTCTGTGACACATGTTGAACTATCTATAGTTTCAAACTATAAAATGGTAGGCAATTATCAGTCATCTTCAAAGTTTTATTCTGTGTGTCTAAAAGATTATAGCTAACCACACCAATATGAAATAAAATATGTACATTCAACTACAGTAATTTTTTGTAGAAATCAGAAGGCTTAATATGGAAAGTGAATCACTATGCGTGTGAATCTGATAGGATAGAGGAGAGTTAGCAGGAAAAAAATAAAAAAGAACTGAGAATTTCTACTAATTCAAATGTGAACTTCTAGATTTGCCTATGGCAAATTGTTGATCACAGTCTTTAATGGCACTTGAAATATCAATTTTTGAATATATTACTAAAATATTCACTGCATTGACAGGCAGGGAGAGAAACAAGAGTAATTTACATTAAGGTAAAATTTATTGTTAAAACAAAACAAAACAACTTTGGCATATTTACTGAAATTCATAGCAGTACTAATTTAAAGTTAGAACTTTATGAAAAACTTAACAAAGAATTATATGTGTACATGTGAATAGTAATACACAAATGTCCATATAAATCAGATTACAAATATAATTAAAATTGGTCACAGTGAGAATATATATTTTTGTTAATAAGTGAAGACGATGCAATATGTTTTTAAAATTTAAGCTTGTCTAAAACATTTGAAGCATAATTAGTTTTGTTTTTTAGTTCTTATTTTAAAAAATTAAAATTTCCCCTGAAAAAAAGTAACATTATTGTATCTCCTGGATCTGTAAGGGATTAAGTCTCTTATGCCTCTTAATTTTTAAAAATTTGATTTAAATTTGACTTTGGTATAAAATATAATTGTCATAAGGAGATGCTGCAGAATGTTCTTTGAACAAGATTAATGCAATTCTATATTTATTATTCTTGCCTTAAGCATAAAATCCAGAACTCTATGATGACATGTACTATCTCAGAATACACTTTTTTAATACATCTATTTTGAGTTATTTCAAAGTTTCTAAAGTGTGAGTATTAAAGTAAGAATCTAATTCAAACTGGGAGTCTCAAAAGTAAGTATCCAAAGCATTTTCTTAGAAGACAATCAGAAGTAGTATGGATAAACTTGGATTCAGCTCAGGATTTCCCTTGAGTTTTTTGAAACAAATATTATTTAATTAAGGAAGTACTGGGCTTGGTAGTCCAATATATTATAGTTAAGTGCACTATATTTTCCAGTTTCCATTCTTCTTTTGAAACTTGCTTGAGCTAATTATTTTGATTATTATCTCTCTTCTTGAGAGTATTCAGATTTTCATTTTTTTCTTGTATGATATATTTTATGAGATTTTGTTGTTACGAGTGACAGATACCTCTGTCAAATTAGATTGTGTTGAAAGAAAAAGACAAAAAGCAGAATTTAATAGAATACAAGTTATCTCAATCAAAGGTGATGAAGTATAGTTCTTCCTTCAGAAAGAAATGAAGAAAGAACTGGAATGGCAGAAAGGTATATTTGTCTCTCTGATGCTATATGTCCTTCTATTCCTATTTTCCTGTGGAAAGTGTCCACATCATTCATTATACATTGGCTCTCTCTGTTTCGGTTCTCCAGTTTTAGGGAAATATAGACTCTTACCATTATGTAGAATCTCTTCTTTCTAATTCTAAATAACAGATAGAGAAAATGTGATCCAGTTGGGTAAAATGTTCACCTTTAATCCAGTGGATGTGGCCAAGGTTGATAAGAAAGGGTGCACTGTTCATTCAACAGAAGTTTTAGGAACACATTCAAAGCAGGAGACTTAGGGGCATTAGATGTGGGTAATAAGGGAGGTACAGGTGTATGCCTAATAAACACTTTTAGGATGCAACAGACACAGAAATATTTTCTACATTCACAGTGTGAATGTAGTGGCATTTTTCAGTTGTCTAGATAGGTAAATTTGAATAATTCCTTGAATAAAAAATTTGTACTTATAATGAAAAGTTACCTACACATACATACCTCATTCACATCAATAGTCTTAAAGGTTTTCAATACTATGAACTTTATTATAAAATTATGGTTTGCTTCTATAGAATCTTAGAGTTCTGAAATGTTAACATAAATTCTCTGAGATCCTTTTAATTATTAACAAAAAATGGTATATATAAAGTAATCTTAAAGATTTCTGCAATAATTAAGAAGAGATAACCGTAAGGTCATTGGCGACAAAACATAATTGAAGGAATAAAAAAAAGGATGGAAATAATAAACTGAGTATTATATAGAGTAGACAAATTTGTTTTATTGGCTTTTATGGATGCTCTAAAGATTTCTTTGCAAGTTGAATCCAGAGGTACTGGCTTGGATCACCGATGCTTCACTTGAATGAAATTTTCTATGCTTCCTTATGAGAAGAAGAGCAAAAATCCAACCTGGATTTGTTCAGCATCCTCTTCAAGTTCTGAGACAAGCCAAATGCTTCCAGATTCTCAGAGACAAGCAGAATATTGACAAATGAAAATGTTTACAAGATCTTGCTTGCTCATTTCAGCTGTTGGCCTTGATGAGTCAGGTCAGGTAGAAACCTCCCACTGCCTGTTGTATGAGTTTCTTATTCTAAGAAAGTTGTGGGTCAAAAGTGTATCCAGCTCTCAGTGATAACAAAGTTATGATAATAGTCTTCATATGATTAAATCACAATTCATTTCAAATTGTATCATTTTTTTAACTACTCAAGTTAAATTTTGAATTAAGAAACAAAATGATAATAAATGTTCTTAATTTTTCACTTTTAACATTAAGTGGCCAGAACCATATGCACCTTGATGATTTCATCTTAAAATACCATGAAAACACAACAGATTTCTGGCTCAGTAGTTATCCAATGATGAGAGATACTTACCAAAAATGAAATTTTAAGTCCCAGTGACAGGAAAGAATGTGACTATGTAGGGTACTTTATTTATTTTTTTTTCTTTTTCTGACACCTGCAAATAATTCTGAACAGCATTTTTATCTAATTTGAATGAAGTACTTTATCCCTTTTTTTAAATAAACACATTTAGCATCTAAAATATTATCTTGGCCTTCTAATGATACAATTTCTCAACTCAACTGGTAATTTAAGAGCGTGGAATAATTTAATGTATGATGCATATAGCATCTTGACTATAACTAACTATACATTAGCGGGTAAAGAAAATATGAACAAAAATTTGAGTGCTTTGAAAAATTAAGTTCTATCACCTAGACAAGGAAAATCCCCTAAACTCTCTGTTTTGAAACATGAACAATCATTTGGTGCTGTGTGCAAGCAAATTGTCTTGGCCAAATTCCTGTCTTCTTAAAATCAACATCTTGATGAGAGAGATGCTAAAGATAAAGCCAGGTTTGTCTTATGTTATTAGTAAGTCAGAAAATGTGATAAAACGCAGGACAGTTTAATGTACAAGAAAAGGAATTTCTATAAAGCCCTGTAAATCATATAGGATCACCAAGTTGGAAGGTCAAATGAACTTAAAGAAAAACTAGTCAAATATCCTTACTTTTACAAATAAAGATGATTAAAAAGTGAAGGGATGGGACAAATGACCCAACATCATAGAACTTGCCCTTATCCTACTGTTTTGTTCTCTGTTTCATATACTTCTAGTAACTCCTGCTTTGGTTAAATATGTATAAAGATTTGGGCAAAGTCAATGTACTAGCCCTCTCTAATAGTCAAGTTCTCTTAAGTATCATAGAGCATGTGTCTTTTTATGTTCTTCCAAGTGGGAATCATGATATTCAAAGTAGTAGAATACTTCTCTTAATACTAAATAAAGGATTCCAGTTAAAGTTATGTTTCACTATCATGTTATCTCCTAATGTGAAATCAGACTGACAGGGGATTTTGAAAAGAAAAAGAAAAACTTCCATACTTGTTATTTAACTAGATATAATTTGTTTCCAAAAGGTTGTGCAGTACTGGGGCTTGATTTAATATTTTTTATGATGCTTAGTAATATTAAAGTAGAGCCCTGATGATCATGAATAAACAAACTCAACCACCCTTGAGCTATGTGAAAAGGAAAGTTGATAAACAGAATCTTGACCTCATGGGGATATTTTAAGCTTTTCTTTTAGTGAGGCTTTCATGGTAGCACCATTTTATCTTTCAGTTTCTATAATATGTATAACAGCTAAGTCAATAGACATTTATCTAATTCAGGCAAGCTAACATTGTAATACAATTACATTTCCTAAAACACTTTCTGTAAGTTTGTTTTGTAAATTCATTTTGAATAACCATATTATATTACTAAATCTGTTTTCATTTCTTTAAATTGAAAAATTAAATAAAAGCTGCTAATGTAAAGGTACATAGCTATTTGTTTGCAAGAACAATAAATCAATTGTTTAAAAAAGAAATGAGTATTAGATTCGACATTTGAATCCATTCCAGAGATTTTATACCCCAGTAATTTATTTTAGAATAATCAGTTAACATTTTATTAACAGCACATCACTAGCTTTGATAGTAAGTTAAAACATTCCTGAAAATTTCTGAACCTTCATTAAAATGTATTTTTATCACTTTCTGGAAGAAAAGTATTGCAAAACTACCAAGCCTTTATATGGCTCCTATAGCTAACATACAGGTTGTCTCATTTTAATTGTGACTGTCTTCAAATAAAAGCTTCTTCCAGATGTACTAAAGGAAACAGTAATCAAATCTAAGCCTCACCATCTCTAATATATGCTACTCCACTTGGATTTTTTCCTTTGAATTCTTAATTAAAAAAATATTTTAATGAGAGGCAGCTTGAGCGTGAAGCTGTCAGTTCTACCCCTGTCCTTGATGCATACCAAAAGTTTAAAAAAAAAGAAATTTCACTTTTAAAAGAAGCTCCACTTTCTTGAGACATTTGTATTCAAACAGGACTCTCTCTTTCTCCTTCTTTCTCCTGGGAGAACAGTTCTACTCTTCAAATGAAAAAGAAATAATAAAACACATCAGGAACAGCAGACCTCAGACCTAACGTTTCTCTCCTTGTCTTGGAATGTTATTTCCATATAGAAAGCTACTCTAATGGGACACTTGTAAATGGCAGGGAATTTAGCCCTTGTGGAGTCCTCTCCAGAAATTGGATTTTTGCTTAAGCAAACAGCAAACCATGCAGCGGGGGAAAAGCTATTTATTTGGCTGCCTGTTGAAGAGCCTAACAAAAATACAATTCAGTCTGTTCTGACCGTTGAGTCAATCAGCATACACAGGAAAACAAAATCCAGTTACTTATGTAAGGTATCAGATGAGCTCTTTCATGTAACAGTTAATCTCAAATACACTTTAATGATATTTTTCTTGATTACCCTTTTCTTAGATATAATGGCTCTTTGCTGTTTACTTTCACATTAAAGAAGGGTAAAAGGCTTATACAAGCTGCCAACTTCTACTCAGTCTTTTGAGGGATTATTTAGAATCTTTGCTATTCAAATACAGGCAAATTTATACCAAGGAAAGTTAATCTCCAGTTTACGACATTTAATAATGTCATTCAAAACGCCTCATGACAACACGTTTACCTTCTTAAATCAGATTTAGATTCTAAAAGGTTCTTATGATTTATGTGAAAAATATTGCATAATCTTTTCATTTGCTTTATAACGTATCAGACATCCTTCCACACACAATGATGCTTTTCTTCCTTAAGCGAGTAACCCCTGCTATAAAAAAAATAAATAAATAAAAATAAAAATCTTTTCTAATGTCTCCAAAGTGGCATTCTAAAGGATAAGAGGAAATATCTTCACTGAAGGATCTTCTTTTATGCATAAGAAAGATAAAGGTACTTTTTAAAAGGAGACAGACCCACTAATTTAAGCTTTGGGAATATTCGTTTATACTTGCTGGCATTTTGGTGTGTCCTTTGCAGTGAATAGTTTCTTTCACTGTATTTCTCAGAAACAATTTCCATCTTTCTACTAACAAGTTTTATAGTTAAATATCAATGAAGAAAATGAATACATCACCTTGCTTTTTCCTTCTTCTCACCTCCCAACCTATGAAAACCTGATATTTTACTGAACCAGCATTCTGCACTCTGAGAGAAAGTATAGAAGAATGACAGCTTTTTAGACAAATATGTCATGATTGAGGAAGGTGGAAGAGTCAGCTCTCTCCCATAACTCCATAAATGATTTGGTCAAGCAGAGATCTTTGTTAGTGAAAAGTGTTAGAACCCAGATCATTTAAAACTAGTGTGGCTCAACATTATTTAGGCATTATTATGGAGGAGTTTGCCAGGGAAATATATGGTCTAAACTCATTTGATTATAATATTAATGCAAAACAAGTTTTATATAGTTGATATCATTGAAGAGCATTTAATATAATAAATTGTATAGACATTTTGTAATAGTTTATAACACTTATTCATTTAAAAACCCATATATTTTTTGAAGTGGTTATATATATGCCTATCTTAAATATGCATAAACTGTAAAAAGTATGTATTGGAATATACATTTATTTAACCTTATAGAAAGAGCTATAGTTTGAATTGAATTAGTGGGAGGAAAACATCAGTCCACTTCTTAATTTCTTTCTGCCATAAGAAATAAGTTATGCCAAGTCTTCACATAATGAGTAAAAGATTTGAAAAAAATAATCTTGTAACTGGCATTTCCAAATTCAAATATTCTGTTCTAAGCTAGATAGCTTATTATACAATAAGAATTGTTATCCTTGTTGCTGTAGTTGCAGTCTTATTTCTGAGATGAAATACACAGGCAAAAGTTGATTTCAGAAAAATGAGGGATGCCTGGTGGTTCAGGGTTGAGTGTCTACCCTCAGCTCAGGGCGTGATCCCAGGATCTGGGATCGAGTCCCGCATCATGCTCCCTGCAAGGAGCCTGATTCTCCCTCTGCCTGTGTCTCTGTCTCTCTCTCTGTGTCTCTCAAGAATAAATAAATAAAATCTTAAAAAAGAAAAAAGAAAAATGGTAAGGTACAAAGCAATACATGCACATTTGTTTATAAATTTTTGTTTGTAATTATTAGATTTATACTTGCTCATAGTAGATATTTAAAATTACAAAACAATATAAGGAAGAAAATTAAAATCACGTCCAATTATGTTTCACCAATCATCAAAAATATGCCAATTAAAACAAAATAAAACCAAACCACTACCTCTACATGCCCACTACTATGGCTGGGGAAGAATTAAAAAAGGACAAATAATAAGGTCAAATGTTGACAAGGATGTAGAGAAACAAGAATCCTGCTGGTGGTAGTATAAATTGGGAAAAATATTTTAAAAACTTGTTAGCAATATTTAGTAAAGCTGATCATAGCCATGATCTATGAGCCTATGCATCTACTTCTAAAACTATAACCAACAGAAATGCATATATACATCCTTTGCAAGATATGAACATTGAGGATCTTCATAGCAGCACTCAGTAATTAAAACTGGAAACTATTCAAACATTCAGCAACAGTAGAATTGATACACAAATGTACTATGGTGCATTCACAGAATGAAATACAATAAAGCAATGATAATGCTTTATGGAAAATTGCAACTTCATACACCAACATGGATACATTTCATGAATATGGTATTGAGCCAAAGTACCAGACAAAAGAGTGCATATAACATTATTCCATTTATATAAAATTCAAAAACAGGCAAAACTAATTCATGGTATTAGAAGTCATACTAGTAAGTAACTAAGTTACATAAGTAACTACCTATTTTCCGATGTAGGGCCTGGGAGAGGTCCAAGTTGGTTTCAAAAATTTCATCAAATTCTATGTTTAGGATAGGGGAATTTTCTTACTGTGTGATAATATTTACAAAAGAAAACCACATGTACTCAAATAAAAAATATACTTTGACATTTGCAGCAATTTGAAATACTTAAAAGTTAGATTTTTAACATAAAATTTTGAATCATAACATTTATATATATATTTTAAATTTAGCAATGTGTATTTATCTATTTTTTTGAGGACAATGACTTTTAATGGTAATATAGCATCCAATTGTATAAATAAAAAATACAATTTAAATATCTTTTCTCAGGGTACCTGGGTGGCTCAGTAGTTGAACGTCTGCCTTTGACTCAGGTCATGCATGATCCTGGGGTCCTGGAATCCTGTCCCACATCAGACTCCCCGCATGGAGCCTGCTTCCCCCTCTGCCTATGTTTCTGCCTCTCTTTCTGTGCTTCTCATAAATAAATAAATAAAATCCTATTTTTTTTTATCTTTCTGAATAGTCTGCTCTGCATTTTCAGTAGTATAAATAATGCTACAACAAATATCTTTCTGAATGCTGATTTTTTTCAGGATTAAATCTAAATAGTGTGATAACCAAGTCAAGGAATATGATCATTTTTGAGCTTTGATAAATTTATTAAATTGCTTTCAAAAAATATTTTATCAATTTGTGCTCCTATCAGTTGATGGGAAGAAAACAATAAAGTTTAACAATCTTTGTCCAATGGGCAAAATAATCTCATTATTAAATTAAAATAATGTTTATTTTCATATAATTTAATTGTCAAATATGTTTAATGAGTAATTATTTTCTGTAGCATGAAACATTTCCATTTTAGGAAGGGGAATTTTTCTCTTTTTGCTTACTTTTTTATTTTCTAAATTTAAAACATTCTCTATTAATTATAACAGCACTTTGTTTTTGCATGCATTCTTTCAAATTACTTAGTAACCTATCATTCTGTATATATTTTTTGTAAATAAAGGGGTTTGGAATGTATTTTTAATAATATTACTGAATTCTCCTTTAAAACTTCTTGAATTTATTTTGACATGGGCAGTCGTGTTAAAACTTACAGTAATACCCAAATGACATGTTACTCAAATTAAGATATTTTTGATACCTAGCTCTCATGCAGTAATAGTTTATTTAATGAAAGAACTGAGTCTTTTAAAATAATGAACTAAGAGCCCCATCAGAATTTTTCATAGGAGCAAATGTAATTCTTAATCAGAAATAATAAGATGGCTTTAAGTAGACATTTTATGATAATAAATTTTAATAATTTTTGAAATAAAACTTAAGGTTTCAAAGCAAATTTTAGCAATTAGCTCATTTAACCTATCACAAGATGATTGAATTCACTATGTCATATTCTTCAGTTTGTCTTAGTTATATTTGGAACACATGACTCAAGATTGTAAATAATATTCCAAGTATGATCTCTGTGTTTAGGCAAATCTAGACCCTAGTTTAAAACAATGCCATCAGGAATCCATGTCTTATCAACTCCCAGTTTGGCTTTCCTTTATGTTGGCATGATCCTCTGGCAAGTTCTTCCCATAGGTTACTAAGATAGCTGCCAGAAGCCCCAGAACAACCTCAGTAGAAAGAATCTTCTTCTCACCAGTTCTACTAGAAATCATAGAGATAGTTTCATCCATCTGAGCTACTTTCCTAACTTTGTACTAATCCCTGTACCTATAGGGATTCAGCTTTCTCACTCTCTGCCTTTAATCACATGCTCACATCCTGGGGCCCAGAAATGGGGTCAGAAATCAAGCATCAGATATTGCCCAAGAGTTGAGCAAACTGGTTCTTTGATGCAAAACCATGATACTATTAGATGGAGAGTACATATTGGGGGCATGCAAAAATAGATGTTCCCTATGATTGCATATATATTTGTATGTATTCCCCACACATATATACCAAGTCTCATCTATTCTCTACTTCTACAGTTTATTAATAGATCAAAGTGCAGAAATTGCATTTACTGATTAATCATCATCATTAGATTTGATCTATCATTCTCATTATTAGATCTTCCAAATTAGAGTCATATGCAAATTTAGCATAATCAGCATTGGGTAAATGTCCTTACGTAAGTCATCCAGCAAATGTTGACTGGTACAAGGATATGTTCATACAGACTTAGAAGTGAAATTATACACTAAAACACTACATAATTTTTTTCCTGGTTGTCACCTATCCTTTTATCAGGACACTTAAGGATTTAATACCAACTGTAAACCTACCTAGTTACATCATTATCAAAGCATGCCTCTCAAGCATGTTCTATAAGAATATCATGAAATATGTTGTTAGATACCTTCTTAACTCATTATATACTGTGTTTACATAATTTTCTATCAGTCTAGTTCTATTACCAAAAATATAATAAGCTAGTCATTACACAAGCAGTTTGGTATTGCATACTATTCCTTGCTTACCTAAATACTCATTTATCATGCTTTTTGACATTTTCATAGTCAATTACAACTCTCTGGCCAACAGTTTATTTCATGTTTTAAAAGATATCCTCATACAGGGACACCTGGGTGGCTCAGCAGTTGAGCGTCTGCCTTCAGCTCAGGGTGTGATCCTGGAGTTCCAGGATCGAGTCCCACATCAGACTCCCAGCATGGAGCCTGCTTCTCCCTCTGCCTATGTCTGTGCCTCTCTTTCTCTGTGTCTCTCATGAATAAATAAATATTTTTTTTAAATCCTCATATAAAATACTTTTTAAAATTTGCCTATCTGCCCACAGTTACATTCATAAGTCCTTTCAGGACCCTGGAATGCAACTCATCTGTATCTGAACTCATTTAGATAGGCTTAAAAATAATTTATCCACTTAATTGGGCTTCAATTATTACTCTACATTTTCCTGTCTGAAGATAATTTTCTTGACAAATAATATTGAACAAAAATAGTATTTGACTATATTATACCATTTGCACTTCATCAAGCATCAGTTCTTTGCCTGGGAGTTGTTCCTATTTTGAATATTACAAAATCGTCAATTGTTGCAGTTAGCATTATTCATCAGCTTAATTCATTTTGAGCTTTAGTTTTCCTATTACCATTTTTATAATCCAAGCAACCATTTCTCTTCATTCCTGAAGGTTCTGATCCTTTTGTATCCTGCTGTGGAGTTCATTTTCAGTGAATTCCTGATTTCCTCTTCATTAGGATCCATCCTAATTGTACTGTAGCATGTTATTTTTCTAAGTGTCTCAAAACTCTTGCAGTAGCTTCACTGTCTGAAACAATGGGTTTTACCTAACTTTTTTTCCCTATTATTTTATGAAATCAGATTTAAATAGATTTAACTATGCTCCAGACTCCCTTATTTGAATATAATAACGTTAAGGTAACATGTTTTATTTTATAATGTAGACTAAAGGAAAAACTTACTAGTATAGATTTTAAGACCTGAATTCAAATTCTTGATGACTTCCCTGTTGGATCTATGTTCAGGGTTATATCATTGAATAACTCTGGGTCTCATTTATTCTTACTTGTAAGATAGGAATTAAAATTAAGTCACATGGATAATATAGAATGGAAAAGGTCCTGTAGGGGGGAAAATAATTCAAAAAATGAAAATGAGAAAGAAAGAGAATGAGAGATGGAGAAAGAAGTCTCCTCTCTTTCACTTGCCCAGCTAGCTCCCTATTGCTCAGCTTAGAAGTTAGCTTGCCTTTTTTCTCTATTCTAAAAGATAGAGTTGTTGGCAATTCAATAATTTATTATAATTTTTAAATTAAAGTATATTTTTCCTGATTATCAAAGTAACACTCATATTACAAAATAAACACTGAAAATATAACACAGGAATTTAAAGACTTCCATAATCTCACTCCGAGATAATTGTTAATTACTCCTAATAGTTCCCACATATAGTTAGCTAGGTTTTTGCTCTATATGATCACTAATAAATAGACTTTTATAAAAATGAGACCCAGTTTAGCAATGTGCTTATTTGCTTTACTTAATACATCTTGGATATCTTTCCATATCATTTTTTGTTGATATGTTCATTCTTTTTATCAGGATTACTTGCTGCCAGAAAAATGAAATAATGTGTAACAAATATCTGTAAAGTTGAAGTGCTCTAGTCCACTAGCACCTGCTCCATGCCAATTTACTGGAGTGTCCTATACTATATTTCCACAAAAAAATAGAATTTCTGACTCCCTATCCTTTATTTTGATCTTTCCTTTTTTGGTTCAACTATGTGCAATTGCTAATAATCAACCAGTCGGATTTGCTAAACAGTAGTTTTCTAATTTTGCAAAGTATTACTTGAATTATTACCTTTAAAGGCCAGTTTAGAGCTCTCTAAGACATATTCGACAAGTCTCCTGTGTTTCATTGTATGGTGGTAAGATAAGATATAAGAAGAGAAGGTGTTCACATTTGGTGCTAAAAAGAAGATTTCTAATGGAAAATTATCCTCAAATTGAAATCATTTCTTCCTTATTAGGGAAGCTCACCAATTCACAGTTAGGAAGATGTATTTGCTCTTCTTTCTCCTACTCTGCCTTCTCCCCTCCTGCAATAAGCTGATTTCTTTTTTACTTCCATAAGCCATGCAACTTCAAAGTCTAAAGCTATTGGTTTCAGAGGCTCTGTTCAGTTTCAAAGGTCACAGGTCCTTCCACCCTGTCCAAGCTTGTCCAGATCAGGTTGTTTGTAGGATTCTATTGCTTTGATCTTTGATGGATTACTGGCCAGGTCAGGATTTCCATGGAAGCAGATTTGAGAGCATTTGGCTATGGGGAGAAATTTTGGCAGGGCGTTCTTTAAAAACTTGTTAGATGTTGAAGAGCAAATCCACTATTAATAAAGTATTATGTAGTATATTATTAGCCTCAATAAACATTATCAATATTATAATTCAATCATTATAATGAAAGTGGATTCCATCTATTTAAAGAGAGAGTATGATATAGATCATCGTGTTGCTAATAATTGATAGAGAAGCATAGTGTTACACAATACTTCCTGACTGAGTGGACTATTACTTTTCTATTAAATTATATCAACATTCAAATGTCCTTTATACAAGGAGTTTGCTAGTTATTTTATACTAAAAGGTAGACTTAGCCCTTTTAGACTACATTTGTTTACTTTGTTCAAATACAACTAAATGACAATTTATTTGACTTTAAATTGCATTTTAAAAAATAATTCTACTGTTTTTTTATTTTAATTTTCTGGTGGTCTTTTTGATTTGTTTTTAGTAGATCACAAAACTTGTTTCTTTGTATATTATGCTGGTTTGAAAAACATAATGAAAAATTCATTTCATTCATTTTTCATTGTTTTATATTAAGCATCCCCATGTGGATTTGCATTTTGTGTTTCAAAACGGATTAGTGAATGAGAATAATGGCAAAAATATTTTTCATTTCTAATTGTCCTTAAAT
The DNA here is from genome assembly GCF_048418805.1 of Vulpes vulpes. Taxonomy (NCBI): domain Eukaryota; kingdom Metazoa; phylum Chordata; class Mammalia; order Carnivora; family Canidae; genus Vulpes; species Vulpes vulpes. The sequence continues at coordinate 104,748,577 of NC_132783.1, read as the reverse complement.
CATGTATATTTCTACCTTATACATTTGTTACACTGCTAGGAAACCATGACATACTTTGTAGTTAAAACAAAATATTTTAATGGTGGGGGTGGAAAATCTCTCCAGACTTTTTTTTCAACTGTGGTATTTAAGTACTGATTCAATTAGAGCTAAGTGAATATTCACCAGGAAAGAAAGTGGACTTTATAACCAAGAAGCAGGTGATGATCAATTTCTTACTTTCTTTCATGCTTGCTATTAAATTGACTCAAGTGCATTATAGATGAAAGAGACAGTCTATTGGAATTCTCTTCCTTGATGGAGGCTATGGAAACAATATTGTATTCTCTAATGACTAAAGTAAGAAATTATGATTTTGCTTGTTTTCCTCAGCATCTGCAGGGGAGTACATCACAAGAGGTCACTGAGAATGGCTATTAATTTGAGGCTTGAATTTGTGCATAGCTGATATTATCCTATTATGCAAAATGGAATAACAGGAACACCTTCACAACTTTTTAAAGCATTTATGCAGAAATCCAAGTCCATGTATATCACTTAGTAAATGAAGTATTCCTAATGTGGAGAGTTTTATTTCTTTTCTCTTGCAACTAGTTTCCCTAATTCTTTCCCGTGGGAGTAGGATCATGCTACATAATATACCTTAGATTGTATGGATGTATTTTAACTGTATCATATCCTTCATGAAAAAGAAAACTAAAGGTACCTAGATAATAAGATACTAAGTCAAATTGCCTCAAATCACTTTTTCTCCAAATATGATCCAACTCTTATGAAAGAGTGGGTTATGTTCTTTAAGATTTTTGAAGAGTTGGCAGTTAGATGTGATCTAATAGCAATACAGCAATAGTGAGTATTTGTGGAGTATTTTATATATGCTAGGCTCCTTTTCCAAGTGTTGGGCATATACCATCTTATTTAATCCTTACAGTAACTTTACACAGTTGAGATTATTTTACATTCAATTTTTTAAAGGAAGATACTAAAATCTGAAAAAAATCCAAAGATTGTAAGACTAGTTAATGATGGATCTGAGATTCATATTCAGGAAATGTAATTCTGGATTCTGGATTTTTTACTACTGAATTAAAAAAAGGGGCCTTCCCAGACCACTCCATATGCAATACTGATTATTCCCTCCACCCTACTACTGTCAAGTTGGCATTTTACGTTCTTTTATCCTGTCTCTTTTTCTCCTCAGCTTTCATAAGTCCCTGCATATGTTATTTATATATAAATTTGTATATAAATTATTCAGTATTTTATTTATTTTAGCCTTCCTCTACTTGAGTATGAGGTTCTTATGGGTCTTATAAATTGTCTCTTTTATTTTTGTTTATATCCTGAGTTCATAGAATGATGCCTGGCTAAAGTAAGCCCCTAAAAATAAAGTACATAAGGGATGCAAATCCTTGAGGATTTCCAGCTGGGGTGAAACCAAAGTGGTCCAAGAATCCAAGGCTCTAAGAGCGAGGGAGTGCGGGTTGTATAAAGAGTGGGGGTTGAGATGAGAGGAATCTGGGACTAATGTCCTATCCATGGCCAGAGAGTGAGATGAAATGAAATAAGGGCATGTTTCTTGAGCCAGAGCTAAAAGTATGTATGATAGCTGTTGTGGCAGACTAGAATTCTGCTTCTATGGCAAGAATCATAGATGTTCTAAGAAATCCCTTTGCTTGCCCAAGATCTGAAGTTAATGGTGCCCTTTATCCTAGGTCTTTGAAATCTGTTTGACCAGCTCTAAGATAGACAAATTCTTCTCCATCTTGAAGAATGAGCTCCTTATATCAAAGGCTGTACTTGCAGCAACAGGGACTTTAGGTTTTCTGTTTCTTTACATTGAAGACATCAGAGATTTAGTCTTCTGTATCCTCTGGTTCTTCTCGTTTAAGTTTTCTTTTGCCAAACGAACAGATCTGAGTCACTCATATTCTTTCTTTAATGAGAAAGACTATTCCTTCACCACTAGAAAGGAGGGTAGAAAATATTGGCAACAGACCATTAGGCTGCAATCTCTGTCTAAGGTGATAGATTTAAAGATTGATCACTAGCCAATTCATATTTTTTTCACAGTTTTGATTTAAGACATTGATAGGAATTTGAAGAAAAACACAAGAGAATATTTTGGTCTCTGCCTTCAGGACTGCTGTTTACAGTCTAGAAGAAGATCTAAGAATGTATAAATGCATAACTCCATAACACAATAGAACATGATTGAGTAGTATAATACTGTGCAACATTCAGTCTAAAAAATTTGATTTGTCTGGACCACTCTCTTCCAGGTAAACTCCTTGAGCTAGCATTAGCAATCAATAGGTAGAGAATGAGAAGAAAACTATTCCACGTGAGAGAATGGGCATGTGGACAGTTATTGGCATTACTTAATGTCTGCTTTACTTTGTGACTATAACTTAGATAAAGGCAGAATCCTTTCTTTCTTTCTTTTTTTTAAATACCATTAAACTGGTACTGGGTTAATTGTACATGTTAGGTGCTCAATAAATAGCTGTTGAAAAATTAATAAGGAAATGAATATTTGAAAACTTTTTTAATATTTGAAAACTTATAGGGAATATTTCTAGATATTGAACAGATCTGTTTGAAACAGAGATAATAATAATAATTTTTATTGGGTCCTTATTATGTGTTAAGGACTGATCTAAACATTTTGCATTTGTTAACTCCTTTAGCTTTCATGACATTCCAGTACAGTAGGTACTTACATTATTTTTATTTTGTAGTTGAAATAAATGAAACAGAGAAAAGTGGAGTAACTTTTCCACAGTCACACAGCAATTACTGGCAAAGCAGTAATTCTAACCCAGTCTGTCTGCACAATCTGTGTCCTTAACCCTATAGTATAACTTCTCTTGTAGATAAAGTTATAACATAGCTTTGAAACATTTTTTTGGAGGTCCTTTAATGCCAAGGTAAAATAACTTTGAGGGGTTATTTGTTTTTTGTCTTTAATTTTGAAATCATTTTATTTTATTTAGCTTTATTGAACATAATTGACAAATAGAAATTATATATACTTCAGGTGTGCAAGCTGATGGTTTGGCACATGACATATTGTGAAATGATCATTATAATCAAGCTAGTTAACATATCCATCACCTAACAGTTACCTTTTCTTTTCCTGCCCCCTCCCGCCATGCTGATTTGTTTTTAAATTTTTCTTTCTTCTTTTCATTTGTCTGTTTCCTATTTTTAGTGGATAGGATTCTTTAAACAAGTGCAGCTGCAGAAGGACATCTTGCAATACATAAAATGGATCAAGGGAGAGGAATGGAACAAACATAACATAGCCATCAAGGATTAAACATGTGATGCAAGTGATGGCAATGACTGGAAATGCAGGAAGGAAAGTGTGATATGATAAAACCTGGAGGAACATGATTCAAAGATAATTTCTTTTTTCAGAATTGATTGGGAAAATGCTGGTATATACTCTAATTATTGATCTACAGAACACATTCCTTGAGGCCAATTTTATAAAAAATATTAAAGTGTATAAGGGCAACTGACTTGGCAGTATCTTCATAAAATCTACATAGATGGGAATAGCAGGTGAATAGCACATAAAATGCAGATTATTCCCATGGTAAAAAGGAAATTCCTATTCCTTCAGGAACCTAATTCTTAATTTAGGAAACTTACTCTTAGACCTTAGACACAGGAAGTGGGAATTACTAAACATTTGTTTTCAGGAAGAAAAAAAATAATATTCGAGGGAGAAATTTTTGAATATTGAACCATAGTTTTAAAATCTAAAATCCATGGACACCTGGGTGGCCCAGTGGTTTATGTCAGACTCTTGGTTTGACCCAGATCATGGTCTTGGGGTGTGGAATCTAGCCCCTTCCCCCTCCGTTAGGCTCCACATTCAGCTTGGGGTCTGCTTAGATGCTTGGGATTCTCCCTCTCTCTCTCTCTCCCTCTCTATTTGCCCCCTCCCTCCACTCAAGTGTGTACTTTCTTTCTCAGATAAATAAATAAATAAATAAATAAATAAATAAATAAATAATAAAATCTTTTAAAAAAGAAAAAAAAAAACAGCTATAATCCACATTAGAGATACTTTGGTCCACAAAGCACATTTTACTATTGAGATACCAGAGACCTTAACAGGTTAAGAAGAATTTAATGAAAAACAGCATTAGTAGTAGATTGGGAGAAGAAGCCAGTTTCATCTTGCAGGTTACTGGTAGTTACACCAGAAAACAAAGTACACTGATGATATTCTTTGTCAAGCAGCCTCCTACCTTGTCTTCTACCTGTAGCAGAAGCTGTTGTTATCCTTTCCACATTATTTGTTTGACAGGACACTTTTCTCCCAGCTGTTGTGATTATTGATGCTAAGTGGCTCACAGAAATATTTTTCTCTGGAGAATTGCCCTTGTCTGTTGGGAATCACTTTACATAGAGACCTATGAGTTTATGCCCCTCCCCCCTGCTACTATGGCAGACAAGAGTCAGTATATAACTGATGATGCCTGGGCCCTTGTGTCAAGATAGACCAGCTCTGTGATATTCCTCATGCTCCAGAGCTCCCTGTGAGGTCAGGCTGAGGGTAGATTTTAGCCACATTTTGCTTGGCTTTTTTCTTTTTTCTGCTCTTCTTACCTTCATGTGGGTTTGTGGTTGTTGGTTTTTTTCCAAGAGCACTCCATCAATAAATCACCTGCATGAGCCTCTTTTTTTTCAAACTCTACTCCTTGGGAGCCTCGTTTAAGACAGTAACTAATACTGAGACTCACAGCATCACTGATGGCTGCCGATTTCTAACACGGAGCTGTTAGGTGATATAATCTGTCCTGTTTTTGTTGGAGTCTGAAGAGCTGATCTTGGAGTTTGCAGAGGAGGTATGCCGACACCTTGACTGAGAGCTCGAGTTCACAAGTCAATAGTTTGAGTTTATATCCCAATGTGGGACAAGTTACTCAATTCCCTCTGTTTTTAATATATTCTATTCACCTTGTAAAATTTGTCTGAAATAATAGGAAGAAAAAATTTCAGTTTAGTCGTTGTGACTTTGGATGAATAATTAATAGTCATAAAAAGTATCATTTCTATCCAAGTTATCTTAATAGGCAAATAACTGTAGTTTATTTACTTAACATTAAAAATAGTTTAAATCAGTGATATAACCCTCTAAATACTAGTTGATAATTTTATTTTTAAACTATTACTGTGTTCTTTGTGGAGCAGGGGTTTGGCAGAGTGGGGAACAGAGAAAAATCAGTTTTCTTTATTGCTCACCTCACAAAAACAGTTTTGCTTGTCTTTGTTGGGTAAGTCCATTGGCATTTTCAAGGATGGCTTAAGTATAATTTTTCCAAAAACAGATCAATTGAAAACTGAAATGTTTCTTATTTTGGAGGATAGATTTTGTGAATGCTAGTGTGTATAAAGATTGCTTATTTGTTTGATTTTTCCCGATATGCTAAGAATTTTTCATCCACAAGTAATGGGTATTTTTGTGTTTAAGATTTAGAGATGAGAAAAGAAAACAATTGGCAGTGAGCGACCTGAAGTGTTAATTTCCACTTTGTACATTGTACCATGGCAGCTTTTAGAGTCATTTATAATTTTCTAGGTTGAATCAAGATGAACAAAGAAAGAAAGAAAATGAAACAAAAAGAGGAAAACACTATGAATGAATATTATATGAGCACCCATATGGTCAGAAGATTAAATCAAACGTATTTAGGAAGTATATCTTCTAATCAGCTCTCTTGTGTGATTTATTTTTAGTCATCCTTACGCCTTTACTACATGGTACCTGGTGCCTGATCAATTATTAGTTTGAACATGGAGTGCCGCTTTTTAGAGAGCTATCAACCCCCTTGAAGTAAATTGTATCCCGTGGCTAAAATTTGACATGGTTCAGGAAACACATACATCGTATATTCTTCAGCGGTGGGTTGCTATTTCTCAGACCCCTCAGAGGCATTTACATCCTTAGTGTTTGAGCCAAACTTTCCAGGGCTTGGATTCTTTGAAAACTTCAAATGCTCTGTAGTGTTATCAGACCAGTGGTGAAACTGATCTCAAAGTCCACTATTAAAACTCCCCTCAAGGACATTTTCATTAGAACTTTGTACATGGGCAGTTCAAAAGATCCAGCTATTGATTTTTGTTCAGAAGTCCTGTCTCCACTTTCATATTACGCAACTTTTTTGACAGACTTTCAAAAACCACAAACTGTGGGCTGCCTGCGATTCCAGCCAGGATTTTATGCTGCTCATTTGATTTCCTCAGGCCACATCCTTCTCGTGTCCTTGTCAACACTGCAAGGAGAAGAGCCGTCTTAGAAGATTTGCTAAAAAGCAGAAGCAATTTCACAGCAATGGAAGAAAAAAATCTGACCTTTCAATGCACAAAAAAATCTCACTTAAGTAAATAACCTTTTTAGCTGTAAAATTTTGTTGCGGCATTCATTTATCAGACATATAGGTAATCAGAGTGTTTATTTCTTTTCGCCATTTAAAATTTCATGAAAGGAGTGAGGAAGCGATGTGTGTAAATTGCAGCAAAGAGCCTCTAGCATATGCGCTCAGCACATTTAATGGAATTATCTATTGTAGAATAGGAGGCAGAGGCAGCTGAGGAATTAATTATTGGGATAGATATTTTATATCTATCTGCCAGTGCAATGTGAAATAAGAATTGCCTTCATATTACTTCTGTCACTTTGTGTGGCCTTTCAAAAGTGACAGTTTCTAAAAAGAGAGAAGTGAATCATGTGTTTGTTCCTGATCCATAGTGTGAGCATTTCATGGCCTACTAGTTCATTCTCAATACAGCAATTTTAGTACAGTGTGTAGAGTTCAATTCTAAGATAGCTAAGTGGAGGAAGTGATGTGACAGTTTACACAGGTAGGGACCTCATTGGTTTCAGACTTGGAGATAAGATACGAATGTAGCTTTATATATCAGAATAAAAAGTAAACTCCACAGGGAGCCCTATCTACATAGGGCTTCTTTTTTTCACACATGTGAGTTTTATATGAATATTACTATTAGTTATCATTAGAGCTAGCCTTTTGCTGAGTGGTCACTGTTGAAAGGCACTGCACAATAGACTTCACTTGCACTATCAGATTTTGTTCTCAAAACAACCCCTTGAAGTGGGTGGTATTAATATCCCTATTTAATGGATGAGGAAACAGTGGCTGAGGGAAAAAATAAGAAAATAATTCAAAGTCTATAACTAGCAAATTTTGAAAGTGAAACAAGCTGAAAATTCTACTCGTATGCTTAAAAAGATTGAGCCAGGGAATATGCAAGATCCAAAGACTGACAGAGCAACAGGGCTGGAATTCCGTCTCCAAGATCATGGGTTATAATATCGCACGCCACTAGGGGGCAACATAGACTCTCCATCTACCTAAGGCCATTTGTTCCCAAAATGTGTACACAATGCATGGAACAAAGACCAGTAAAAGGACATAACTCCAAACACTCCAATATTTAAAGCAGACATAATACTTTATTAAAAGATTAAAATATGTTATCTCTTACAAAGAATGTTGCCTTATTTATCAAAGTTAAATAGATTTTTCTTATTGATATGAGTGCTTTAATTACATGCTTTATCTTTTTCTTTCCTAACCTCACTTTCCCCCAAACTCAACTTGTACTCTACCATACAATGACAACCAGGCAGTGAAACATGGTCTCATTTGGGTTTTCTTGTCAACCTTTTCAAGGAAGTATTGGAGTGCAGTAGGTTTACCGCACACAAAGCATTGTATCCAAGGCCAATTTTAAAATGTCAGACAGTGAAGAGTTCCATGCTGCCACAATTCAGGATGCAAGTGGACACTGGTGAACAGTCAGATGTGTCTCTTTTAGATCAAATGTAGAAAATGTACTGTTCCTATAAAAAGCTGTTAGCAAGTTCATGAACTTGACAGCACAGGGCAACGGCTTCCTATTGTAGGAAGAAATGAAAGCATGTGATACTTGGTTTTCCTGATGCTTCTCTCTTGTTTGATCCTTTTGAATTCATTTTCATACTCCCCCTGCTGGACTTAATCAGGCCTAAACAAATGAGTTTGCGTGGTTGCAGCCTGTTGACCTGTGGATGACACATTTCACATCAAGTTGCCCAGGAGTTCTGTCCTTTTGTGCCTTGTTGAGTAGAAATCAGTCATTTGAGGCCAAAAACCATTTCAACCTTTTGATATTGTGTGTTAAAACTTATATAAAAGGGGGGGGGGGTTGATAAATTCACTACTGTCTGACTTAAGCAGTTTCAGTTCTGATAAGATATCAGAAATAAATAAGATGCTCCTGTAAAACATTACAATAAGGGTCAAATTTAAGAAATTTGTAAAACAGCTTTGTTTAACTCTTGGGGACCAAACATTTACAGAGAAAGTATATGAGAAACATAAAATCATGTGATTTTCAAGAGAAACTCTCCAGCACATTTATCTTTTTAATTACCTTAAAATAAATAATTTCAGTGTTCAAAATAAACACAAAAATAGAGATCTTTTCAGTCTTGGGTTGCTACAATACTAGCTGTTTATTGAATACCCTCTGTGAATCAGGCTCTGAATCATGCTTTCTGAAAATAAATAGCTACAAATCCAACTATCATGAACACTCACTTGGGTCCTGGGTGATTAAAAAAAAAAAGAAAAGTCTTAGAAGATTTTATTGATGACACAGTTCTTGGAGGTCTCTTGCCCTAGATCAATACTGAATTATGAACCAGTTACATGTAAATTATAGAAAATTATTTTTCCATTGTGACATTACAGTCTCTTCTAGATCCTACAGCTTCCTAAAAAGGTAACAAGATCACTGGGAAAAGGAGAGTCATGCGTAGCCTCTTCTGCTTTCATTCCTTACTTGGAACTTTGCCCTTGGAAGTCTCCTATCTTATCCTCCTGATCTGTGACACTATGTGTAATCTATCCCTGCTAACATTATTGATGTTTTGAGTATATTTCTTGTGTACCTAGGGTGTTTGGAGGGTCGTCATTTTGCTTCAATGACTGTGACAAATGCCCAAACCCCATAGAACCTACATACCAACTAGCAAGAAGGACAGCATAAAAGTTGTTTGATTTAAAAATGTAGAAATACGGGGCACCTCGGTGGTTTATTCAGTTAAGTATCTGACTCTTGATTTTGTCTCAGGTCATGATCTCAGGGTCCTGGGATCAAGCCCCACATGAGGCTTCATGCTTACTGGGGAGTCTGCTTGAAATTTATTCTGTCCTTCTGCATCTCCCCCTACACACAAACTCTCTCTGTCTCTAAAATAAATAAATAAATCTTTAAAATGAAATGAAATAAAAATGTAGAAACACAGAAAGAGTATTCAGTGTTTGAAAAGGAAGGAGAACATGATATTAATAGGGAAAACTTAGATTTCATACCCCTGGTACTGAAATAGAACTCCAAATTAGCTGCCTCTTTTCTTTTGAAAACAAACTCAGCATATGGCCTCATACACTCTTCCACATCATCCTATGGGATTCATATTCATCCCAATATCAATCATATCCTCTTCAGAGTGTGTCAGATACTTTCCGGCCATCGTGTTGAAAGAGAACCACTTTCATTTTTTTATGTTTTCAGTTGTTTGATATGGTTCAGTTATTTTTTAATTGTTTACTTAGAAAAAGCTCTGAAATAAAGTGGCTTTGTTTATCTGTTTTTAACCTTTTTTTTTTTACTTTTAAAAATATTTTATTTATTTATTTGGGAGAAAGAGATAGCAAGAGAGGCACCAGTGGGGTGGGGGTGGTGTGAGGCAGAGGGAAAGGGGAGAAGGAGAAGCAGGCTCCCTCCTGAGCAGGAGACACAGAGGAGACAAGACCAAGGAGACACAGAGCTCCATCCCAATACCCTGGATCAAGACCTGAGCTGAAGACAGATGCTTAACTGACTGAGCCACCTAGAAGCTCCTATTTGCCTGCTTTTTAACAATACACTGTATTTATTTAAACTTTACACCATAGTGATTTGATATATATTGCAGAATGATTACAACATTTTGGTTAACATCAGTGACTTCACGTAACTACAATTCTTTTCCTTATGGTGAGAATTTTTAAGATTTACTCTTCGCAACTTTCAAATATACAGTATTATCAACAATAGGCACTGTGCTGTACATCATACCCTTAGCACTTATTAATTTTATTAATATAAATACTGAAAGTTTGTACCTTTTGACCATTTCACGATTTCCTTTATCCCACCTCCTACCTCTTTCAACAAGCAATTTGTTCTTTGTTTCTTGAGTTTTGTTTTTGTTTTAGAGTCCACATAGAGGTGAGATCATATAGTATCTATCTGTCTTTCTCTGTCTGGCTTATTGAACTTAGCATAATGCCCTCAAAATCCATTTGTGTCATATGGCATAATTTCCTTCTTTATTGTATACTCATATGTATATTTATATCACATTCTTTTTATCCATTCACTCACGGGGAGACATAGGTTGTTTCCATGTCTTGGCTATTGTAAATAATGCTGCAGTGAACATGAAGTTAAAGATGTTTCCTTGACATAGTGATTTTGTTTTCTTTAGATATATAACCAAAAGTGGAATTGCTGGATCATATAGTAGTTCTATTTTTAATTTTTTCTGGAACCTCCATATTGGCTGTACCAATTTACATTCCTACCCATAGTGCACAAAGGCCTCCTTTTCTCCAAATCCTCATCAACACCTCTTATCTCTTGTCTTTTGCTAGTAACTATTTTAACAGGTGGTAGGCGATAGTTCATTGTGGTTTTAGTTTGCATTTTCTAATGATTAGTGATATTGAGTACCTTTTCATATACCTACCAGTCATTGAAATGTCTTTGGAAAAATGTCTCTTGAGTTTCTCTGCCCATTTTTTTTTAAGTTCTGCTCTTTTAATGTAAGTCTCCTGAGCATCTGGAAGGGTACTAGGTATGTTTCGATACTGAATACATATTTGTTAAGTCCACTGTAATTCCATAGTTGGGACAAGAGAACAGCAGATAAATCATTATATACAAATCAAGATATTCACATCTAATCCATCTGGAAAATATCAGCACTTTTTCAAGAAGAATGGGGCATCTTATGACTTTACATTAAAGTAAAGTCATTTTTTACATTATCTGAACCAATAATTGTAATAATAAAGATTTAATGGACATAGTGTGTCAAACATTTGTACTTATGAAACATTTGTGGGACATTATTTCTTTGAATAATTAAAACACACACACACTCATTTTAATCAGAAGAAGATACTGAATCTCAGAAACGTGAAGTGACTTGTCTAAAATCACTTGGCTAGCAAGTGGAATCGACTGTTCAAACCTAGGTCTGTCTCTGGTTATTTTCTTTGTCACTTTTCTGTGACCTTGCAGGAATTCCCCTTTAACTAAGAATATTTAAAATTATTCTTATCTCATCTCTGCAACTCACATTCAATCAGTCACAAACTTCTATATGTTCTATCTCAGAAATAATTTATGAATCTGTTCTGTGCTCTTTTCTCTGATTCTCTCCCTTTTGTAATCTAGGTTCTCCTTAATTTTCATCTCTATTATTTTGACAGTCCCATCTAGTTTTCCTGACCCCAAACTCTCCCATTTCCCAGTTCAATGTTTTTTGTTTGTTTTGTTTTGTCTTATTTTCAAGGTGTTCCCAAAACTTGCACTTCCTCAAACTATGGCCCCAGACTACCACTTCAAATTTACCTCTTCCAGTACACAGCACAAATCCTACATTCCATGAGGAATGTTCTACATTGTGTCTGTGCTCTTCACACGGACTGTTCATCTTATGCCATGTTCTTCATATGAGTCGCCTGTTGCCTTTGATGCCCTTGTGGAACTTCTCTATTTTGAAATCTTCTCTTAATCATCAAGCACATGCTCAAATATGAATCTTTCCTGGATTTTTTTTAAGGCAGCATTATTTCTTTATTCCCACATCACTAGGCACATGATCACTCTAAAATAGCATCTTTCAGATTTACACATTTGTGTCATGTTTTGGATAGTCATGTTTTATTCCTAATGTATCTCCATTAAAAATTGTAGTCCCAGCCACATACTTTGTTAAATGCATTAGGAATAAACTAATGAGGTTACATATTTAGTAAAATATTTTGATAGCCTCAGATCCTTTACAGAAAAAAAAAATGGGTCAGTGGCAGAAACTTTTTATCAAAAATTTTTTCATCCATTTGGGGAATATAAAAAATAGTGAAAGGAAATAAAGGGGAACGGAGAGAAAAGGAGTGGGAAATATCAGTAAGGGGTACAGAACATGAGAGACTCCTAACTCTGGGAAATGAACAAGGGGTGGTGGAAAGGGAGGTGGGCAGAGGGATGGAGTGACTGGGTGATGGGCACTCAGGGGGGCACTTGGCGGGATAAGCACTCAGTGTTATGCTATATGTTGGCAAATCAAACTCCAATAAAAAATATACAAAAAATTTATATTCAAGTTTAAGTATTTAAAAACAGATGAAAATAGACTAAGATGAATAGACAAGCCAGCTCGCTTGGCTTCTCTTACATCCTAGACTGGCCTGCAAATAAGGCTTAGATTCTCTGTGACTTCATGTAAAAACCACAGGCACACGATGCCCAGAAACTTGTGTGAATTATCTTTGTTGTTGTTGTTGTCTTGTCACCTTATATTTGAAAGCCAGATCTCTTAAAAGAGATACTCTTGTTTTCTGTAAAATGCATTCATGTGATATTCTTCTAAAATTGAATTTCCCTAAATTTTTTCTTTTTATTACTGATTTTATTATCTGCTTTTATAGCAAGAATATGAACATTTTATCACAGGACTTCCATGTAACCTGCCTGAGAAAATACTAAAACAATGCTGAAATTCCTTTTAATGTGTACTTGGATCCAGCTAGGAAAACTGAGAGCAATTTGGGAAAGGTTCTATGAAAAAAAAAAAAAAAAAAAACCCACACACACCCCTGGTGAATTAAGGAAAAAAAAAAAAAAGAGTGTCTCTATTTTAGCAATGTACTGGTTTGATAGTCATGTATATAGAGACTGTGGCTATTTTTATTAAGCTACTTTGAGCTTGAAATCTTTCACTTAGAAAGCAGTGGTTGGATTTAAAATACTTCAAGTAAAAATACTTTAAGAAAGTGGTTTTGATATGTAAAGCTCTTCTGTCACTTGTCAATGTGTACATCATTTTATTCTCTTATTAATCCTTTTCTCAAATTAAAATTTACAACAATTTATTAAATACCTACCAAGCATCAGGAGTCCCCTGTTCCGGGATGCTGAGTGGCTCAGTGGTTGAGCATCTGCCTTTGGCTCGGGGCATGATCCTGGAGTCCCTGGAACGAGTCCCACATTAGCCTGAGAGGAGCCTGTTTCTCCCTCTGCCTGTGTGTGTGTGTCTCTCTCTCTATGTATCTCTCATGAATAAATAAATACAATCTTTAAAAAAGAAAAAAAAAAGAATCCTCTGTTCCTGGTAGTTGGCTTACTGTGATGAGCAAGAAAGATGTTTTTTCTGTCTTCATAATGCTTAGAATCTATTGCAGAAGAGTGATACTAAACATGTAACATCCAGGAGCACTAAAAGGAAGTACTGTGGAAATGTACAATTGTCGAAGCCGCCTATGGTGTAGAGAAGCTCAGGAATGGACTCCCTAAGGAAATGATATGTTAGGCTGAGACTTAGAGAAAAATTGCAAGTTACACTAAGGAAGGGAGGGAGTAATCCAGGAAAAGGGGAGAAAAGGTGACAATTAATGACTATAAAATTTCACTACTTTACATTAATCCAAACTTCTTGGCTATAAATGCAGTCATGTTGAATAAAGGAAAAAATTATGTCAATTTTTATTGAATGTTTATTGAATCACCTTTTTAATAGTAAAAATTTTGTAAACCATCTATATGTCCAACAGTATGAAATAGACTAGAAAATTTGAGTATATATCCTCTCAATGGTTAAAACATTTAAGCACCAGAATAATTGCATTGAGGACTGTGAAGCAAAATAGGAAATGTTTATTATATAATATGTGGAAACACAGAATAATGTTATAAGTCCCTCATAATTATATATACATGCAAAAAAAGATATGAAAAAATCCCACCTGAAATATATTGAAATTATCTTTGTGTTTATTTAAGAAAATCTTGGTTCCTATGCCAAAAATGTATTTTCTAACTTTCTGCAATGTAGTAATATACCCTTTAAAAAATATATCTCATTTATTTATTTGAGAGAGAAAATGAGATTATGAGTAGGGGGAGAGGTAGAGAGAGAGGGATAAGCAGACTCCCCACCAAGCAGGAAGCTTCTGGGATCATAATCTGAATTGAAGGCAGACACTTAATCTACAGAGCCACCCAGGTGCCCCAGTAATACATCTTTTTAAAAATTAATAAAGAAACCATTGGATAAAATAAGTTCTGCTTTAAAACTAACCACAGCAAAGCAAAGTAAATCCCACTTTGAAATGAATATCATGAAGAAATTTTTCAGAAATCAAGAATTTCAGCTCCAGTAAGAAGAGTAAAGAAAAGTTCATCATGTTCATTTTAATGAAGACAAACAATAGCATTTTACTGATTTGATAGAGCCTTTTACAGAATGGGAGAACTGGAAAGTTCCTTCATGTTACTCTTACTCTACTTCCTTTCTTTATAGTTGAAAAAAGCTGAGAATGGTGATATACACTGGAGTCCTTCATGTTACTCTTACTCTATTTCCTTTCTTTATAGCTGAAAAAGCTGAGAATGGTGATATACACATATTTGAGGGGGCATGGCAAACCTATACATTGGGGTATCTGTGAGCCAGAAACGTTAAACAAAGGGAAATGAAGCTATAAACTCATTCTCCTGTTCTCTTTGAGATTATAATTTATAACAAGAGGGAAGATGTAACACTTAACTCCTGTCTCTCATTTCCCAGGCTGTGTCACTTTTATTTCCATCATGATTGGTAAAATGTAGAAGAGTTTTTAGAAAGCAAACCATGAATTTCCTATTTGTCTAACTACCATTTCTCCCATCACAGGACAAACTGACAATCTGTGCAGCGTTACAGATTCCTCACTGCCACAATAACAAATGGTTCTAAAAATGCCATACGAGTCCTCTTCCTGCTTCCCTTGTTGGGAACAAAACTGATACAGAAGGTTTGGGCTGTGAGTCAAGAAAGTAGATAAACAAACCGAACTAACAGTTGGGAGTAGGATTAGAGAAAATGTTCTCCTGAGATTTCTATTGTTGGAGGAGTAGATAAGACTGCTCACAATGAAGGGAAATCTAGCAGTACGCACACACAAAGAGACAAAGTCTAAGCATGTTGCCAGCATATAGGGCAAGAGACAAAATTGGGTTCAGTGCGAAAGGACATTTCTGTTATTTCCCTTGAAAATTATTGGCTCAGCTTGTTTTTGTTTTGAATTTCCTCTCTTTAAAGTAATATGTTAATTTGATTTACAAACTGATTACTTATTCATGGCTTTCCCTACATACCTAGTTGTTGTTTGGAGAATCACATAATATTGAGACATGTTTTTTCTTCTACCTTTGACCCACTTTGAGGCAGGTTAAATGAAGTGGGAAATTGTCATTTACTAGTGAGATTGATAAATCTGGGAGCCAAAGAAAAAGAATTTGAGCTCAATGAACATTTTCTGCAAGATCTCTTTTAGAAAGTAGAGTAATTGTTGACATGATTTTTTTCCCAATTCATCTGGACATTGACTACAAATGAGTCAATTCAAACAGGTAGTCAAATAGAGAAAAATCAATCAAATCAGATAGTTAAAATCTTACAAATATCAATACCAGCAACTGCTAGATTAACATGTAAACTGTGCTTTGCAAAATATGAGGTTTAACTCCTTGAAGACCTTCATTTCCCGTTATCTAAAATGATGCATTTGGATTAGATTACCTACAAACTTTTGTCTACCCCTAAATTTTGTAACTTTTTAATTGAAATATGTTTTTGACTACTGCTAGGATAAGAAAATGGTTTGAACAGCTAAACTGAATTTCTCACAGCAAAATTGGATATCCTGCCTTGACAGTTGGCCTTACAGACTGGACCATCCTACTAAACTTATAATTGATATTATGTTTCAAACTAAAATATTTTATTTTTATTTATTTTTTTAAATTTTTTTAAGTTTTTTTTAATTTCTATTTATTTATGATAGTCACACACAGAGCGTGAGAGAGAGAGAGGCAGAGACACAGGCAGAGGGAGAAGCAGGCTCCATGCACTGGGAGCCCGACGTAGGATTTGATCCCGGGTCTCCAGGATCGCGCCCTGGGCCAAAGGCAGGCACTAAACCACTATGCCACCCAGGGCTCCCTAAAATATTTTATTTTTAATTTAATCTTGTAGCTCACATACTGTTTCAAAATAACATTTGCATATACATATTCATAAAATAATCTCCCCCCTCCACCCCAGAAAAAAAGAGCAACTCTGCCAAATATCAGTTAAGGTATAATTTAAAACAATTGAGAAAAACATACATTGTTCTTTAATGAAGTGCTCTACAGAGTCATAAATTTATGTCAAAATGCTTAGTATTTTAACGAAATGTGATTTTAGACATCAGAATAATGTATTTCTACTACCATTAGCAAGAAGTTAGATAGGTCCTAAATCCTAATCCTAATCCTTGCTTGTCAGAATGACATCTCATCAGCATTTCTTGATATAGTTTCCTCAGTAAAATTGTTAGATGATCCCTCCCTGGTTCTATAAAGCTCCTGGAACCCACTTAAGACCATGAGAAAATTGTCCAAGGGTTTTAACTTCCAGCCTAGTAAAGTCCAAGAAAAGTTTTTGCCTTCTATATCCTATTATTTTATAAAAGGAAAAAAAAAATCCAGATTTCAAGGAATTGAAGAATACTAATAAAAAAAAGTTGTTGGCTATGTTAAATCTAAGCAGGAAGCCAAATAATTACCCCTTTAGCTGGGGCACTTTGTTATAGGGCTAAATAGATTAAATCAGGCATTTGAGATTTAATCAGGCTCTGAGAATCTTTTGTTTTATATATAGATGGCCAGAACACAAGCATATTGGTAGAAAAATATATAAAATAATTAAGTAGTTTAATGAATTACGGGTCATGTGTATGTGTTTGCCTATGACTTTTCTCAATAATGTGGCAACCTGCACTCTTGAACTGAAAGGAATTAATTCCTAATGGAGTATTTTATTTCCAAAACCAACAGAGGTAGAGGAGAGTTAAGGTCTAACCTGTGACTTTTTCAGTATTTTGAGGATTTTATCCAGATCCTTCTCCTTTCTACACTGTAGCTCTCCATGTGTCAATATAATTAACACTTGTCCAAAATAATTTTCTTGCTGTTGCTTAAATTATTATTTGTTTGGCACTAGAGTCTTAGGCATGACTCATTGATCTTCTAATTGTCTTATCCTTTTTCTGGCTTTTTTTTTTTCACATAATGGAGGAAATTAGTTTATTTTTAAAGACTATATCTTGCTTGTCAGAATGACATCAGTATTTCTTGATATATTTTCTTCAGTAAAATTGTTAAATAAATATACTCTTCTTTTTTTTTAAACAATGTAGATCTATACCTGCTTTAATCTAACAAGATAAAATGTTGTTCTTTCTCACCTTTAAAAATATTATTTATTAGATGGGATGCCTGGGTGGCTCAGCAGTTAAGCATCTGCCTTCAGCTCAGGGCATGATCCTGGAGTCCCCGGATCAAGTCCCACATCCTGCATGGAGCCTGCTTCTCCCTCCGCCTATGCCTCTACCTCTCTCTTTCTGTATCTCTCATGAATAATTAATTAATTAATTGAATAATTAATTAATTAATTAATTGGAGTACCTGGTGGTTTAGTCAGTTAAGTGTCTGACTTTTGGTTTTGGCTCAGGGTCCTGGGATTGAGCCAGGCATTGGCCTCTGCACTCAGCAGGAGTCTTCTTTAGGATTCCCTCTCTTCCTCTGTCCTTCCCCTCCAACTTTAAAATAAATAAATCTTTAAATATATATATATATAGTTATATATATAATTTTTTTTTTTTAAAGAATTCTTTTTTTTTTTTTTTTTTAATTTTTATTTATTTATGATAGTCACAGAGAGAGAGAGAGAGAGAGAGAGGCAGAGACACAGGCGGAGGGAGAAGCAGGCTCCATGCACCGGGAGCCCGATGTGGGATTCGATCCCGGGTCTCCAGGATCGTGCCCTGGGCCAAAGGCAGGCGCCAAACCGCTGCGCCACCCAGGGATCCCTATATATAATTTTATATATATAGTTATATATATTATTATTTATTAATCCAACTCCAAGAACTTCACACATTTTTTTTATCAGCCAGTGTATGAGACAACAAAATTAATTCTAATGAGTCAAAGTATATTCCTTTTGAAAATTAACATCTACTTAATAGCTAAGGGTAAGGTAAAATGTTCTATAATAAGCCCTCAAACAATCTAATGTTGTTGGGAGTAGAACTCTTTGATACTACTCTGATATCCAATTCTTTCAATGTGATCATTTTTGTTACACTTATTACAGGCTATGAAGTTTTACAGAGTTTTCTTTATTCCTCTTCTTATATTTCTTGATAATATGCTTTGGCATGAATATTTTTCAATTCAATCTTAAAATTTATGGTTTTTACTTTTGACAAAATATATTTTATTACAATTTGTTAACTTCATTCTACTTCTAATAGGGATTCCTTTTAATTGACATTGGTTCTCCTTGTTAATCCTCTCATTTCATAGAGTTTTTTTTTAATAGGATTTTTTTTTGTTCTCTTTTATTTTTTATCTCTTTGTCTTTCAGCTGTATTTTTGGGAAACTTCCATTTTCCTTCTAAGCCTTTAATCTACTTTTCCTTGTATTTATGCTATTTTTATACTTCTATGACTCTTCCTTATACCCAGAATGTTCTTTTTTTATGTGTATATTTGCTTTTGTTGTTATCTATATGCAACACTTTGTGTGTTTCTCTGACTAACCTGAAAATAGTGATTTTAAAGTATTTAGTTTTCCCTACATTGTTTGTTTCTTCCAGGTGTCTTTCAATTAGTTTCTTTTTTTTTTTTTTGTATGAGATTTTGAATTTCAATTATTGACTTTATTCACATTTAACAGCAAGAAACTACTTAAAACATTGATTGTTCTATGTGCAGGAGCACACCTTGTTTACTAGCATAACTTCACAATGGGAATGTGACCACTTTCTAAGGAATCATGGAAGCCTTGATATCTGAAAATCATATATATATATATATATGGGATTTTCAGCTTCCAAAGAAAGGAATGGTACAATGATTTTGTTTGAGGATAAACCAGATATGAGTGCCATATTCTGAGAGGCCTGTGTGCTTTACAATGCCTTCTTCAGCAGAAGTCTGCTCTCATGCCTTGGACTATCTTAGGCAAGAAGCACAACCTAGGAAGGCTGGGGATAGGAAGAGTCCTGAGCCTGGATTCTGGACTTATACTCTATTTATCCACTTTGGAGCATTTTTGTCTGCCACTCATGTGAGGTCAACCAGATATTCTGAAGAAATCCAGGACTCAAGTCCTTGGGGTCATCCCAGGATTCCACGGCTGACCCCAATTCCAGTAAGGCAGCCTGGTAAGTGAATTGCTCCTGCTGACCAGAAAAATGTTTATTTTGTAGAATAATGTGAGTTTAGGCCACTGGAATGGTGTTGACATACTAATTTGTGGTGATTCTTACTTATGTCAGACACAAAATGAGGTAAGATCTCATGGTTACCAATGTTTTATCACTAACCGATGAGTTTGAGCCCATGTATGAGCCAATGTGTTGCCTGTTGTCTGTGTTCCTACCATAGGACTCCCTCAGTTTTACAGCCCCCAAAGATGGTGGAGTGGTACTAAGTGTTCTTTATTTATAACACTTTGCCTCTGCTATAAATACCCCTTCAGAACCTATACCACATGGTATGTGGTCTTCTAGTGCCTATACATCTTGCCTCCTAAAACTTCTAAGATCTTTGCTTTTTAATCCAGTGGGTCCTTCAAATTTTGTTTTATTACCTCTTCTTAAATGTTGAGGTCCTACCCTCCTAATTTGGAATTTAGCCATATTGGACAAAGAATGGATATTCCTTGTGTTAATAGAATGGCTCTTCTCACTCTGACCATAGGCCCCTTCCCTATCCTCCCTGCTGGTGGTGGTATGGAAGGTAGGAGTGTCAGCAGCATTCTAAGAATGTAGTGATTATAGCCTAAAGCACCCAAGAGAAGACATAGATGAAAATTGTGCTGTGTTATCTTTACATTAAGACTCTAAAATGGTAAACCTAGCATGATGAGAAAAAAATCATCATTCACATTTTCCTGTGTACTTCGGGTCAGACCTGCATTTATGTTTATCATCAAAATCATAGTTACAGCCTTCAAGAAAATCAATAGACTCCAGTATTACTGACCAGCATAATGGATGATACACTATCATGAGAAAGAAATAAAATTTAAATAAATAAATAATAGTAAGTAACTTCAGAGGTAAGAAAATTTTTATTGTTTCAATACAAACAAATTCTGAAGAACAACATTGCTACCTTTTTCCCTAGTACAAGATATGAAATTATTCTGGAATGACAAATTTGAAAATCTAGAACAGAAAAAGACTGTTTCTTTACTTGAAGATGGAAAGATACTACCTAAGCACCATGAAGAATCTTCATGTACACTGATGGGTAAATAGACAAATATATATACACATCTTTTTTATCCCACTGTTCAAAATGTCCATCAATAAATCGATAGAACTCATATGGACTCATACATTTCATAATATGTTTTTAAAGAAAACACTTTTAACAGATGTACATGCATAAAAAAAGAAAAGAAAAAAAGAAAAGAAAATATATTTACCCAGGTCACACTAGTGATAGTTCCTTTAGCCAATGAATGACTCATATGAGGGTATAAAACCTGACTTCCTATCTTGAAGGAAAGAAAACTTTGTGATTCCATTCACATTCTAGAGTTCTCCATGGGATTAGGTTGAGGCTAGACATAATCTGAAACTACATTTGCTTAGCTTCTTTCACTCCCATTTCACATCTTCCAAAATTGACCTGACCTCTATTAATCTGATTTTATCTGCTCTCACATTGTCTTTGTGTGATTAAAACAAAATGCTTTACTGTAATGTAAATTGAAAGGGGAAAAGAAGACATTTGTTTAATTTAATCAATTAAAAAAGAAGGACTTTAGAGTATAGCAGATCATAGGTCCAGGTAGGCCAGGGAGCTAAATATATCATAGTATGTCTCACATCAGTATTAAACAGATGCCCAGGTTGTGATGATAAGGGAGGTGTCAGTGTTACCATTAGAAAAACATCAGGTTGACATACTGGGAATGGGATAATATGGATAGGAATTGGGTTTTTGAAATTTTGATCTGGAAGTTTGGTACCTGGAACTTGGCACTAGAGTTGAAATTAACATGACTGCCCCAAGTAAGTTAAGCCACTAACAATATGATCAAATTTTAAGTCATCAACTATTTCACTATAATGATTTCCAACCATGCAGGAACTCTATCTATTGTGTTTGCTTGCCAGTCAAGGATAGAAAAGGAGATTGGCAACTGGAAACAGGAAATAGACGAGTACTCCTAAATGCCAATTCTTATCTATTAAAACCAAGGCAAAGCAAATATCATCTGCTCCTTAACCTACGACGAAACAAAGCTAATTAGTTCATGGAGGAAGATCTTACAACTCTCAGTTTATTTCTATAGTACTTCTGGCAAGGAAAACTTAAGTTTAGAATTTTAATTTAATAATCTTTAGTAGTATATACACTGTTCTAATCTCTGTCTCCATCCGTCCTTACCACTTTTGAGGAAGAATAAAATCCTACCTGAGTACAAAGGGGATATTGATGAAATGTGTTTTCATGCTCATTACTTTGCAGATTTTACTGTTTTTAGCACTGTATACCACCCTCTTATATTCCATCCTGATACAGACTCCCAAAATACAAATACCCATTCTCTCTTTTCTGTTTTAGTCTTTTAAAAGCCACAGATAACTGCATTTACATAAAGGAGTAAATAACTGTTAAGAGATTAAATTTTCTTTCTCCAATGAGACATTTAATTTTGTAGAGAAACAAATCTTTAAAAAATATAAGCAAAGATTAGAATTTGGATTCTTATTTATTAGTCCTCCAGTGAAGGAAATCTGTTCATTGCCCCTAAAAATAGCTATAGACCTTGTATATTTAATATTATGAATATTCATAATAAATAGTGTTATCATTCATGAAAATTTCCTTAAATACCTAGTAGTACCTAATAAAAGAAAGAACTAACCTTAAACACAGGGTGTGACTCTAGCTTCTTGATGAATTGCTACTGAGAGCTTACATCCTTTTAACCGTTTTTACTACCCTAGTTTCAGTTGTCTTTAGACAAGCCTTTCTGGATTTGAGAGACAAGATCCAATCTCATTCAGTATTCATAGAATCTTTTATCTATTTTTCATAATTTTTTATCACAGTCTAAATTTTGGGGCACTTGAGTGGCTCAGTTGGTTAAGTGCCGACTCTTGATCTCAGTTTGAGTCTAATCTCAAAGTTGTGAATTCAGGCCCTGTGTTGGGTTCCAGTGTGGCGCCTACTCAAAAAAAAAAAAAAAAAAGGAATTGGAATTGGAATTTTATATTTACTTATGTGTTTTTTTTTTCTATAATGTTGGTTTTATTCATGAGTTTTTATTCCTTAGAGTGTTTATTTTGGTAGACAACAGAGGACATTTAGTGTAGTAAAAATACTCTTTAAGATACTATAATATACAAATGATGCTTTTGTCCAAACACTAAAAGTTAGCGGTAATGGAAACTATGTACTTTAGGTAATATGACCTGTCAATGTAGATTATCAACTGTAACAAAAATAGCAGTCTGTGAAGATGTTAACAATTGGAGAGGTTAAATATATATGAAGATGGAGGGGATATGGGAAATTACTCTACATTCCTCTCAATTTTACTGTGAAGTTAAAACTTTCCAAAAAAAAAAAATAGTCTTAAAGCATGAAGAAACATTTTTACAAAAAAATCTATGCACAGATGTTTATAGCAGCTTTATTCATAGTTGTGAAAACTTGGAAGCAACCAAAGTGTGCTTGGTTAGATGAATGGATAAGTAAATTGTGGTACATATGGATAATGGAATATTATGCAACACAAAAATAAAATGAGCTATCAAGCCATAAAAAGACATGAATAAAACTTAAAAACACATTGCTATGAAAATGATGGCACCATCAGTCATTAGTTAGGCTGTGGGGAGAGAGATGAACAGGAATAGCACAGAGGAATTTTAGGGTAATGAAAATATTCCTTGTCTGATACCATATGATGGATATATGTCATTATACATTATTCTGAACTCATAGACTGTACAACAGCAAGAATGAAGCTAAGGTAAACTATGGATTATGATGTGATAATATAGGTTTATACTAGGTAGGAAAAAAGAAAGAAAAAAGAGAGAGAGAAAAGAAAAAGAAAAAGAAAAAGAAAAAGAAAAAGAAAGAAAAAGAAAAAGGAAAAGGAAAAGGAAAAGGAAAAGGAAAAGGAAAAGGAAAAGGAAAGGGGAAAGGGAAGGGAAGGGAAGGACCATTTTGGTGAACCATGTTGATAAAGGGAGAGGTTGTGTATGTGTAAGGGACAGGTGTATATGGAAAATTTCTGTACCTTCCTCTGTTTTGTTGTAAACCTAACTTAGCCTAAAAAAACAGTCTTAAAAATAGATTACTAAGGCGTATATTCTTATCCAAATTATCTAATGAATTAATAAACTTTAAAAATGTTTATGTTACCTTTATTTTTCAAGTTATTTTCACTAATGTAGAATTATAAGTTGGCTATTATTTTCTTTAAGCACATTAGAAATGGCATTTTCATTATCTTATGACTTTCATAATTTCTATTTAAAAGTCACATATTAGTCTTATTGTTGGTTTATTGATAACTATGCATGTTTTTATTTTTAATTTTTGGCATTTATGATACTTTCCATTTGTCTTTGGTTTTCAGCAGTTTGATTCTGATTTGCCTAGGTGTGGTTTTCTTTGTGTTTACATACGTTTGGTTTGTAAAGCATTTTAAATCTTTGGGTTGATGCCTTTTATCAGTTCTAGAAATTGTCTGCCATTATTTCTTTGAAGATCGCTTCCACACCATTCTCTCTGTCCTTTTGTTCTAGAACCTGAATAAGCACATATTGGAACATGTGAACTGAGTCCATGTATATCTTAAACTGTTACTTGTGATTTTTAAATTATTTCCTCTCTTTCAACTTGTTTTTGTCTTCTTATTTTTCTATCAGTTTACTAGTTCTCTTTTCTGCTGTATTCAATCTCCCATTAAATTTACCTCATGGAATTTTATTTTAGATATTATATTTTTATTTATCAGAATATTCATTTGACTCTTTTCATAGATCCCAATATTCTTGTGTAATTCTCTATCATTTCTTACAGTTTGACCACTTTTTCCCTGTCTTTGCCTGAACTATTCATTAGTTACTTTAAAGTTTTCTTATATTAACTGCAATATCTGAGGAGGGATAACAGTGAAAATGGTGGAGTTAGGACCTCCAAAAAGGTTTTGCTCCATAAAAGCAATAGGAAAACAACAAAAGATAATTCTTAGAATCAATTTTCCAGAATTCTGATAATTAACTAAAAGCTTGCGGTAATCTGCAAAATATTTATCTAGAAAAAAGTTCTGTATCTTAAGAGGATGATGAACTTTAAGGTAGTTGATCTTTTCATATTCCCATCACCTACTCTTCAGCTTCACCATATCGTAAAAAAAAAAAAAAAAAAAAAAAAAAAAAAAAGCCCACAAACTATAGTAAAAACTAGCAGCCTGCTAGCCACCAGGACAGGGTAGGAGCTTCTTCCAACCTTATTCCTGTAGAATTGCTATTATTTGAGATACCTGTCTGGTAGCTCCCAGAAAATCTCCATTTGTAGAGTTATCTTTATTTGATATAATTTGGACCTCTCTTAGTGCAAATGCCTTGTCCTGTGGGTGTTTATAAAAAACTTACAGGGGCAGCCCAGGTGGCTCAGCGGTTCTGTGCCTCCTTCAGCCCAGGGCGTGATCCCGGAGACCCAGGATCGAGTCCCATGTCAGACTCCCTGCTTGGAGCTTGCTTCTCCCTCTGCCTCTGTCTGTCTGTCTGTCTGTCTGTCTCTCATGAATAAATACAAGTGCTTCAGCACTTGCCTTTGGCCCAGGGTGTGATCCTGGAGTCCTGGGATTGAGTCCCGCGTCGGGCTCTCGGCATGGAGCCTGCTTCTCCCTCTGCCTGTGTCTCTGCCTCTTTCTCTCTCTCTCTCTCTCTATGTCTATCATGACTAAATAAATAAAATCTTAAAGAAAAAGAAAATTTTATTGATTGATTGATTGATTTCCATTGCTGTGTATCCACTAGAGGTTGTGTGTGGGTTTCTATTTTTCCTCCCACTGACAAAGACTTTCCATCTATGATTGGTCTGATGGACTGAGTCCATAATCAGCAAAATGTCCCCAGGAAAAAAATTGTTTCCTCACTTAAGGATTTTAGTTCATCTAGTCATTTTGACTTCCACAGACCTTCAATATTTTACAAATATTAAAAAAAATTTTATCTAGAATTTTTTCTAGTTGTTTCAGCAAGGAGTATTGGTCTTGCACAACATATTGGGAAATGAAAGGTACATTTATTATATGTTTTAGGAACAATTTCTATCTTAAAAAAATATTTCAGAAGTTAAAATGGAAAACAGAGAGAGACAGAGACAGATACTGAGAAAGAAATAGAAATATACATCTACCCAGTTCACTGTAAGACCGGTAAGGAAAATCTTACTGAGAGGATGACATTTAATAGAACTGAAAAATAATGTAATGAACTATGCAGCTTGGGTAAGGAAACTTCCAGATAGAGGGAGCAGAAATTGTGGGTTCTTGAGGTAGAAGTGGTCCTAGAACTCTGGAGGAACAGTCAGAAGAGAGTGTGGCTTAAGCAGAGTGAAAAAGGGGGACAATGGTAATATATGTATCATCAGATGAGAGAAGAACAACAATGAAGTAAGTACTGGATAACACAGATAGCCGTATAGATCTCAGGAATGCCAGAGTCCTAAGGCATTTTGAAATAAACCTAATCCAACCTGTCTATTTCATATAACTGTAATACAAGAACAGAGAGGAAAATTTCCCTGTCATACAGTATTCCCTATATGTTTTCCTTACCTAAGGTTTTTTTTGGATAGGAGTTGCTCCACTTCCACATAGACCCAAACAAAATCACCTGCCCTATTTAGTTTAGTTAAGGGGGCTCCTTTGACTGTCCAGACATACATTTATCTGGAAATCTAGCTACAAAACATATTTGCATATTCTACTTTATTTTAGATTTTAGTATGATGACCATTTTCAGCAAGAGTAAAATCATATAATGTGCACAGTCTAATGAACACTGATAAATATTGCATTCCCTTACAGTGAACAAATTTTTGCCCCCTGCTGTTTTCCTAATAGCTTACATTAGCAGGCCATGATTACTGGATTTTCATTGCTCTTCATCAGAGAAATGGCTGAGATCATCTTATTCTCACACTGCATCCATTACAGAGTCTGAGCTGTAAATATAAACCATTTCTATTACTAATGGCCCAGTCTGTCGCATATTAACTGTCTTCCATTTTAGCAATGCATCTTGAAGTCTTTTTTACTGAGATAATTGGTTATGCTATTATGTACTACACCAGTTCCTACAATATACTCTTTACATGTTTTAATTCTTCATTTAATTCTCACCAATTCAACCCAGTTCTTATGGATTATACATTGTCATATTAATTTTTCAGATGAAGAATGAAAGACCCTAGAGGCTTTGTGTGCTAGAAAGTGGCAGAAGAGACTTTCATCTATTTCTGTCTCCAAATCCCATGCTCATCCATTCTGCCATGTTGCCTTTTTTCCTATTCACTTTCTTTTCTTTGTGGGTGTTGGAACTTCTTTATGATGGGAAAAGCTAATTCTAGAGCATAGCACTCACCTACATTCTGTAATTTTGAGGAATATCATTACTCTATAATAAATTGTAGTCACTAGACCCAAGGGGCTAGGAAGAAAGTGTGGGGCATACTTAGGGATTGATATTGATATTGGTGGATAAAATTAAAATAATGATTACATTGTATCAATCGAAATTTTCTTCAAAATTTTACTATTAAAGTTTCTAATTCACAAAAAAGTAATTGATAAGTATCCATGTACCCAACAGCTAAACAGTTATTTTGCCATATTGCCTTAATCCATCTATCTATGAGTTGTATCATTTATTTATGAGTATGCTTTTTTTCTGAACCATTGAAATTGGCACAGTCACAAGAAAAATTGGCTCCTAAATATTCCAACTTTATTTCTCTTAAAACTCTATGTTTCTATATTAGTGCTGTAGCATCATTATACAAAAATAGTAATATCACTTAAAAATCATTAATATGATCTAAAATCCAGTCCACAAAGTTCCAAAATGTTCCTAATAGCTATTTTTGTTTGCTCTTTTATGCCAAAATGAAATCATTTTTTTCCCCTTTAGGTTATATCTTCTTAGGCTTAAAATTTAATCTTTACAATTTTCTTACCCATCCGTTTTTGTTGTGGTGGTGGTGGTTTCCCACCACACTGACTTTGTAAAGATTCCAGAATACTTTTCTTTTAAAATACTTTACATTTGAGATCTTTCTGATTATTGTATCATCGAGCCTTGCCTTTATCATATACCCCCTACCCTGGAACTTAGATCTAAAAGTGAAATAGATTCAGGTTAACTATTTCAAGAAAGCAATCGTTTTAGGGGACAATATCTACTTCACATTGTGTATCACTGAACTGCAAACAATATCAGGGTTCCTCAGAGTGTGAAACAATACATTTGATTACTTAGTTAATGGGGCAATCATCAGAACTAGTTATTTTGTTTTCCCCTTGAAATAAGCTTTGTGGCTAATAGTTGACAACTAATGCTTTTAATACTGCTTAACCCTTGCTTGAAATAAAAATTTTACTGAAAATTGCAGAGTGATCTCACTCCAACTTCTGTAGATCAAAGGGGAATACCATACCTCTTCAAAAGACAGTAAATGCCCCTTTCTTACCCTTCCGTAACCAATATTCATAGTAAGGATTTGATATAATAATTACTTCAATGGCCACAAATTAATTTATCTTTATTTTCTCTGTCCCTCCCCCCATCTTTACCACTATTACTAAAGGATTTTATTTATTGCATGTATTTTTTTTAATTTTTTTTAAATTTATTTATGATAGTCATACAGAGAGAGAGAGAGGCAGAGACACAGGCAGAGGGAGAAGCAGGCTCCATGCACCGGGAGCCCGACGTGGGATTCGATCCCGGGTCTCCAGGATCATGCCCTGGGCCAAAGGCAGGCGCCAAACCGCTGTGCCACCCAGGGATCCCTTATTGCATGTATTATAGTCAGTTTCCAAGACTTCCTTTTCCTAACTCACAACCAGATTAAAACATTTCTCGAGACTTAATTCCTTTTAATTAGATATAGTCTGTAGAAATCAAGGTCTGGGCACTAGGTGTGCTTCTTGATACTGAGTTATCGTTGTTCTGGGCTCTTTCAATTAGTAGGGGAGAGAGTTAAGAAAAAACAACTCTGTATCTATGTTTACCTATATAGAGAATATATCATTAGTTTATTATGATATGCTCATTTATTTTCTTAATAGAATCATTTGATGAGAAAAAAGGTTTTTAATTTTGATAGGGTATAATTTAAAGTTCTGCTTTCTGTGCCCTGTCTAAAAACCTATGAGCACTGGGTGTGCCCTGTCTAAAAACCTGATGAGCACTGGGTGTTATATGCAACTGATAAATCGTGGAACACTACATCTGAGACTACTGAGGTACCATATGTTGGCTAATTGAATTTAAATTTAAAAAATTAAAAAATTAAAAAAAATTTAAAATAAAAAAAAAAAAACCTGTATGACTCTCAAGTCAGGCAGATGTTCCCCAGTGCATTCTTATAATAGCTTCATAACTTTAGGTCTTATGTTTAAACCTATAAATCCATCTATAATTAAATATTTTTTGTGTATGGAGTCAAGTAAGAGTTGAGGTTCATTTTCTTACAGATAAAGTTGTTCTAGGACAGTTTGTTAAAAAATAATTTTTTTTCTCCATTGTTAATGCTTTTTCTTTTTTCTTTTTTTAAGTCAAATGGCAGAGAGGTTCTATTTTGTCATTGAAATATTTGTCAAAATTTATTCCAGTATCAAATTATCTTGGTTACAGTAGCATTATAAGATAAATCCTGGAGGGTCAGGGCAAGGTGGCGAGGAGTGGGGTCCCCTCACCCATCCCCACCAACTTACCTAGATAACTTTCAAACCATCCCCAAAACCAAAACCTGTGAATTCGATCTGAGATTTAAAGAGAGAACAGGGATCCCTGGGTGGCGCAGCGGTTTGGCGCCTGCCTTTGGCCCAGGGCAGGATCCTGGAGACCCGGGATCGAATCCCACATCGGGCTCCCGGTGCATGGAGCCTGCTTCTCCCTCTGCCTGTGTCTCTGCCTCTCTCTCTCTTTCTCTCTGTGTGACTATCATAAATAAAAAATAAAAATTAAAAAAAAAATAAAGAGAGAACAGCTGGAACGCTACAGAGAGAAGGGTTTTCACCTCTAACAAGGTAGGAAGGCGGGGGGGGGGGTGGATTAAAAAGAATCCAGTGGGGGAGGGGCCCTGCGTGGAGGCAGCTACGGGGGCGGGGAGAGCCTCCAGGACAAGAAAGCCCCGCCCAGGAGAAGCGGGAACTTTAAAAATCCGCACCGGATTCTCCCCAGAGGGAAAGGTGCTCTGCAGGGAGCCCCCAGGTCATTAGAGGAGGTGCGCCGGGGGAGAGTGCGCCCCAGCCTGCGGGCGAAGCCCATAGAGGGCTGGAGCGGGCCGGCGGGGCCTCGGGAGCAGCTCAGGCCGTGGTCAGCGGAGGGGGTGCGCCCTGTGCCTTCGGGAGCCACCGCCCAGAGCGTGATTCCAGCAGCACAGGCCCCGGATCCCAGGGTGCCGGGGGGCACAGCCCAGGATCCTGCCCTACCCCTAGGACAGGCGGAGGCGGGGAGGGCACAGGACAGCGAGGACGCCCCTGCCACCCGGCGCCCCCGAGCTGTGCAGGTCAGCGCACCCAACCCCGGAGCATCCAGGCCAGTGTGGACAGGGAGCTGCGGTATTTACTGCGGGAGCTGACTCCAGGGCTGGGGAGCTGACTGCCACCAGTGTTGTTGTTCCTCCTGGTGTCATCCTGTGCCTGGGACAGAGCAGGGCCATCAGAGAACAGGGGCCTTACAGGATGAACAGCTCCCACTGAGCCGTGCACCTGGCAAGTGGCAGAGCAGCGCCCTCAGGTGCACACACCTGAGAATCAGCACAGCAGGCGCCTCCCCCAGAAGACCAGCTGAAGAGCAAGTTCTTGACCTAGCAGTGCTGGAGAGCGCCAGGGGAAGTCGAGGGATTTACAGTATAGAGAACCAGAGGGTACCCCTCCAGTTTTTTTTTTTCTTTTTTTCTTTTCTTTTCTTTATTTCTTTTCTTTCTTCTTCTTCTTCTTCTTTTCTTTTCTTTTCTTTTCTTTTCTTTTCTTTTCTTTTCTTTTCTTTTCTTTCTTTTTTCTTTTCTTTCTTTTTTCTTTTTTTTCTTTTCTTTTATTTCTTTTCTTTCTTTCTTTCTTTCTTTCTTTCTTTCTTTCTTTCTTTCTATTTCCTTCTTTCTTTCTTCCTTTTTCCAGTACAATTCGTTTTTAGTCACTCTGCACTGAACAAAATGACTAGAAAGAAGAACTCACCACAAAAGAGAGAATCAGAAACAGTACTCTCTGCCACAGAGTTACAGAATTTGGATTACAATTAGATGTCAGAAAGCCAATTCAGAAGCACAATTATAAAGTTACTGGTGGCTCTGGAAAAAAGCATAAAGGATTCAAGAGACTTCATGACTGCAGAATTTAGATCTAATCAGGCCAAAACTAAAAATCAATTAAATGAGATGCAATTCAAACTGGAGGTCTTAATGATGAGCGTTAATGAGGTAGAAGAAAGAGTGAGTGACATAGAAGACAAGTTGATGACAAAGAAGGAAGCTGAGGAAAGAAAGAAAAAACAATTAAAAGACAATGATGAAAGGTTAAGGGAAATAAATGACAGTCTCAGAAGGAAAAAATCTATGTTTAATTGGGGTTCCAGAGGGCGCCGAAAAGGACAGAGGGGCAGAAAGCATATTTGAACAAATTATAGCTGAGAACTTCCCTAATTTGGGGAGGGAAACAGGGATTCAGATGAAGGAGGTAGAGAGATCCCCCCCTAAAATCAATAAAACTGTTCAACACCTCAACATCTAATAGTGAAACTTGCAAATTCCAAAGATAAAGAGATCTTTCAATAGTAACTCTGAACATGAATGGGCTTAATGATCCCATCAAAAGGCACAGGATTTCAGACTGGATAAAAAAAGCAAGACCCATCTATTTACTATCTACAGGAGACTTATTTTAGACCTAAGGACACCTACAGTCTGAAAATGAAAGGTTGGAGAACCATTTACCACTCAAATGGTCCTCAAAAGAAAGCAGGGGTAGCAATCCTCATATCAGATAAATTAAAGTTTATCCCAGAGACTGTAGTAAGAGATGAAGAGGGACGCTATATCATATTTAAAGGATCTATCCAACAGGAGGACCTAACAATCATGAATAGTTATGCCCCGAATGTGGGAGCTGCCAAGTATATTAATCTATAAATAACCAAAGTTAAGACATACTTAGATAATAATACATTCATACTGGGAGACTTCAACATGGCACTTTCTGCAAATGACCGATATTCTAAGCGCAACATCTCCAAAGAAACAAGAGCTTTAAATGATATACTGGACCAGATGGATTTCATAGATATTTACAGAACTTTACATCTGAATGCAACTGAATACACATTTCTCAAGTGCACATGAAACTTTCTCCAGAATAGAGACTGGGTCACATATCAGGTCTCAACCCATACCAAAAGATTTGGATTGTCCCCTGCATATTTTCAGACCATAATGCTTTGAAACTTGAACTCAATCACAAGAAGAAATTTGGAAGAAACTCAAACACGTGGAAGTTAAAGAGCATTCTGCTAAAAGATGAAAGGGTCAACCAGGAAATTAGAGAAGAATGAAAAAGATTCCTGGAAACTAATGAGAATGAAGATACAACCTTTCAAAATCTTTGGGATACAGCAAAAGCATTCTTAAGAGGGAAATGCATCACAATAAAAGCATCTCTCAAAAAAACTGGAAGAAACTCAAATACAGAAGCTAACCTTGCACCTAAAGGAACTGGAGAAAGAACAGCAAATAAAACCTACACCAAGCAGAAGAAGAGAGTTAATAGATTTGAGCAGAACTCAATGAAATAGAGATCAGAATAACTATAGAACAGATCAATAAGCCAGGAGTTGGTTCTTTGAAAGAATTAATAAGATAGATAAACCATTAGCAACCTTATTAAAAACAAAAGAGAAAAGATTCTAATTAATAAAATCACGAATGAAAAAGGAAAGATCACAACCAATACCAAGGAAATACAAACAATTTTAAAAACATATTATGAGCATCTATACGTCAATAAATTAGGCAATCTAGAAGAAATGGAAGCATTTCTGAAAAACCACACACTACCAAAACTGGAACAGGAAGAAATAGAAAACCTGAACAGGCCAATAACCAGGGAAGAAATGGAAGCAGTCATCAAAAACCTCCCAAGACACAAAAGTCCAGGGCTAGATGGCTTCCCAAGGGAAACGTTAAACATTCTATAAAATGTTTAAAGAAGAAATTATAACTATTCTACTATCAAATGTTTAAAGAAGAAATTATAACTATTCTACTATCAAATGTTTAAAGAAGAAATTATAACTATTCTACTAAAGCTGTTTCAAAGGATAGAAAGGGAGGGAATAAAAAAAAAAAAAAAAGAGAGGGAGGGAATACTTCCAAACTCATTTTATGAGGCCAGCATCACCTTACTTCCAAAACCAAAGACGCCACCAAAAAGGAGAATTATAGACCAATATCCCTGATGAACATGGATGCAAAAATTCTCAACCAGATACTAGTCAATAGGATCCAACAGTACATTAAGAAGATTACTCACCATGACCAAGTGGGATTTATCCCCGGAATGCAAGGCTGGTTCAACACTCGTAAAGCAATCAACGTGATAGGTCACATCAACAAGAGAAAAAACAAAAACCATATGATCCTCTCAATAGATGCAGAGAAAGCATTTGACAAAATACAGCATCCATTCCTGATTAAAACTCTTCAGAGTGTAGGTATATAGGGAACATTCCTCAATATCTTAAAAGCCATTTAGAAAAACCCACAGCAAATATCATTCTCAATGGGGAAACACTGGGAGCCTTTCCCCTAAGATTAGGAACAAGACAGGGATGTCCACTCTCACCACTGCTATTCAACATAGTACTAGAAGTCCTAGCCTCAGCAATCAGGCAAAAAAAAAAGAAAGAAAGAAAGAAAGAAAGAAAGAAAGAAAGAAAGAAAGAAAGAAAGAAAGGGCATTCAAATTGGCAAAGAAGAAGTCAAACTCTACCTCTTTGCAGAAGACATGATACTGTACACAGAAACCCAAAAGACTCCACCCCAAGATTCTAGAACTCATACAAGAATGTGGCAGTGTGGCAGGATACAAAATCAATTCCCAGACATCAGTGACCTTTCTATACACTAACAATGAGACTGAAGAAAGAGAAATTAAGGAGTCAATCCCATTTACAATTGCACCCAAAAACATAAGATACCTAGGAAAAAACCTAACCAAAGAGGTAAAGATCTATACCCTAAAAACTATGGAACACTTCTGAAAATAATTCAGGAAGACACAAAGAGATGGAAAAATATTCCATGCTCATGGATTGGAAGAATTAATATTGTGAGAATGTCAGTGCTATCCAGGGCAATTTACACATTCAGTGCAATCCCTATCAAAATACCATGGACTTTCTCCAGAGAATTGGAACAAATCATCTTAAGATTTGTGTGGAATCAGAAAAGACCCTGAATATCCAGAAGAATATTGAAAAAGAAAGCCAGAGCTGGAGGCATCACAATGCCAGATTTCATGTTGTACTACAAAGTTGTGGTCATCAAGACAGTATTGGCACAAAAACAGACACATAGATCAATGTAACAGAATAGAGAACCCAGAAATGGGCCCTCAACTCTTTGGTCAACTAATCTTCGACAAAGCAGGAAAGACTATCTACTGGAAAAATGACAGTTTCTTCAATAAATGGTGCTGGGAAAATTGGACAGCCACATGTAGAAGAATGAAACTAGACCATCCTCTTACACCATACACAAAGACAAACTCAAAATGGATGAAAGATCTAAATGGGAGACAAAAATACATAAAAATTCTAGAGGAGAATACAGGGAACACCCTTTGTGAACTTGGCCACAGCAACTTCTTTCAAAGTACATCCATGAAGGCAAGGGAAACAAAAGCAAAAATGAATTATTGGGACTTCATCAAGATCAAAAGCTTCTGCACAGCAAAAGAAACAGTCAACAAAACTAAAAGACAACCTACAGAATGGGGGAAGATATTTGCAAATGACCTATCAGATAAAGGGCTAGTATCCAAGATCTATAAAGAACTTATGAAAGTCAACAGCAATAAACAAACAACCCAATCATGAAATGGGCAAAATATGTGAACAAAATTTCACCAAAGAAGACATAGACATGGCCAACAAGCACATGGGAAAATGCTCCACATCCCTTGTCATCAGGGAAGTAGAAATCAAAACCACAAGGAGATACCACCTGACACCAGTGAGAATGCTGAAAATTAACAAGACAGGAAAAAAATGTTGGAGAGGATATGGAGAAAGGGGAACCCTCTTGCCCTGTTGGTGGAAAAGTGAACTGGTACAGCCACTCTGGAAAACTGTGGAGGTTCCTCAAAGAGTTAAAAATAGAGCTACCCTATGACACAGCAATTGCATTGCTGGGGATTTACCCCAAAAGATACAGATGCAGTGAAACGGCGGGACACCTGCACCTCAATGTTTATAGCAGGAATGTCCACAATAGCCAAACTGTGGAAGGAGCCTCGTTGTCCATAGAAAGATGAATGGGTAAAGAAGCTGTGGTCTATGTATACAATGGAATATGACTCATCCATCAGAAACGACGAATACCCACCATTTGCTTCAACATGGATGGAACTGGAGGGTATTATGCTGAGGGAAGTAATTAAGTCAGAGAAGGACAAACATTATATGGTCTCATTGATTTAGGGAATATAAAAAATAGTGAAATAGAATAAAGGAGAAAGGAGAGAAAATGAATGGGAAATATCAGTGAGGGTGACAGAACATGAGAGACACCTAACTTTGGGAAATGAACAAGGGGTGGTGGAAAGGGAGGTGGGCAGGGGGTTGGGGTGACTGGGTGACAGGCACTGAGGGGGGGACTTAATGGAATGAGCACTGGGTGATATGCTATATGTTGGCAAGTCGAACTCCAATAAAAAATAAAAAATAAAGATAAATCCTGTAATCAAGTAGTGTAAATCCTCCAACTATGTTCTTTTTAAGATTACTTTGATAGTTTAACTTCTTTGTATTTGCATATACATTTTAGATTAAGGTTGCTTATTTCCAAGAAATAAATTAAGCCTGAGGGGATATTCTTTAAAATTGCTTTGAATCTGTAGATGATTTTGGGGTATATGACATTTTAACAATATTGAGTTATCTAATACATGAAACAGGTATATTACTTATAGACATAGCTCATTTTACTGTGCTTCATCTTACTACACTTTACAGATACTGCATTTTTTTTTTACAAATTGAAGGTTTGTAGCAACCCCATTTCAATCAAGTCTGTTGACATGATTTTTCCAACAGCATTTGCTCATTTTATGCTTCTATGTCACATTTTGGTAATTTTCACAAAATTTCAAACTTTTCATTATTATTTTATTTGTTAGAGTGATCTGTGACCAATGATTACAACTCACTGAAAGCTCAGATGATGGTTAGCATTTTTTAGCAATAAATATTAATTTTTAAGTTGTGAGTGATATATACATTTCTGAAGACATAATGCTATTGCACACTTAGACTATAATTTAGCATGAACATCACTTTTATATGCACTAGGAAACCAAAAAATTCAGTTGGCTCACTTTAATATGACGTTTGCTTTAAGTACTCTGGACAGAACCCACAATATATCTATGGTATTTCTGTATCCAGTTTCTTTAACATTTCTCAGAAATTTTTTCTAGTTTTCATTGTAGAAGTCTTGCATGTTTTTTGTGAAGTTTCTTCCTAATTCTTTCCTTAAATATTGGCTTTTGTAAATAGCACATTTAAAAAAAATCATACGCAAAATAAAATCATACGCTATTATATTTTTTAAAAATATTTTATTTATTCATTCATGAGAGACAGAGAGAGAGAGAGAGAGAGAGAGATAAGAGAGAGGGGCAGAGAAACAAGCAGGCTCCAAGCAGGGACCCTGATGTGGGACTCGATCCCGGGACTCCAGGATCATGCCCTGAGCCAAAGGCAGATGCTTAACCACTGACCTAACCAGATGTCCCTATAATATATTTGATCATTTTCCCTATGCTGTTTTTAATCCTTGTGACTTATTTATTTCATTATTTATTTCACAAATCCACCCACACATACCTCCACTTTGACAACCACCAGTTCATTCTGTGTATTGAAGTCTGGCTTTTGTTTATTTGTTCATTTGTTTTGTTTTGTTAGCTTCCACATATGAGTAAAATCATATGGTATTTGCCTTTCTCTGACTTATTTTATTTAGCATAATTTTCTCTAAGTATATGTATGTTTTTGCAAATGACAAGATCTCATTCTTTTGATGGCTTATTAATATCCCATTGTTTATATATACCACATATGTACTCATTCTTCTATCACTAGGCATGTAGGTTGCTTCCAGATCTTGGCTATTTTAAATACCACTGCAATAAACACAGAGGTGCATTATACCTTTTTGAGTTAGTGTAAATAGCACCTTTTAAATGTAATTTATCGGGATACCTGGGTGGCTCAGTGGTTGAATGTCTGCCTTCAGCTCAGGGCGTGATCCCAGGATCCTGGAATTGAGTCCCACATCAGGCTCCCCTCAAGGAGCCTGCTGCTCAGTCTGCCTGTCTCAGCCTCTCTCTCTGTATCTCTCATGAATAAAATCTTTAAAAAAATAAAAAATAAAATTTAATTCCTCAACATTTGTTACTATACAATTTACCAAAAACTTGGTAAATTGAGGTGCTAGCTAGTTCTCTTAGTTATTTTATAAATTGCCTAGGTTTCTGTACATAAACAGTGAAGTCATAGACCTATAGTGGCATCTTAACTTCGTTCCAAACTGATGCTCTTTATTTCTTTATCTTGTTTTAATTCATCAGCTGTCACCTCTAACAATAATGAATCAAAATAATGAGGGGAAAGGGATTCTTTGTTTATAATCTTTGGAGAAAATTGTATGACATTATCTATAAGGAATCTTGTGTATATATTAATAAGGCATATTAGAGAATAATTTTAATGCCTTTTTTGGTCAGGATTTGCTATCTGCATAATTCTGGTTCATGAAATGAAATATATTGAAAAGTATAAAGTTAGTGTCATTTCTTCTTTAAATGTTTGAAAAAAAAATCACCAGTTAAATCAGATGAACTTGAAATTTCCATTCTTCAGTGATTTAATTTGTTGCACTTTTTGAGAAATTTGTACAGACTTTTTCTTGACAAATTTATTGTTGTAAAATTCCTTATTATTTCCTTAGTATCTAAAGGTTTTCATTTCTGATATTGGTATACTATATTCTAATTTTCTTTGATCAATCTGGAGATTTATCAATTTTGTTGATCTTTTTAGTGATTTATACTTTCATATATTGAATTCATTGATGTCTAGTATTATATTTCTCCTAAAAATAACAGGCAACTGATTACAGATCTTTCATTTCTAATAAAAGTGTTTAAAACTATATTTTTCCCCAGCACTAATTAAATGAATCCCCTATTTTTGGTATTTTCATTATTGTTCAATTGAAAATGTTTTCCAATTTCCCTTAAGATTTATTCCATTGTTTTTATATTATAAATGTGTTGTTTAATTTCCAAATATTTTAGATTTTTCTAAATCTCCAGTTGTTTTTATTTTGTAATTTAATTCTGTTTTGAACCTTAGGATATAATCCCCATGAATTTATTTTTACAGCTTTAATGAAGTATAATTGATATTCAAGGGCTGCCTCAGTGTCTTAGTTGGTTAAGCAACTGCCTTCAGCTCAGGTCATAATCCTAGGTTCATGAGATTGAGCCCTGCATCAGGCTCCCTGCTCAGGGGAAATCTGCTTCTCCCTCTCCCTCTCCCTCTCCCTTTGTGTGCTCACTCTCTCTTTCTCTCTCTGTCTCAAATAAGTAAATAAATCTTTAAAATATATATTCAATAAACTATATATATACTGAAAGCAAGCAATTTGATATGCAATTTTTTTTTAAATTTTTTGTTAACTTTTATTTATTTATGATAGTCACAGAGAGAGAGAGAGAGAGGCAGAGACACAGGCAGAGGGAGAAGCAGGCTCCATGCACCGGGAGCCCGATGTGGGATTCGATCCCGGGTCTCCAGGATCGCGCCCTGGGCCAAAGACAGGCGCTAAACCACTGCGCCACCCAGGGATCCCTGATATGCAATTTTAACATAGGTATACACCTGTGAAAACATAAATAGAAATAAGAAAATGAATTTATTTTCATCTTCAAGTGTTTCCTCATAACCCTTTGTAATAAATCAGTTCTCTCCTTTTCTGTTCTCATCCTCTAACTTCAATTCTTTCATAATCCAAGGTAAACACTGACTTACTCTCTGTCACCATAGATTAGTTTATATTCTTTTAAAAAATTATATGAAGTCTAATACAGTATGCACTTTTTATTTCATCTTCTTTGGTGAAGTGTCTGCTTAATTATTTTGCATGTATTCTATTGTTTTTTTCCTTATTATTGAATTTTGAGAGTTCTTTTTATATTCCAGATAGTAGTCCTTTATCAGATGTGTAATGAAAATATTTTCCCCTCTTCTTTCTTAACAGTTTCTTTCAAGAAGCAAAATTTGGTTTTTACTAATTTCGATGAAGTCCAATTAATCAACCCCTTGTTTTATGGATTGTGCTTTGGTTTTATATTTAGGATATATTTGCTTAAAGTAATATTTTTTCTTCTATATTTTAATATTATATAATATCTTATTAATGTAATATTTTAGAAGTTTTATACTTTTAGGTTTTTACATAAGTGATTATACTATGTTTAATTTTGAATTAGTTTCTATATGTGGTATGAAGTACAGATCAAAATTCATATATTTGCCTATGGCTATACAATTATCCTAGCACTATTTTTTGAAAAGACTATATTCTCTCTTGATAGGAATGCAAGTATATTAGATAGATTTAGATACAGATATAGATGTAGTTATCAATGTAGAGATAAATGGATGGATACATAGATAGATAGTCTGTTTCTGGACTCTGTTCTGTTGATCTATTCACCTGTCTTGAAACCAAACTTATATTTCCTTGATCACTATAACTTTAAGTTTTGAAATTAGACAATGACAGTTCTTCAACTGTTTTCTTCTGCAAAGTTGTTTTGGATATTCAAGGTCCTATACTATTATATAAGAACTTTAAAAACAGATTTTAACATGTAAAACATTACATAAATGTGCATTAAGTTCCCTCTGCAATGCATTTTGTGGTTTTCAGTGTACAAATCCTATACAATTTTTGTCAGATCTATCCGTAAATGTTTTATATTTTCAATGTTATGATAATGACATTTTCAAGAATTTTAAGTTTGATTGTTCATTGGTAGTATAGACAAACAGGTTTGTTTTGTTTTGTTTTACATATTGGCCATAAAATCCTACAACTTTGATAAGCTAAATTATTGCATCTTGTAGCATTTTTGTAGATTCCATTGGAGTTTCTTCATACATAATTATGCTAGTTGTAAATAACAAGAATTTTGTTTCTTTCTTTATAATATGCTGTGTTTTATTAATTTTTGGTTCCTTTATTTCACTGTCTAAAATCTCCAGTAAAATGTTCAAAAGAAGTCATGAGAACACACTTCCATGTCTTACTCTTAATGTGAAGGATTAAAATCTTTCACAGTAAAATATTATATTAACTGGAGGATTTTTAGGCAACCCTTACCGATTTGAAGATATCCTCTATCATTTCTAATGTGTGTTAAGAGTTTTTCTGAGGAATGGATGCTGAGTTTTGTCACATCATTTATCCACATCATTTGAAATAGCTATATTGTTTTTTATTCTTTTTTTTTTAATACTGTCAGTTTTGTTGTCAATATTCAAGTGTTACCATTTACATATTCTTAGATTCGTTTTGCTAATATTTTCCTTACAAAATTGCATTCATGTTCATGAGACATATTGGTCTGTAGTTTTGTCTGATTTTTTTTATTCTGATTTTAGTATCAAAATAATGTTGATCTTATAGAATAGGTGAGGTCTTCAGTTTTCAGGAAGCGTTTAAAGCTTTCTTTCTGTATAGGCTTTGTGAAGTTTTATATTATACTTATTTCAAAAACTAATTTGGAACATTGCCTTGCTTTTCTGTGCTTTGAGGTATATTAGGTAGCATTGAAGTTACCTGATTTGGGAAGTTTTGGTAGATATCCTTGTGATTCCATTTGGTGCTAATGCTTTTTCTGATTTCATAACTTCCTTAATTTTTCTAGAGAAAATTCAACCTTAATATTTTTATACGTGCAGAAGTTTAATTTGTTGTCATATTTTCCTGAAAATTTAACAATTTTATCTAGGTGTTAAAATGAATTTCTATAATAGCATGATCCTTTAATTTCTTTTGTTCCATTGCTGTTTCTCCTTTCATCATTTCTTCTTTCTAGTATGTCTTTATCTTTTTATTTTTTTAAGATTTTATTTATTTATTCATGAGAGACAGAGAGAGAGAGAGAGAGAGAGAGAGAGAGAGAGAGGCAGAGACACAGGCAGAGGGAGAAGCAGGCTCCATGCATGGAGCCTGACATGGGACTCGATCCTAGGTCTCCAGGATCATGCCCTGGGCTGAAGGCAGCGCTAAACCGCTGAGCCACCGGGGTCGCCCCTCTGATATATCTTTAAAAAGAATTTGAGTCTATCAGTTTTTCTGGACTGTGTTAACTCAACTTTATTTTTACTTTTTTAAACAAGCTTTTTTTCTTTAAATTCCATTTACTTAGATTTATTTTTTGCTGATATCTGCTTTTATCTTCATTATTTCCTTTACTCTGCTTTCCTTTTGTTTACTTTGCATTCTTTTTTTCCAACTTTTGAGATGGAAATTAATTTTTTGTCATTAAAAAATTTTAATAGTGTATAATCTTAAGGCTCTGCATTTTCCTGTGATCTCTACTTTATTTATATCTCATAGATTCTGAGAGATGGTTTTTCATTGTAACTAGTTTTAATATATATGTAATTTTGTTCTTTACTTTTTATAGATGAGAAAATTATTTAATAGAGCATTTTAAAATTTCCAAGCAGGATGTTGTTTATAATATTTTATAATTCACTTCTAGTTTTATTACATTGTCATCAGAGAATATTATTCATATAATTCGAATATTATGGGATTTACTATGATTTTTAGAGGTATATAATGTTTAGTGAGCTTTTAAAAATTACTTGCATATCCTTGAAAATAAGTTGTGTTATATATTGTTTCTGTGTCAAATTCTATACCTATAGGACTTTCTCCCTATCTTGTTCTCAATATTTCCAAGAAAATACAGAATATCTATTCTGTCTAGATCTCCTGTATTTTCCTAATTAAATTTTGTTATCTTGATTAATCAATTTAAAGAATGAATTTGAGTCTAATTCTGTCTTGATATCATCTTCATATATTCTATTTGTTATGCTCTTGCTGGCTTATTCTACAATATTCATTTAGTAGTCAATATATACCAAGTACTGTGCCAGAGACTAGGAAAATAATTATTAAAAAGACCATTATTTTCCTTCTTTTATGGCTCTTGGTGCAAATTCCTTGGCATTTGCATCCTCATGGTAACATCTTTTTCTCAAAAAAACCTGTCAGAATATAGATCTTAAACGTAAATTTTCATCTAAAAACAATGGCAATCACCATGAAAAAGGACCACAGAAAAATGGACAATAATCCCATTCTGACCAAGCCTCAAGCCTTTTCCCATGGAAAACACATGAGCAGTTTTGCAAAATGTTAATTACTAACCAGTATGGAAACTTTTTTTTTTATGCTGAGAAATGGTGTTTGGATATTATTTTAGAAAAACTGTAAGGTCTAAAAAATATCCTGACCTCTTTGATGTAAAGTCTTTCTATGCATTGTGTTCTAACTTTATGAATGTTATACTGCTACCATTGAAAGCAGACTGTATTTAAAAAATCTCTGTAATAAGAGATGCTTATATATGAACCAAAAGTGGATATGCTATTTAATTATTAGGTTATAACCCAGGTCATAATTTATTTTTGAAATGTCACCTGATGATAACATGATGTTCTTGTTTTATTCTTTAAGCCATCTCATATCTAATTACACTGAAAAAAAATAAATGAATAATATTCTTTCACCTTCAAATAATACCATCAGCAGCAGATGATCTATATAGACGTATTAGCTTTCTAGAAAATTTGATGATTTCCATAATTAAGGCCCACAAGGTAATACAGATGTTGAGCACAATAACTCTGTTTAGTTTACTAAAAATAAGTTTCCATTTCAAAGCCTGCTTTACCTTAACAACATTGCACATGATGTTAGAATAGCTCACAATTGCCATCATAAAGGGTAGAAAATTATATATCATTAGTAAAAAATTATTTTGGAATTTACATCATAAAAATTTTTTAATGATTTTCTAACATTACGTGTTTGTGTGCATGTGTTAAATTATGTTAAAATATTTCTACTGGAACATATAAAAAAGCCAAATGCTGCAAGTGGTCAGTCCATAGATTTATCATTGAAGCGTCTTCAGTCTGTGTAAGAGCAGCCATGTAGCATGCCCAGATAATGTGTCTCTTATGATAATTTCCAACTATTATAATTGTTCTCTAAATTTCTGTTTGGTGACAACCTTTGTGAGATAATTACACATCATCAG
Organism: Vulpes vulpes; assembly: GCF_048418805.1. Classification (NCBI taxonomy): domain Eukaryota; kingdom Metazoa; phylum Chordata; class Mammalia; order Carnivora; family Canidae; genus Vulpes; species Vulpes vulpes. Next base: position 104,705,217 of record NC_132783.1, on the reverse strand, counting down.
TGTTCTAATGAACTACGAGACGCTTAATGCCTGGACATGAGGCAGGGTAGCTAAGAAACATGTGTCACAGGCAGTTTCGCAGGAACTAACATACAAAAATGTAGGCTTCATTAACAGTGTTCAAAAAGACAGATGAGTCTCCATCCTGCCTAACTCAGTGGTTAATTTATTGACTAACTTTAACAGTGACGTCCCTTTGGAGGGTTTTTAATAGTTTCTAAGTTGCTTGCTGAGGTTTTAATAGACATTTGCCTCACTGAGCTCAATATATAGAGTGTAGTTTGAAATCTTGCAACCTAAAATGTAAGCAACTGACTGAATGAGGTTAGAAAGGATTTATATTTCTTCTAAATATACTTGTGAGCTGAAGTTCAAATGAAAAGATCTCCAAAATATCTACCTACTTTCTTGAAAACTTTCTCCTATTTTATGTTAAGACCTTTGGTGCTATAAAACAGAGAAAAAAATGTGTCAGGAATAGAAAATAAAAATTACTAAGCAATTCCTTTTGGTTTCCTCCAGAGTAGATTTTGGAAAGGAACCAACCAGGTTAAGTCAAAGTAAGTGGCATATTTCATTCTCAGGCTCCAATTACTTGGAACCAAAGGCATCATGGTTTATAAGGACAGTACATCATTCATGCAGTGCTAAAGCTTATCTATTTGGCCATTTATAAAGAGTGTTTTGGGCTATGATGTTAAAACAAACATGAAAAATAATAATAGTTAATGTGTATTGAATGCTTGCTCTGCTGGACACACTGTATTTTCATGAGAGTAAACTTACTGATTCCTCTAAAGGATCCTAGAAGACAGCTATGATTATTAACATTACTTTTTATGAAAACGGTAAGATACAATTTCCAAGATCATATAGCTAATAAATTTTAAAATTTGGGCTTGAACCTACATAGTTTATTCCTAGGAACAGATCTCTAAAACATCAAATTACTATGTGAAATTACTTTTAGAGAACAGATCTCTAAAACATCAAATTACTATTATTACTATGTGAAACATCAAATTACTCCTTTTCGGGGTGGGGGGGGAGAAAAGTTTGTTTTGGTTTCAGTTTTGATTTTGTTTTTCTTAAATGCAACCAATTTTGTTTAAAGTTATCAGTCAACTTTTAGTAATAAACTTGATTGGCTCATATAAATGAACATAAATCAATATAAATGAAGAACTATAAAACAAAGATCCAATTTTGATTAACTTGTGATTTTAAACTAACTCTTAAAATTTTAAAACTTTCATTTGTACTTTTCAAAATATACATTTCATATCATGTTTATTTTTCATTTTTATTGTTACAACATATAAAATCAAGACCAGAAAATTGAAACAATTATAAGTTTATTTTTTTAAGATTTTATTTGTTTATTCCTGAGAGAGAGAGAGGCAGAGACATAGGCAGAGGGAGAAGCAGGCTTCTCACAGGGAGCCTGAAGCAGGACTCAATTCCTTGACCCAGGATCATGCCCTGAGCCAAAGGCAGACAGTCAACCGCTGAGCCACCTAGGCATCCCAAAGCAGCTATAACTTTAAATAACAGCTATAATATGTTACATTCTCATTTTTAATATTAATTTCCAGAAATTAAATTGACATGCCATTTGCATAACATTTCATCAAGGTATTTCATGATAAAAAATTTTAAAACATCATTGTAAGATTTTATGGAGAAAGAGACTAGTAGTTATGATTTTAAAATAACCAAAAACAATGTGTGTTTGTGAAAGGATTAATTTTACAGTGATTGGACTACTATTTTCTGAAAACAGATAAAAAATGTGACTACCCTAAAACTGTTATGTTACAATTTTCCCTAGACAATTATAAATCAGGTATTTATTTATTTATTTATTTTAAAGATTTTATTTATTTATTTTTGAGAGACACAGAGAGAGAGATAGAGGCAGAAACACAGGCAAGAGGGAGAAGCAGACTCCATGCAGGGAGCCTGACCTGGGACTGGATTCCAGGTCTCCAGGATCACACCCTGGGCTGAAGGTGGCGCTAAACTGCTGAGCCACCAGGGCTGCCCAGGCCTGTATTTAAATAGCAGTACCTATTTAATACACTGACAATATGAAGTATCATTTTCTAGGGAAATACTTTGGATATCATTTTGGTGATCACTTTATATAATTTCATTTTTCTTATGGACATTTTCTTGGAGATTTCTTCCTAATGTAGTGGAATGATTAAGAACATTTGGAGTCCATTTCTTTGGAGGTTTCTCTAAAGTGGTATTGATGTGTCTATAAGGCAAACCACCTAATATAACATGACTATTGTGAAGAGTCAATGATTTAATTCATAGAGACCATTTATCCAACTTCCTGGCATATGCTGGACACTCAGTATTGGTTAGGTATTGCGATAAGATTATAAAGTGTTTCCTTCTTTTTTCCCTATTCCTGTTCTTTGCCTACCAAGCATTTCCTGAGCTCCAAAAGAAAAGCAGTCTCTTCCTCCAGCCTATTTAAGTAATATTTCTTAGAAATAACAAATTTTGTCACATATTTATGATGTAGGTGGCTTAAAGATATACAATTATCCCTTCTTCTCAAGCTAAAAACATAACTCTTAGAAGTGTCTGAGTCTTTCTCTGAGAATATAAAAATGTATCAGAATTGGTGGTCATGTTCTCATTCTCAGGTCCTGGAAGTAGAGTCAGAAACTTTTTCTTCTTTGTCCAGAGAATGTAGCACATGTTAAATAGAATGTGGAAGAACCCAGATATTTAATCCTTCTCTCTTTTGTTTAATATTTTAATATTTTCATGCATATTACCTTTATAATCCTTTATAGTGACCCTAGAGCTAGGTATTATCACCACCACCACCCTCGCCTTTGGGTGATGGGCTGGACAAAGAAGAAAAGAAGACTCAAGAAGATGAGATACCAAATTCAAAATCACACAGCTAAAAACAGTACCAGGGGATTTCCTTTATTTTGCAACATTTAAAACCATGTTTGTAGCACAGAAGTTACTCTCTCTATAGTTATTAATTTAAACGAACAAGTATATAATATTACATGTATGTAATAAAAGAGAATAAAATAAAATAATCATAATAATAATTATGATAGACCTAGACACATATATATGTAGGTTTAGAAAAAAATCTGTGAAAAGGTGAAAATATAGTAACAATAGTTGCAAAATACTTTCTTGAGTGCTTATGAAAAGATTCAGTCATAAAAAAAACAAAACAAAACAAAACCAAAGACCAAGTAAATGAACAATTAAGATACCAATACAGCCAATAAAATTAGCTTCTCAGCTTAAACTGTACCTCAGTTTTCAGAGCTAGCAATTCAAAGCAATATTAATAAAATCTCTGAGCAATACTTGCATGATGCTTGAAATTTGCTATGTGATGAATCTATGTATTTCTGAGTTCTTATCCTCAAATCCTTTCTTTCTGTGCCATGTGGTGATGATATCACTAGACAGGCTCTCCACACTATGCAATCTTTGCATAATTTGTCACTTTCTTCTAAATGCTAATATGCATACACCCACTGCTGACACAAATCCTCTATATATCTTCTCATTATGTATCTTGCATTGTCTACTGACACACTCCTGCTTAATGCCCCCACCATATTTTATGATATGACGTTAGCAAAGAAGATACATTGGACAAAGTCTCTTGTTCTCTAATATAGAATTTTCTTTCCCTAATACTTACCTTAACTCTTCAATTATAATATCTTATGCAATACTAACAATCATCACAAATGTATACTATTGCAAATTTTGTAAATTTATTTTTCCTGACAAATGTGGAGGATTGCCTTGGTCTCCAAAGATAAGTCTCTTTAAAGTTATAGCTGCAGCATAAACTGGTGACCACATTGACCAATAACGTGAAAACACTATTCTCTTTACCAAATGGTACACATAATCCAAATTAACCTTTAATTAGCTGTGAATTTATAATCATTCTAAATGGCCTTTTTCTTTTCTTTTAGAAGGTCATAGAAGTATTCTCTGTTATCTTTCTCTACTCTCATCCTCAGCCTACTAAGATATTATAATAGTTTAAATGGAACATAGAGGCTCTGCAGCCTTAGGTTCCTGTCCTTGCACATACTCTGAGCTGCCACATGCATGACAAACTTAAGTTGTTGAAAGGCAGAAATCCCTTGTTATTTCTGGCTTCAAAGGGAAATCCAAATAGATTTTTCTTTTTCTATTTTTCATTTGTTTCTCTTGGCACAGTTTGATGCAATCATTTTTCCCCCACTTGAAAGGTGTAGGACTGATTAGCATAGAGACTGTCTTCTTTGAGGGTCATTCTGTTCTTCACTTGGCAAAGATTACTATGCTTGAAAGATACAGGACATTTCCTTCTTCTGTGATGAACACTTCAAATATTGTGTAGGCTATGCTACTTTGTTTTTGGGTGAATAATTTATCCTTTGATGTTTTGGATCCTATAAAAAAAGAACTTTGTGGTGGCGAGAGCACTGGTTTTTCCTTGTTAAAATGTTCAGAGTTGGAAAATACTTTGACTCTTCTAGAAACAGCCACTAAAGATTCGCAAGAAGGGGGATATTCTCCAGACTGCTTGCCAAAGTGACCTTGAAATATATTAGTTGCCATTGGAAGATTTTTCACCCTAAATTGACTTTTTATGCTGGTTGAACCACTGTGTGATTGAATAATTAAATGGTATGAAAAGTGGAAGGAATTAGAAATACAATTTTTAAAAAGTCGTAATTCAAATCAACATGGAACATAATATAAAGATAAATGAGTGAGTTAATATCCACCAGAGTGTCAGCTCTATTCTCCGAATATAAGAAAGAGCTGTTATTTACTAAGATAAGCCATTCTTTTAGTAGAATTTATAAATAGCCCTAAAATAGTCCTACAATTCTAATCTTCCTTTATTTTCCTTACTTGCTCCATCCACTCACTTCCAACCAATTACTGCTACAAATAGATTGCCTCTGTATAAAACCAACCACTCTGAGTTGTGGTTTTATACAGTGATCTCTACAGTAACCCATGGGTGGTGCCCTTCCATAGCCTCAACCCTCAGCATTTAAGAGCATTCTGGCCAAATTTCTCACTGTCAGCTCCTGAATTGCATTGCTGATGAATTTTCTTCCTGCTGAAGGCTGCCTTAGGACTTGCATAGTGAGCCAATAATTGCAAGAAATTAGCAATCCCTCAACCAATGACATATGGGGAGTTGGCATTTAAATTCTCTAGATCCGGGATCCCTGGGTGACTCAGGGGTTTAGCTCCTGCCTTCGGCCCAGGGTGTGATCCTAGAGTCCCAGGATCAAATCCCACATTGGGCATGGAGCCTGCTTCTCCCTCTGCCTATGTCTCTGCCTCTCTTTCACTCTCTCACTCTCTCTCTCCTGCCGTGTCTCATGAATAAATAAATAAAATCTTAAAAACAAAAGAAAACAAAACAAAATAAATAAATTAATTAATTAATTAATTAATTAAATTCTCTAGATCCTCACCTCCTAGATAGGAGAACTCTTGAGTCTTTTTATATTTGCTCCACAGGTTATCTCCAACAAAACAGAATATACATTACTTGTTGTGATATCTGATTTAGTAACACATTTGTATATTTTTTCTAAAGATTTTATTGACTTGAGAGAGAGAGAGAACGAGAGAGAGAGAGATGGAGATTGCACACAAAGGGGGTGGGCAGAGGAAGTCAGAGAAGCATATTCCCACTGAGCAAGGAGCCTAATATGGGGCTTGATCCTAGGACACTGAGATCATGACCTGAGCCTAAGGCAGATATTTAACTGACTGAGCCACTAATGCTGCCTCTCAGTCCTAAAGATGATTTATAAAGATAAGTAGGAGAACAACTTAATTTGGGTTTCCTTGCTCAGCAGGGAGCCTGCTTCTCCCTCTCCCTTTCTCTCTGCTGCTCCCCCTGCTTTACTCTCTCTCTTTTCATCAAATAAATAAAATCTTTTTAAAAAAACGTGGTACAGACTAATTTGAATAGTAAGAGCTGTGTTACTTTGGGCAAGGTACTTATCCTTTCTGGATCTCATTTTCTCTTCTGTAAATTACATGATTATAAATCCCTTTTTTTATAAATTTATTTTTTATTGGTGTTCAATTTACCAACATATAGTATAATACCCAGTGCTCATCCCATCAGGTGCCCCCCTCAGTGCCTGTCACCTAGTCACCCCCACCCCCCACCCACCTCCCCTTCCACCACCCTTAATTCGTTTCCCAGAGTTAGGAGTCTCTCATGTTCTGTCTCCCTTTCTGACATTTCCCACTCAATTTTTCTCCTTTCCCCGTTATTCCCTTTCACTATTTTTTATACTCCCCAAATGAATGAGACCATATAATGTTTGTCCTTCTCCGATTGACTTATTTCACTCAGCACAATACCCTCCAGTTCTATCCACATCAAAGCAAATGGTGGGTATTTGCCATTTCTAATGGCTGAGTAATATTCCATTGTATACATAGACCACATCTTCTTTATCCATTCATCTTTCGATGGACACCGAGGCTCCTTCCACAGTTTGGCTATTGTGGACATTGCTGCTATAAACATCGGGGTGTAGGTGTACCGGCGTTTCATTGCATCTGAATCTTTGGGGTAAATCCCCAACAGTGCAATTGCTGGGTTGTAGGGCAGGTCTATTTTTAACTCTTTGAGGAACCTCCACACAGTTTTCCAGAGTGGCTGCACCAGTGCACATTCCCACCAACAGTGTAAGAGGCTTCCCCTTTCTCCACATCCTCTCCAACGTTTATGGTTCCCTGCCTTGTTAATTTTCTATAAATCCCTTTTAACAATGGTTTGTGAAAATTATATGTGAAAATATATAAAAACCTAGAATATTATGAAAATAAACAAACATTAAGCTGATAAAGGTTGAGGTTGGTGAGCCAGGGAGTGTAACAATGGGCTATGTGCTCATTGCCCTATAACCCAGATACTTAGTAGGCACTTCACAGAAGGGTGAGGACATTTGCTCACTATACCCTATTCAAAAATATTCAAAATGTTTCAGTGTAAGAAAAAGTTCTAATGTTTGATGCCGTAACCTATTGTAGCTTTAAAAGCTTTACAGGTATTGACCCACTTTCTTTCTCTGATAAGCACATTGTTAGCAAATGCAGACATGGAGAATTATGCTCATTTTTAAAACATGTATTATGGGCTTCTAGAATGCTATCAAGTGTTTTAGGTTCCATTTGAAAATGATAATAGGAGGATCTTGAACTCATCTCTTCTCATAGATACACCAAATAAGCTATCTATGCAGCTATACATAGAATAATTCCCTCTGAAAAAAATCCAGGGATTGATAGAGTGACTTTTACACATTGAGCACGTGAGAAAAAAAATGATTCAATAGGAAAAGTATAGACAGTCTTACCATAAATCCCACTCCTGGCACAGCAACATATAATCAGAAGTTACAACTCCTAGCTTCTACTTGAGGAGCAAAAATTTTGGACCTAATATCTAGCACTTTGACTTTTAAGATTCTCATCTAAGATATGGGCCACCAAAACACTTGCTCTGAAAGCCAACAGGGCTTGTGTCCATTCAGCCCCCAAGACTATAGCCAATAGAGAAACCATTTTTAACAAGCTTGCAAGGCCTTGAGGCAGCAGACAGAAATGCCCATCTACTAGTCTTTCTCAAAAAGAAGACTATTTGCACATCTTAAGAACTGCAGCCTGAAAGTCAGGCACTTAATTTAATACAAGATTAAGGGCTAAATGTAATTCCCACTATACACTGGGTAAGTCAGTGGGTAACATCTTTGTGCACTTCCTCTGACCCACTCAAGTTTATTTGTATCTCCCTGAAAGGAGCTGGTCCAGTATCTGGCATCCTGGCCAGCACTTTGCAGTTGCTGCCCAGAGTACACATTCTTTCATTGTCTGGCTCTGGTGGCTAGTGATGCTAGTATTCATGTGTCCCACAGGACTATAGCAAATGAAAAAGCAGTTCTTAGCTGGCTACCTCCCACATCCCCACCCCAGACCAGGGCTAAACATGGAGTGAGCAGCGAAAAATGCCAATCTTCTAATATTTTCCTGAGAAAAGGCCAATTTTTATACTGCATCTAGGTGCTGAGATCCTGCTCTTTGGAACACTGACAAGCCTTGGCAAACACTCAACTACTGGGAATGACTAAGAACAAAGAAAGCAGCTTGGACAATCACAAAGGTTTGAGAGACAACCAAGAGTAGTGCCAGACCGAATGATAAGATTCATCTACATGAGATCACTCTTTAAGGCCTGGGGAAGTTGCTTGTTTTATCTAATGCACAGAAACCAAACAACACAGAGAGTCAAAGAAAATGAAGAAATAGAAGAATGTGTTCCAAATGAAGAACACGATAGGCTCCATAAACAGATCTTAGTGAAATGAGATAAGCGAGTTTCCTGATAAAGAGTTCAAAATACGATCATAAAGATTCTCAATGAGGTCAAGAGGACAATTTATGAATAAAGTGAGAATATTAATAGGGAATATATAAAAGTACCAAACAGCAATCATATTGCTAAAGAATAAAATAGTTAATCTGAAAATTCAGTAAAAGGGATTACAGGACAGTAGATGAAGTGGAAGAACAAGATCAACATACTCACAGAGCTGATTATAATTCATCCAATCAGAGAAGCAAAAAGAAAAAAAAGTGGAAAAGAGTAAAGATAATTTAAGGAACATATGGCACACCATGAAATGGACCAATAGTTACATTTAGTGCTCTCAGAAGGAGAAGAGAGATGAAAGTAGCAGAAAGACTACTTGAAGAAATAATAACTGAAAATTCCCTAACATGGGGAAAGAAATAGAATCTAGATCCAGTAAGTCTAGAGTTCCAAAAAGGTGAGTCCAAAGATATCCAAACAAATGCACATTACAATTAAATTGTCAAAACTTAAAGACAAGAGAGAACCTTAAAAGCAGCAAGAGAAAATCAACCTGTTATGTACAAGGGAAGCCCCATAATAACAAAGGAGGCTTTTGGCTGAAGTTTTCTAAACCAGAGTGTGGCATGATATACTCAAAGTGTAGAAAGAAAAAAGTCAACCAAGAGTACTCTGCCTGACAGAATTGTTTTTAAGAATCAAAGGAGAGATAAAGAATTTCTCAGAGTGAAAATAAATGAAATAGAGACTAAAAAGTCAGCAGAAAATGTCACTGAAACTAAAAGCTGCTTTAAACAAAATAGACAAACTTTTAGCGAGACTCACCAAGAAAAAGAGAGAGTGAACTTAAATAAAATCAGAAGTAAAAGAGAAGATATTACAACTGATACCACAGAAATGCAAAACATTGTAAGACACTACTGTGACTAATTATAAGCCAATAAGTTGGACAACCTAGAAAGAAGGAATAAATTCCTAGAAATATACAATGCACTAAAACTGAGTCATGAAGAAATAAAAAATCTGAAAAATCAATTACTTATAAGAAGAGTGAAACAGTAATCAAAAACCTCCCAACAAAGAAAAGTTCAGAACAAGATGGCTTCACTGGTGAATTCTACCAAACATTTAAAACATAATTAAACCTGCCTTTTCAAAATTTTCCAAAACAGTGGAAGAGGTGGGGAACACTTCAGAATTTGTTTTATGAAGCCAACATTATATTGATAAGAAAACCAGACAAGGATACCAAAAGAAAGAGTACAGACCAATATCCCTGATGAATATAGTGAAAAATCCTCAACAAAATATTAGCAAACTGAATACAACAATACATTAAAAGGATCATACACTATGATCAAGTAAGACTTTTTCCAGGGTTGGAAGGATGGTTCAACGTTTGCAAATCAATAATGTGATATACCACATCAACAAAATGGAGGATAAAAATCATATTCTCATCTCAATAGATGCAAAAATGATAAGAGTCAACATTTATTCATGATAAAGTTTTCAACAAATTGAGTTTGGAAAGAAAATACCTCAATATCATAAGACCTATAAAAGCATGAGCTCACAACTAACATCACACTCAAACGATGAAAAGCTGAAGGCTTTTTCTCTAGGATCAAGAGCAAGGCAAGAATGTTCATTGTCACTACTTTTATTCAACATAGTATTGGAAGTTCTAGACAGAGCAGTTGGCAAGTAAAATAAATTAAAAGCATCCAAATTGAAGAGGAAGAAGGGAAGCTGTCTATATTTACAGATAATATGATATTATATATAGAAAACCATGAAGACCTTACAAAACAACTGTTAGAACAAGTAAGCAAATTCAGTAAAGTTGCAGGATACAAAATCAATAGACAAAAATTGCTTGCATTTTTATACACCAACAGCAAACTATCTGATAAAGAAATTAGGAAAACAATGTCATTTTCAATTGCATCAAAAAGGATAAAATATCTAGGGATAAATCAATCTAGGAGGTAAAAGCATGTATAATGAAAACTGTACGACATCAATATAAGCAATTAAAGAAGACACAAATAAATGTGTGTCTGTGATCATGAATTGGAAGAATTAATATTGCGAGTCATGTGCATACTACCCAAAACAATCTATGCATTCGATACAATCCCTATTAAAATCCCTAGAATTTGTTTAGAACTACAGAAGACCTCAAGAAGTCAAAGCAATCTTGAGAGAGATGAACAAAACTAGACATTGTACTTCTTGATTTTAAGCTATATTACAAACCTATATTAATTAAAATAGTAACATATTGGCATAAATCCAGACACATAGATCAATGGAATATAATAGAAAGCTCAAAAATAAACTTACACAATATATATGATCATTTAACTCATGACAAAGAAGACAAGATATACAATAAGGAAGGGATAGTGTCTTCAATAAGTGGTTTCTTCAATAAACTGGACAGCTACATGCAAAACAGTGAAATGTACCACTATGTTACACCATGTACAAAGATACATATGCAACGATCAAATGAAAATGTATTGAAGACTTGAGCAGGGTACCTGAAAACATAAAACTTTAAGAAGAAAACACAGGTGGTAATTTCCTTGAAATCAGTCATGGCGATTTTTTTGGATTTGACAATAAAAGCACAATCAACATAAGCAAAAAGAAACAAGTGGGGATGTATCAAACTAAAAACCTTTGCACAGTGAAGGAAACTATCAAAAGAATAAAAAGGCAACCTAAAGATGGGAGAAAATATTTATGAATCATATATGTGATAAGTGGTTAATATCCAAAATATATAAAGGACTCATATAACTCCATAACAGAAATAACAAGCAATCTTATTAATAAAAGGGAAGAGAAACTGAGTAGACATTTTTCTAAAGCAGACATAAAAGCCAATAGATATATGAAAAAGTACTAATCAGGGAAAGACAAATTAGAACCTCTATTAGATATCACCTCACACTTGTCAGAATGTTTGTTAATAAAAAGACAAGAGGTAATAAGTGTTGGTGAAGTTGTGGAGAAAATGGGTCCCTTGCACACTGTCCATGGGTATATAAATTGGTGCAGCCACTATGGATATCAGTATGGAGATTACTCATAAAATTAAAAATTCAACTCATATGATCCAGCGATTCCATTTCTGGGTATATATGAAAGAAATGAAATCACTATTTCAAAAGATATTTGCATCCTTATATTCCTTTGAGCATTAATTACAATAGCCGAGACCATGGAAACAACCCAACATCCATTGATTATTGGATGGATAAAGGAAATATAGTATATGTATGGTGTATGGTATATATATATATATATGAGATACGTGCGATATTGTTCAGTCATTAAAAGGAATGAAATCTTGTCATTTGTGACAACATGAATGGAACTTGAGGACATTATACTAAGTGATATAAGTCATAAGAAGAAAGATAAATACTGTGTGATCTTACTTATATTTGGAATATAAACAAACAAATATATAAACAAATGAACACATTCATAGAAACAGAGAACAGATTGGAGGTTTCCAGAGGTGGAGGCTCAGGGACAGGTGAATAGAGGAAAGGTTGTCTAAAGGTACAAACTTCCAAGTATAAGATAAATATACCCTGGGATGTAATGCATATCATGATGAGTATAGTTACTGTATTGTGTATTTGTAAGTAGCTTAAAAAGTAAACAGAATGCTTTCAAGCATTTAAAAAACTGTTCTTGGTTAAAATGTTCATTCACATGTAAGAATACCAAACTGATTATTATTTTTTTCTTTTTTTCCTTCTTCCATTTGTTCTGGATAAGGCTATTTAATTTAAACAATAATATTACTAGTATGGAAAGTCAGTACTTTAATTGTATGTTTATTTTGAGGAAGAACACACATACAAATGTGTATAGCATATGGAGGTCTTATCCAGTGTGAAGAGCATGATTACTTGGCTTAAACTATGCAGTCACAGCATTCTATTGCTTTAAAATTAGTGGAGTATCAAATTAAGATAAAAGAAAAAGCAAATTACTGGTTTCCATAAGAAATGTCTTAGAAAATACTTTAAAAATATTTTGGAGACTATAACAGTCCTCATGCATTAGGAATTTTGGTTGTAAAAATTGTCTAAGGTATCAGACCATCTTTCCTGTCATAACTAAGAAGACATTTTATCCAACCTTTTCAGTCTCCATTACAGGGATACTTTCTATGTTTTTAAGGTGAAATGGAGAGATGTGACAGTTACTGAGAATAGGCAATGAACTCATGAGATTGATATGTCAGTCAGGGCTCATCAGAGAAACAAAGCCAAAAGAATATTTAAAGATATTTATTTTAAGAAATTGATTTGTGTGATTGTGGAGGCTGGAAAATCCAAAATTCACAGGTCAAGTTGGCAGGCTGGAAACTCCAGAAGTTTTTGCTGCAAACTTCAGACAGAAACTCTTCTCATAAAAGGCACCAATCCTATTGGATTTAGGGCCCACCCTAATCCAGTATAACCTCATCCTAACTTGATTACTTCTGCAAAGATTGTATTTCAAAAACATATGTTTCATGTAGATAAAAATTTGTCAGGGCATACTATTAAACCAAATAGAATCATTTTGTCATTGTTATGATTATTGTTTCAACTCAAAGAAAAAATAAAATAATAACAAGAGCAGAGAGTTTTGACACAGATACCTGGACTAAAGTTTTAATACTGTCACTTTCTAATATGTGTTCTTTTAGTTAACCACTCTTAGTGCATCTTTTTCACTCTGTTAAGCCTGGACATAACATTTGCAATACATGGTTATTATCATATCAAATTCAATTATTTACATAAAGTACCTAGAACAGATCCACAAACAAAAATGTATTTAGAAAATGGTAGATATTGTTATCTACTTAAATTAGTTAGGAAAAAGATAAATTCTTATTAAATAATATTTTCTCAACATGGACATTGATAACATTGCTAGAAAGGACAGAAAAAAAAATCCAATGAAAGCTTACAGAATTATATTTTCTTCTTACGGAACACATTGTGGCATCCCTGGAAGAAAATGGGAAAAGTTCAGCACGTTCAGTTTGGCTGGATACCTAGCATTATTAAATGCAGATTTTTAGAATTGTGTGTACTACATATGTGCCCCTGTATGTATATGCATGTTTGTTTGTAAGAGAGAAAGAAAGATGAAACAGAGAAAGATGGTGAAGAAAAAAAATTATTGTTTGTTGAGTTATAAGTGCAAATTTGGTGTCAGGCACAATGCTGTATTATCTTACACTATATGATATTCATGACAATCCTATGGAATAGATGTAATTATTGAAAATCCCTATAGGGAAAATGATAAAGAAAATATAGTGATATTCCTTTAGGATATTAAAAAAAACTAATATAAGGCAGATTTTATTACCAAGGTTGGAGAACAATATACACTGAGAGCCTGTTATAAAATAGAAATTTTTGGTGACATGAATACATGTGGGGGATGGTATGAGAACATTGGAGAAAATTTGTTCAAGTATGTGATTGTTACAGGTTAAATTGTGTAACACGAAAAGTCATATGTTGAAGTCCTTATCCATAATACCTTAGAATGTAACTATATTTGGACATAAAACATTTAAAGAGGTAATTAATTTAAAATGTGGTCATTAGGTGAGCTCTGATCCAATATGACTAGTTAGCTTAAAAAAGAGGAAATAAGAGTGATGCCACAGAAACACCAAATTGTAAGAGAATATTATGAAAAATTATATGCCAACAAACTTGACATCCTAGAGGAAATGGACAAACTCCTAGGAATATATAACCTACCAAAACTGAAGTGGTAAGAAATAGAAAACATGAGCTGAACAATTACCAGGAATGAAATTAATCAGTAATTTAAACAAAAAAAAAAAAAACACAACAAATATTCCCAACAAACAAAAGTACAGGATCAGACAGCTTCACAGGTTTATTCTACCAAATATTTAAAAAGGAGTGCTCCTATTCTTTCCAATTATTCCAAAAAATAAAACAGGAAGGAAATCTTCCAAGTTCATTCTATGAAGCTTGCATTACCCTGATACCAAAACCAGGTCAAACATCACAAAAAAAGAGACCTACATGAACATAGGTGGAAGTGTCCTCAACAAATCACTAGCAAACCAAATCCAACAATACATTACAAAAAATCATTCATCACAGTCAAGTGGGATTTACTCCTGGAATACAAGAATGGTTCAATATTCAATAATCAATCAATGTGTGCTATATCACATCAATAATAGAAAGGATAAAAACCATATGATCATTTCAATAGATGCAGAAAAAGCACTAGACAAAGTACTTTGATTCATGATTAAAACTGTCTATAAAGTAAGTTTAGAGGGAACATACTTGTTGGCCCTGTATGCAAAACCCACAGTTAACATCATACTCAATGGCGAAAAACTGGAGCTTTCTCCCAAGATCAGAAGACAAGATATCCAACTCACCACTATTATTCAACATAATACTGGAAGTTCTAGCCACAGCAATTAGACAAGAGAAAGGAATAAATGGCATTGAAATCACTAAGGAATAAATAAAAAGTTCACTATTTGCCAATGACATAATCCTGTATATAGAAAACCCTAAAGACTCCACTAAAGTAACCTACTAGAATTGATAAATGAATTTGATAAGATCACAGGATACAAAAATCAATGTACAGAAATCTATTGAATTTCTATACACTAAATAATAAAGCAGCAGAAAGAGAAATTTAAAAAGCTATTCCATTTACAATTGCATGAAAATAATAATATGCCAAGGAGGTGAAAGATCTGTATTCTGAAAACTGTAAGACATTGATGAAAGAAATTGAGCATGATAGGAAGAAATGTAAAGACATTCCATGCTCCTGATAGGAAGAACAAATATTTTTAAAATGTGTATACTATTCAAAGCAATCTACATATTTATTACAATTCCTGCCAAAATAGCAACAGCATTTTTCACATAACTAGAACAATCTTGAAAAGCAAAAACAATACTGGATGTATCAGAATTCCAGAGTTCAATTATATTACAAAGCTATAGTAATCAAAAGAGTGTGGTACTGGTACACAGATACATAGATCAATTGATCAGAACAGAGATCCCAGAAATAAAACCACAATTATATAGTCAATTAGTCTTTGACAAATAAGGCAAGAATATGCAATGGGAAAATGACAATCTATTTAACAATTGGTGGTGGAAAATCTAGACAGCTACATGTAAAAGAATGAAATTAAGCCACTTTCTTACACTTTAAACCAAAATAAACTCAAAAGGATTAAGGACCTGCATGTGAGACCTGAAACCATAAAAATCCCAGAAGAGAGCACAGGCAGCAATATCTCTAACCATATCACATCTTTATAGATATACTTCCTGAGGCAAGAGAAACAAAAGCAAAAATAAACTATTAGGACTACATCAAAATAAAAAGCTTCTGCACAGCGAAGTTGACACCAACAAACCTAAAAGCCATTCTACTGAATGGGAGAAGATATTTGCAAATAAAATATCTGATAAAGGGCTAGTATCCAAAATATATAAAGAACATACACAACTCAACACCAAAAAAATAAATTAATTAATTAAAAACTCATCAAATAATCAAGTTAAAAAATGGGTAGAATACATGAACAAATATTTCTCCAAAGAAGACATACAGATAGCCAACAGACACATGAAAAGATGCTCATCACTCATCCTCAGGGAAATGAAAATTAAAAATCACAGTGAGATATCACCTTATACCTGTCAGAATGTCTGAAATCAAAAGCTTAAGAAACAATGAGAATTGGTGGGAAAGTGAAGAAAAAAAATACCCTTGTGCACTGTGGGTGGAAATGCAAACTGGTGCAGCCACTGTGGAAGATGCTATGGAGGTTCCTCAAAAGATTAAAAATCGAATTACTCTATGATCCTGTGACCACACAGCTGGGTATTTATCTAAAGAATACAAAGAAAAAGAAAGCTAATTTGAAGGGATATAGGTACCCCTGTGTATTTTGCAGCATTTTTTAGAATAGCCAGATTATGGAAGCAATCTAAGCATCCATAAATAGATGAATGGATAAAGAATATGTGGTACACACACACACACACACACACAGAGGATTATTATTCAACCGTAGAAAAGAGTGAAATCTTGCTATTTGCAACAACATGGATGAATCTAGAAAGTGTTATGCTAAGTAAAATAAGCCAGTCCGAGAAAAACAAATACCATATTACTTAACTCATATGTTGAATTTAAGAAACAAAAGAAAAAGAAGTAAACAAAAAATCAGACCCTTCAACAGTAAAGAACAAACTGGTGGTTATCAGAGAGAGGTGGGTGGAGGCATGGATGAAATAGGTGAGAAAGATTAAGAGTACACTTACCTTGATGAATACTGAGTAAAATATATGGAATTGTTGAATCGCTATATTGTTCACCTGAAACTAATGCAATACTGTATGTTAACTACATCAGAATTAAAATCTAAAAGTAAATGAAATTAAAAGTTAAAATTGAAAAGAATAGAGAAAATTAGGACACATACACAAAGGGAGACAATGTGAAGAGAATGTATGAAGACAGTCATCTACTAACTAGGAGTAGAATTCTTGGAAGAAATGAATCCAACCAAAACCTTGATCTTAAGACTTCTAGACTCCAAAATAGTGAGGAAGAATTTTATGTTGATTAAGCCACCATTCCATAGTACTTTATTATGTAAGCCTTGGAAAACTCATATAGTGTCCTTCAAGGATGGATGTCTAAGCAAAGGGGAAAATTACAAGGATTCTGAATATAAACATCTTTCTAGATTAATGTTAAGTATTAAGACAATTTATATGATTGATCAAAGTTAGCTAAACTATTTCAATTTCCTATGTCATATATAAAGTCTACAGGTGTTCTCACTACTATCTATAATTCATAGCTTTGAACCAATTTTCAAAACCCAGAGACAACTAAGAAAAACTAGTGTGGCATTTTGTAAAAGAAATATAAACATAGCTCTTTAATTTTCTTATAATTCCTTACAGATAATCCATAGGAACTCTAGATCTGCACTATTTGAACAAAAATCTAAGTATCTAGGGTAGGAGCCTAAATTGAACTTGTATTTTACAAGATCATATGTATTTATGTGTCCAGGCTGGAGACTTACATATGAATCAAATGTCAAATAGTAACCAACAAACTAAAGTGAAGGCCCTACATCCCATTTTAACATTTATTTTATTTAAGAGTAAAGCATTATTATAATAATTTTTTTAGAGTTTGTCACAATAAAGATAATATAATGTAGGGACTTGATAGATTTTTATTCTCTTCCACTCCATTCAATATATTTTAATCCAGAGTAATTATGTTTCTTCTTATTGTATTTTCCCATGTATTTTTTATGATGCTTTACTTTAATGTGGATTTATCTTTTGAGGACTGGTCTTATGCAGTTTAACACAGTTTTTGTAAGCATAGTGTATTTAAAATTATAATTTTATTCATAAAATGTGTTTAGATTATACACTTTATTAAAAATTTAAAGTTAGTTATAATTTATAAAACAAATATAACAATTTTGCAGAATAAATAGAAAACAGAAATGTGCAACCTTTTTGGTACTCTCAAAAAATTATATTTAAATAGTGCCGAATGTCTGGTATGACTAGCAGTGAATCTTAGGGGGCAGGAATTAATGTTCCTTACCCCAACGTTTAAAAACATTATTCATATTACTATATTTGGGGAATTAGAAAAAGGCATAGCTTTCCCTCAAGATATATAACAAGCCAGTTAAGAAAACTTTATAAATATATTTCTTCTAATCCAAGTGACAAGGAAAAACACATTGATTAATTTGTAACTATTTAAAAAACAAAACATTGAGCACATAAAAATGTCACAAAACAAAATAATAAAACATATTCAGTCATCAAGCATTCATTGAATGTCTTCACAGTATAGAAGGTATTGAAGTAGGCAACAGTGGACACGTCAAGCATGAATTTTGCACTTGAGCAACTTCTGATCCAGTAGGGGGAGTAAGACATATATAGGTAAACATGTGCGTGCATACACACACACACACACACACACACACACACACACACACACACACAGAGACATACACAGTTACTATCCAATGAAAAGATGCTAGTGCAGAAAAAGAGGGCCAGATTATTAAACAGTATAATTATCTATGGTGTCAAAATTATGATATTGCATCTTTGTAGAATTCATATTTGGATATCCTAATTATGAATAATTTTGTTTTAAAAGAGGAAGGGGAGCCAGTTCACAATGGCCCTGGTAATCTAGTCTTTTATAATCTTGAAGCCTTGACTATGGGTTCTTTTAAGTTTCCCCTCCTAAAATACAAGGGGTGTGTGTATGTGTGTGTATGTGTGTGTGTATGTATGTGTGTGTGTGTGTGTGTGTGTGTGTGTGTGTGTGTGGTATTGGGAAGGTGGGGGGCGGATTTCAATAATACTTTAACAACTAAAACAATTTAAGGAAATAATCCTTACTAATCAAGGGATGAAAAATGATGTGGGTCATATCTGATTATTAATGCGAACTTTAGTTGAAAACAAAATAGGTTTAATTGACAAACTCGATGGTTAATGGTTGTCTTTTGGAGTTGTGAACCTTTTACTTACTAACTTATCAAAGAAACTCACTATGTAAATTGAATGCAGACAAGGTAATGAATATATGGGTTTTAAAAAAGATTTTATTTATTTATTCATCAAAGACACAGGCAGAGGGAGAAGCAGGCTCCATGCAGGAAGCCCGATGTGGGACTTGATCCCAGGACTCCAGGATCACTCCCTGAGTGAAAGGCAGATGCTCAACCGCTGAGCCACCCAAGTGTCCCTGGATATATGTTTTGATGTTTGACTAGAATTTCCCTAAAACAATATTTCTGGTATCACCATTATTAGTTTCACTGTTAATGGAAGTTCTATCTTATGTAGTAAGAAAAGTATAAATTGGTGTACATGATAGAAAGATCATCAAAATTGTCATTTTTTTTACTTTAAAGTTAGATAACCTTATGAGAATTAATAAGATTGTTCATTGTGATGGCTGGATATATAATTAAAAATTCAGCACTAGAAAGCATATAAGAAGAAATATACAGAACCTACACAAAGAAAACTCTATTATTAAACAGCTAAGAGAAAACTTGAATAAATAAAATCATTTATAATTAATTGATAGACACACTCAATATTCTAAAGACATTATTCCCAAATTAATTTTTAAAGTAATGCAATTATAAACAGATTCTCATTAGTATTATTTTTCAGAACTTTATTGCCTAATCCAAAAGTGTATCTCAATATAAATATTTAAGAGTCAATACTATTTTTTTAGGTAAAAAAATATGGAATGGGAACTTCATCAACTGATATTTTGATACCATAAGTCTACAAAGAACAGAACAGAATACTCAAGAAACATATAATGTCAAAAAAAGAAACATATAATGAGTGTGTTTATGTATATGTGTATATATATTTATGTATATACATGTATATATGAATGTATCACATGATTTGAATTTCTTGATGAAAAACATCATATATAAAGAATGTTGAGAAATGTGTATTTATTATATTTATTCATCAGTAGGAAAGCTAGATATCTTTTTTATTATACTATATTAATTTGCTAGGGCTATCATACAAGTACCATAGACTGGTTTAAACAACAAAAAAATTCTTTCTTTTTAAGATTTTATTTATTTATTTATTTATTTATTTATTTATTTATTTATTTATTTGTTTGTTTATGAGAGACAGAGAGAGAGAAAGAGAGGCAGAGACATAGGCAGAGGCAGAAGCAGGCAGGGAAGCCCAATGTGGGACTCAATCCTGGGACTCCGGGATCACATCTTGAGCTGAAGGCAGATGCTCAATTGCTAAGCCACCCAGGCATTTCTAAACAACAAAAATTTATTTTTTCACAGTTCTGGAAGCTAGAAGTCCACAATCAAGGGATCAGCAGTGGTGGTTTCATCTGAGGCCTCTCTCCTTGGTTTGCAGATGGCCATCTTATTCCAAAGCCTTCCTTCACATGGTCTGACACTAGCCATATTGGATTAGGGCCACCAATGTATCTTCATTTTAACTCAATTACATTTTATGCCCTATTTTCACATACAGCCACATTCCAGGGTTAAGGACATCAGCATATGGATTGGAGAGGTGGGGGACACAATTCAACTCATAACATATATCATGAACCAAAAAAAAAGGATTCAAGATATAGAGTAAAATATGAAAAATGAATAAAAAACTTAAATAACCAGGAACAAAATATCAGTAAATATTAATTCTATCTTGAAATATAATAAAGCTTTAAAAGTATAAATCGACAGGCAAAAACATAAATGAAAATGTTTAAATATGTAGTTACATGAAAAATTGAATTTCTGGACATCAAACTGATACCATAGTAAAGCAAAATCAGTAAAAACAACTTTTTAAAAAAAATTACTTATTTATTCATGAGAGACACAGAGAGAGAGAGGCAGACATAGGCAGAGGGCAGGCTCCATGCAGGGAGCCCAATATGGGACTTGATCCAGAGACTCTGGGATTACGCCCTGAGCCAAAGTCAGATGCTCAACCACTGAGCCACCCAGGCATCCCATGAACCACCCAGGCATCCCGGTAAAAATGATTTCGATATATTTTGGCATTTTTACCTGTGAGATAAAGACTTAAGAAAAAAGATTATAGTATAAGAAGAAAATATTGGACAAAAAGAGAGAAAAAGTCATAAGTAAAAAAACGAAAGTGACAAATACATTTGGGTAAAGCTTTTAGCTTCACTAATAACCAAAGGAATGAAATTTGAGACAACTTTGGGGGCATTTTAAATTACTAATTTAGGAAAGATTTTAACTTCGAAAGTTATTAATACTGAAACATATTAATATACTTTCCAGTAACGACAAGGTTGTGAGGATTTAAACATTATGTATCATTAATGGGGCATACATTTATGCAGTCTTTTGAGGTCATATATAATAAAAGTTAGGATTTTAAAATTTTTTCTACCTATCAATTTAATTTTACATACAGATTGTAAAATAATCAGATAAATGCTTGTATCCATAAATTGTGCTATCTGTTCCTCTAGAGGCATACAGATATATATACTAATAAGTACCCTTTGGTTGTGGAATTATAAATTATTTTAATTTATTACATAATTTTATGTACATTCCAAATGAAATACAGTACATTTTACAATAGTAAAATGATGTCATCTTGAAATTTGGAAACTGAGAGGAGGATTAGATTACTTGAAACAAAGAAGATTTAGAAATTCTTGGTGGAGGATATGGCATTTGTCTTTGAGTTGAGTGAAATTTATAGTGATATAAGCAGGAGAGCATTTGAGGCAAAGGACAGAGTTTTTTTGGGCATATCTGATACTTTTTTTTTCCTCAAGTGTAACACATATGACAGAATTTAGAAGGGCCCAATCAAAATAGATGGTTGGGATTAAAAATATAGAACAGGCTGAGACAAGCAGGTGCAGAGAAGCAGGTCAAATTAAAAGGCTGGTGTAGCAGTTCCATTGGGAGGAATAGGGGGCAATGGGATTGGAGAAAAAAGAATACATTTTTGGTTGAGTGTGTATGGCATAGATATAGAGCAAACAATGAAGCCAAAGTCCAATATAACAAGTTTTAGTAACAGAGACCTAAAAATGTGCAGATGTAAGTGAAAAGAAGTGGTAACATCCATTGACCAACTTCCATATTAGGATCTGTGCTTCATGCCTTACGTCATACTTGAGATCTTGGTTTTGCTTTGTTCCTATTATATAAATGCCCATAGTTACAGCTAAGTAACTAGAAGATTCAAACCTATGTATTTTCAGTTTTTGCATGACACATACCTGTGTACTTTATGTTTTAGAGATAAAATAATCTGAAATGATTTTTACTATTTCAGTCTGTTATTTCCTATTCTGTATTTTTATGCATGTTAGTTCAAAATTATATTTTAAAATGTAGAAACTGAAGTTCAAGGGCATTACTGAAATTTCAGATGTTTTAAACCATCCGGTTCTTAACTGTGTCCTTGTAATATAGATCATCTGGCCTGTTTTTGTCTATTCCTTTCTACATGATAAATGCAGAGCAGAATGCTAATATCCTTAGGCAAGGTCTTACTTTAAAAATGTATATAAGAATTTGTTGCTGATAGAAGCTTTTGATGAAACCAAGAAATAGAATGGACAGAGGAGATACAATATATTATATAGAACTAATGACATCAAATCCGGCACTTTATTAACCTTGCTGTTTTTATCTTTGAATTATTGTTGGTTCCTAAAAGAATAATGTTCATGAAATTATTATTATATGTGAAAGTAATCTGAAACATATTCTAACACTCTGGTTTTTTTCTTGTACTTAGAGAACTATAGGATAGAAGCCAGTGGGCTATTAGCAGACCCAGTTGTTTTCTTTTCCTTTGATTTAAAAAAGAGGTACACAATCTAAAAAATTATGTCTTAGTAATACTATAATTACCCATGATAAAGCATTGCAATAAGAACAAAATAATATAAAAACAAAGTCCATCTTAGTAATTGGGATATATAGTTGAAGGTTGCATGTTCACTTTAAAGTTGATTAGTGTCACATGAAAAAAGAAAAAAAAAAGCACTTCTGCAACACTCCACTTCTAGTGCCTTTTCATTATGATAATGTCTCCAAGTCTGTATTATTATTTTGCAAAGGACAGAGGGCAATGGAGTTCTGACAATAAAAAAAATTCATGCAATATGAACTATGTTAACAATTGTAATAATAATTTTAAACAAATTACCCAGCTAAACATCGCTTTTCTTGTAATTCATCTAGTATATACAAATGGCTGAATAGAACTCTATCTAGAAGTTAACTAAAATTTATTATGAAACTTTTACCCTATTTCTTTCATTATATGTTTTGGCCTTTGGGGGAAAAAAAACACCTAAAAAGACAGAAAACAAACAGAAACAAAAACCTCATCCTTATTTGGGATCTTTACTTTGTAATGGAGCTTTATGAAATTAGTCATATTTTTCTGTTGCAGAAGTTTAAAAATTATGTAACTAAATGTAATTAGTTACTAAGACTCTGGGTGTGGTTTTTAAAGTCCTCCTAGTTTCAGATATTCCTCTTTTTTTTTTTTTCTTGAGATCTTGAGAGGGGGAGAGAGGGAGAAAGAGAGAGAGAGAGAGAGAGAGAAGGGGCAGAGGGATATCAAGAGAGAGAATCTCAAGCAGGCTGCACATTCAGTGGGAGTCTAACTCAGGGCTAGGTCACAGAATGCTGAGGTCATGACCTGCTGAAATCCAGAGCTGGATGCTTAACCATCTGATCCACGCAGGCACTCTTCTGTTTTTAAAGTATAAATAGAATAAATTAAAACTGAGAAAATTTTAACTTAGATGCATTTCAAAGTTTAAATTTGTCCATTTTATTCCCTCTGAGATACATTATGTGGTCTTGTAAAGATATTTGAAATCAGTTCTGTCTGGGTTTCTTACTCAGGCCCCATCGATTACCTGATGTATAAAGTTTCCCCTTTTAATTAGTCTCTCAGTCTTAACTTCCTTTTTATAAAATGATACTATTTAGTATCCATCTTGCAGAGTTGTTATGAGGACTAAATGAGGTAGTGTGTACACAAGTCCAGTCTTTACAAGTGTCCATAAGTGGCAGTTTTTATTGTACCTATTAATTTGATAATGGATAACAGAGAAAGTTCTATGGAAGAGAGTTTGTGATTCATCTAATTTATGAATTTTCTCTTAATTTAGTTTTTAAAAAATATTTATTTATTTTTGAGACAGAGAGAGAGCAAGTACACAAGAGGAATGGGCAGAGGGAGGAGAGAGAATGTCAGGAAGACTCCATGCTCAGTGTGTAGCTCAAGTTGGGGCTCAATCTCATGAACCTGGGATCACTACCTGAGCTGAAACCAAGAAGCAGCCACTTAACCAACTGCACCATCCAGGAGCCCCTCTCTTAATTTAGTTTATCCAGTCTGTTGCATTCTGTGAATTACAGATCTCTCTCTCTCTCTCTCTCTCTCTCTCTTTTTTTTTTTTTTTACTGATACGGGGTTTTTCTGCAGTAGCAATTTTCCAAAACTCATAACCTGATTCATGGATTATACAATTGTGTATCGAAATTATAAAAACGTCCTTAGACTTGTCAATTCTACTTGAATTCATAAGAAACCATTTATGTATGAAAAGGTATTAATTAAAGCAAGTTTTTGGCAAAAGTCAAAATCATCTTAAAGGTCTGCTATAAAAAAAACTGGTTACATAAATTATGGTATATGGTATATATAATTTATATATCTATGATATACATAGAATAGAGTAATAGGTAACCATAAAAAAAGGACAGGGAAGTTCATTATGTATTGGCATGGAATAATCTTCCAGATATAATGCTTAAGGAAAAAAATTGAAGATGCTAAAGATGTGTAGAGGTGTAAACATGCACATTCCCAATATGTATGTCTGTGTGTTCACATGTGTTAAGTGTAAAAGAACGAAAAGAACTGCCAGGGTATTCAAATAACTGATAACATTAGATGTCTGAGGCAGGAAAACGGTTGGCTGGTGGCAAGGTTTGGAGGGAGACTATCATTATATACACTTTTGTGCTTCTTAAATTTGGAGCCATATGTCACTATTCTCTATTCAAACAAATGAGGCATTTCAAATTCTTTAAAAACGAGCTTCAGTAAAAATAATCACAGGATCATCACTTCATGCCCCAGTTTTTCTTTATGAATTTACATTAAAATCCTAAAGAATTTGAGAATATTGTAGCAATACTGCCAGCTCTTCTGATACTCTCTAGATCTATAGGGGACACATATCACACACACGTGCATATAGATAGACACATGCATGCTGGTATGTGCACACATGCACAAAGATAAAGACTGCAAAACCTTTTTTCTAAATGACATAATTCAGGCATATGTGAATTTAAATTGGTCAGATAGGGTTCACTTTTGGGAAAAAGAAACTAAGGTCATACTAGAGAGTTGTTTATTCTTTGGAATCAGAAAATTCTGAGTCTGAATCTCAGCTTTTCTATTTATAAGCCTTTTTCATTTGCTAAGACCTATCATTGCCCACTGAGAAAATGGTACGTGTAGATTTAAGCTCCTATGAGATATAGCTTTATTTACTCCATCTAAAGATATTCCAAAAGATTTCTAAAATTTTGGGTTAACTGGAAGAAAAAAATATTTAACACATTCACTATGACTTTGGGAGTAACAGACCTGTCACAGTTGTTACAATTGTGCTAACGCATTGAGCACAATTTTCAATGCAAGCTATTTTTCCAGATCACTCTGGGAATATACTCCTGAATAACTTTACCTAAAGGGTAGAATCAGTTTGGCTTTGTTAATTTGCAAGTAGGAAAGTTTTATCTTTTGGTATTTCCCACCCTTACTTCTATAATCTACAAATCTCTACCTCTCTTCAAAGAATTCCTTTCTGAACAATAGGTCAAACATTTACAGGTGGCTGGTTTTGTTTTCTGGCTTGTGGAGTCTGAATGTTATGAACTTGGGTAGAGCTCATTAAAGCTTCCTTTCTGCCTTTCATTATAAAAAGCCCAAGTGACAGTACTTGAAAAACAGCCTCTGGCTAAATATTATTGAAATCCAAAGGCCAGTAAGCGAAGAATCATTTGCTGGTCAAATCTATATTAATCTAACTTGTTATATTGTCTTAACAACATTCTCAAGGGTGTTTTTTCGCTACTGAAAAGATTCATTTCAATAAACCAAACATACTCTATCTACTTAAATTAGCGTATTTATGCTGGGCCAATTTCATAATTGTTCTAGAGAAAATAATCTCTCAATAGTCCATCTTGGCCAGACTGTTGTTTATCAAACAGAATAGTAGAGTCTGTTTAGCTCTAAATATTACTTGATTTAAAAACCACAGCCTTTCCATTAATTACCATTGACTTCGTGGCATAGATGGCAATGATTTAATATGGGTCAAAATCTCATTACATAAAAATAAATTATAATAAAATCCCGCAGTTACAGGAAACTACCTAAATTCCTAAATTGCACTTAAATTTAGGCTACTATAATTCATTATAACCAAAATCCAATAACAGCCAAGAAGTCCTTTTGAATCTGATGAACTTTATTGCAAAATATTGGCAGTGATCAGAGAATTGGCACCATGGACTCTTGGGTTAGTGAAATCATGAACCATTTTCTCTCCCTGTGTGTCCCCTACAATGCCTTAATTTCAATCTATTTAGCCTCTTTCTCTTTCTTCATGCTCCACTTTAAATCATGCCTTCCCGAATTTTCCTGAAATTCTCCTCTCCATCCCTCACTAGAGGAAAAATTAAATATATTTTTTGAAAATATTTCAGTTTGTCCCTCCTACTGGTTTTTAAGTTCTTCAAAGGAGGAACTGTCAGCATTTTGTCCTGAATTCTCTCATAAGACATTTCCATGTGAAGCCTATGAGATTTTAAAACCAAAGCCTTTCAAATGATGTTTTTTAATTGAATATCTTTTCCTTGGTGTCAATCAAACTGAAGGAATGAGACTTCCTTTGGGCCTGTTCTTCTCTTTGTTCACATGGTATCTCAATTTTAAGGTCAAAAAGAAAAAAAAACCACCTAATATGTGCCTTTTTAACTTTCTTACCTTTATGATTTCTACTGCTGTCAAGGAAAGATTCTGTGATTTTGTTCTTTTCTTCTGGTGGGCTTGACATATTGAATCTTCTACTCAAACTCATGATCGACCATAATTACAACTTAAAGCTGAACTTAATAAAAAAACTCATAAAATAATTAAATATTAGATTAGGAAAAAACTATCCATACATCCACATGTTTATCCATCCACTCATCCATCTAAGTATCTATCCATCCATTTGTTCACTTACTGAATAAAGATTTAAAGATAATCTATTATATATAAGCAATATAACAAGTGGTCAAGATATTGATAAAACCTAGTAGATGAAGAATAAACTTTGTTCAAATAAAGTGTAGGACAGTGCTACAGTGTTATAATAGAAGTCTGTACTATGTGGAGCATGCCCAAGAGATATGGTTATGTCTACATGGAAGATTAGCAAATACAGAATAAAACACAGACTAAACTATAGACGTATATAAACTAGTTCAAAAAGAGGAGAATGACATTCTGGGAAAAGAAACTCCTAACTCTGGGAAATGAAC
The DNA here is from genome assembly GCF_048418805.1 of Vulpes vulpes. Classification (NCBI taxonomy): domain Eukaryota; kingdom Metazoa; phylum Chordata; class Mammalia; order Carnivora; family Canidae; genus Vulpes; species Vulpes vulpes. Next base: position 104,677,513 of record NC_132783.1, on the reverse strand, counting down.
AAGGGGTAGTGGAAGGGGAGGTGGGCAGGGGAATGAGGTGACTGGGTGACAGGCACTGAGTGGGGCACTTGATGGGGTGAGCACTGAGTGTTATACTATATGTTGGCAAATAAACTCCAATAAAAAATATAAAAAAAAACAAATAAATTCTCTAGACTAAATAACAAAAAGATATTAGTATTCAAAGCAGATGAGTCACTCAAGGAATCATCAATTCAGAGTTCAAGTTAAGTGGGATATTGAATAAGAAATAAGAGAAAAGATTGGATTACTTAGAGAAGAGATGATAATCATAATGATGGTGATGTTAATTTAATTAGTAAGTAATTCGATTTATACTACAGGTCATAGTCTGTTGAAAGTTTTAAGTAGCTTTAAATTTCAGGAATATGAATTTGGAACAAGTGTGGTGAATCACTGGAAAAATGGGAGAATGGAAAGCAGGAATCTAAATTAGGTATCACCACTGCAGTTCAGTTAGGTGACTTGGATGGCTTAAGGATAGACCAGAAGAGGCAGAAGACTGAGGTTTGAATTAAGTAGCTTTAATAGGATGTGGTTAGACCTCTTAAGTTTTCATCTTGGTCAACACAGAGTCTGATTGTGTCATTCATTAGGATAGAGAGTATAGAAGGAAAAACACCTTTGGAGGCACATTATATTGAGTTTAATTTTAAGTGTGTTGCATTTAAAGTACTTCTGAAACATTTATTTCAAACTCCCAGCCCCTACGGGAAACTTCCTTTCAGCCCTCTATTAGGTGATGCATATACAGATCTTTGCCATATCCTGCTGGTCTGTTCTTGGGTTTATTTGTTTTGCTAATTAATTCTGTACTCCATGTATCTTACCAGCTTGGCTTGGCTCATAGAAGTTCTTTGTCGTGTAGTCTTATGTTAAAGGCATTTCTCCATTAAGCATGTAAAACAGCCTCATAGATCTAAACATGAGATCAAAAGATCAAAACATTTTTGAACAGTTTCCCAAGAGATTTTCCCAAAGCAACCAATGCATTACAGGGTAGGGAAGAGGGAATGGTTATTTTAACATCGAAAATGGTTATTTTAGAAAGTATCTTTGCCAGTGGGACTGGAAGAGTTTGAAATAAGAGTCTGAAATCAGAAGTCTACTGAAGTATGTAGACATGAAGTAGCTTAGGGATTGAGGGTGACAGGAATAGAGGAAAAAGGAATAAAACTGGAGCTATTTAAGAAGGAAGAAACAGGGCACCTATGTGGTTCTGTTGGTTAAGTGTCTGCCTTCAGCTCCTGTCATAATCCCAGAGTCCTGGGATTAGGGCCCCACATCAGGCTTCCTGCTCAGTGGGGAGTCTGCTCCTCCCTCCCATTTGTGTTCTTCTCCCTCTCTCTCTTTCAGGTTAAATAAATGAAAAAAAATAAAAAAAGAAGAAATAAAGAACAGTATATGTTGCTAAATTGGAACATAAAGGAAAAAGGCATTAAAACCTCCTATGACTTTCATAATTTATAATTTTTATAAATCATAGAATCACTTTATAGATTGTTGGAATGTTTTCTTATCAGCATATTGCCCATCACAGTATTGCGTTCATATGCATGTTTGCAAGTGTGCAAGTTGCACATAGGTGTGCTGTGCATGCAGTGCAGGTGAACTTTAAAAGAAAAAGAAGGTAATATGCATTTGCTTATCCTAAAATCGGGATGAATGAGCTCATCTTTCATTTAGTTTATATTTTTTAATCTTCAGGGACATGTTTTTATAATAAAAAAAAATAAAAAGACCTCAGCATTTCTGGTGGGTTTAATTTGGTATAAAGGAATAAATTGTCAGCTTCTTCAGATTTCATGTGCTCTCTATATTTATCATAAAAGACATCACAATCTTGTTTATTATTCCAACTTATATCTTTTTGTCCCTAGTGTATCTTCCCTGTCTTAAACTGGCAGACAAGAACAGATTGAAAGGAACTCTCTTTGGCAGACCACAATGTTGCATTTCAGTGATTTCCATGATACTCTAATAAACAACAACTACAACAAGGCAATAATCCTAATGTGGGCATTACTAGGAGGTTCTGTTCAAAACATTTTAAAGCCATCTTTTGGGTGAAAAATAAAGATAATCCCATTTCACTCAGAGCAGGATTTATAGTTTAAAATATTCATTCATTAATTACCTTGTGAACTTGAAGAATTTCTTTTTCTCCAGAAAACATTTCTGGAAAATTAGATGCTAAAATTTTGTGGCTCTAATTGCATCCCTCTCATAATTTATTTCATGGAGTACTTTTTCAAAGTTTCACTTATGTGATAGGATTCTATTTTGCACCAAGTAAAATTTCCCTGTTATATGGGAACCATGATAAAAAAAAATATGTAGCCTAACCATGTAAGAGCTAGAAGTAAAACAGGAAAGAGGTTTCTGATATCCACCAGCCTGTGCCTTCTCTTCATCTCCATCCAAGTCGGTGAGCTGTTGTCCCAACGTGCTAAGGGCAGAGGAAAAAAACTTTAAGTGTAACATTGAAGTTTTAATGAAGATAACACTACTCTCTGTAATAGATAAACACTGAAATATTAGTGTCAACTAAACAGACTTTTTGTTTGTTTGTTTTCATAATATTCTGTTGGCATGGGCTGGATGTGGAGGGGGTGGGCAGTTCCAGCTATAATTTAGGAAACAAGGTTGGCCAAAGCTCTACCATCTATACCACTCAACATCCACAATCACAAGAACCATTGATATTGGCTGGTGCTAGGGATTCTGCATGGGTATTTTTTAAGAGCATTTGCTGTAAGTGGGACACATCAGTTCCATTGACTAGAAATATCACCTTCATTTACACTTAACAGCAAGGGAAGCTGAAATATATGTTCTACCCATGTGCCTAGAGACACAGTGAATGGGTTTCATGAAGAAGTAACTAACCTATACTAGGAAGACTCATTCTTTAATATTAGAATAAGGTCATTCTCTTAAGTTCAGTTGGATGAACTTGGGTGAAGAATTATGAAATTGGGACCAGATGACAAATAAAAAACCACTTTCTAGCAAGAAAATGGGCTTTAACATGGGAAATTAAGAGGTAATTATTGGAAGAAGTAAAATCATTTCATGTTTATATCCCTAAGTTGAGATTCTTTTAAAAAATCTTATTTCTCAATTATGTTTTATTATTTTTTTACTTCATTAGGCATTTTCATTCACATGTGAAAAATTTATCTTCCTTAAATAAATCAAATATAGATTATATGGCAATCTTGAAGTTGTACAGGAGAACCAGAAAATCTGCAGATGGTTTTTTTCCCTTGTTCTTCTCTCTGTTAGGGAGATAGTATAAAAGTCTAATTAATTACTCAATACACACAGGTGAATTTGGCCTGAGTAACAATTGTAGTAAGCTTTAATTTGTGTGTGGAATGTCTGTACCTTTTCCAACATGTCCTTCACAGATTCTTGATTGAGAGGCTTACAGTTCTTTGTTTCTTTAGCTCTAAAAAAATGGTAAGTAAAATTCAATTCTCCACTTTATTTTTATTTTTATTTTTTTTTCAATTCTCCACTTTAGAGGTTCTCTTCCCTAGCCTCCTATCTAATGTGGTTTATATTTTTGCATATACTGTGAGGGAGATCTAGTCACAGGCAGACATCTTTCTAGTAGGACTTTGCCTCCTAAGTATCATGATAGGTGAAGATTTCTTTCCACCATTTATGTACTTATTTACTTACTTATTTGTTTGTTTGTTTGTTTATGATTTTATTTATGATTTTATTTATGTATTTGAGAGGGAGAGCAAGAAAGCACAAGCGGGAGAATAGCAGAGGGAGAAGGAGAAGCAGCCTCCTTCCTGAGCGAGTAGCCTTGTGCAGGGCTAGATTCCAGGGCCCTGGGATCAGGACCTGAGCCAAAGGCAGATACTTAACTGACTCAGTCACCCAGATGCCCTCTTTCTACCTTTTAGGAATGTCTGGAGAAGCCCACTAACTTCCCTTGTTTCTTCAGAACTCAGCAAGTTTTAATTAGGGAAAACTGACCATTTTTTGAGGGCCTTTCTAGATTTCAATCTGTCATGCCTGCCCACCAGACCAAAGTACTTAGCTGAATTTTTATTTCTCTTAGTTTAGTTACTCTGCCCAGCCCAAGTCCAATCTGTAGCTTGTAGCTAGAATTATCAAAGGTCCACAACCATTGTCAGCTTTCCTAGCCTTTCCAAAATTTGAGTTTATCAAATCTTTGTTTTTCTTCAGCAAATTGGTCTATTTAAAAATATCATTATAAATTATCCAGTTTGTTTTCTGATTCTTACAGTGGAGATGTTAGCCTACTATCTCTTAGCCGTAAAGACAAATCTTAGAATGCTCACTTTTTTGAGGTATATTTTTTAATTCTCTTGATCTTAGTTGTAAATGGCTAAGCACAGTATTTAAGCACAGATTAAATTGCCTAGATGCAATTTGTTTCTTTACACCATATAGAAACACAAGGTTTTCCCTCATGATATTCACTTTCAGTATTCTGTTCCCTCATGCCCAGATAACATATTCCATTTTGTGTAAAATTTAGTTTCTCCAAAGACTATCACTCATTTTATTATCTTTTGTGAGAGTTATATGAAGTTTTGGAGGAACAAAAGTCCATGAAAAGAACAGAGAAAATGCCCAGTGAAAAGAGGCCTGGTGACATCGACTTTAAATGTGCAATTGTTCTGATGCCAGATTTCTTTCCAAGCACTGCCAATTGGCAGACACAGAAATCCTCACCTCCTCCCAGTGTTAAACTCAGCAGTCAAAAACGAGATGTAGTGGGAAGTGTTGATTTAACACCAGGGAAGAAACATGGTCTGATGCTAGCTTTAGTAAACATCTCAAAGAAGGTTTTTAAGAGTGTTAACATAAAAGGCAGACAGAAGGACAGAGTCTTAGAGCTGTGGAGTAAAGACCAGGGAATTGTAGGGGTGTGAGGGGCAGCTCCCTGATTGACAGAGATGAAGAATGAGGGTTGGAATAATCTAGAGTAAAACTTCATTTTAAATAATGTTTATATTAGATTGGATCATATGAGATTACCTGGGAATCCATGTAAATATGTACAAATACACAGATATGTGCATAAATGTTTGCTTGATGTATTAGGTAAACACAGATGTATATACATCTCTTATATATAAATATGTGTTTCTGTGATATATATTCAGATGTATCCAAAAAATTATTCCTGGGTCTAGAAAAGTTTTTCTCCTTCTTAGAAATATTGACAGGCCATACTTAATTCCCTTGAAGTTTGACATCTACGTGCACAGTTGTATTTGTTTCCTAAAAACATATTGCACCAGACGCTTTGATGAATACAAATCCTTTTGATGAATTTGGTGATGTAAATGAACTCTTGGTCTGTTAAGAGAGAAAAAGGTAAATGAGAATGTAGTTCATTCAATAACAGGCTTAAGTTAAATGTCATCAAAGAGTGGAGAGTTTTGAAATCTGCTAAGTATAAGAATGTTTCAAAGAGGTGGTGATATTCAGGTTAAGGATGAATGATAAAAATATAATTTCTTTGTATCCATGGTCCTTTCTCTTTCTTCCTCCTGAAAACATGACTTCTAACATATATAAGTATTTAATATTTTGCTCATAAATATATGAGAAACTTATGGCATGTTGTATTTGAGTATACTTTTTACCTTTGTATTGGAATTTTAATGGAAATGTTTTATAGTATGTTTCATATCTGGTCATGTGAACCACACACTTTATCCTTGTTCAAAATTGTGTTAATTTGGGGTCTTTCTATATTTATTATTTTTAGGAAAGTTTGGTATACTCTGAAAAGTTCTGAGGAGAGTTTTAGTGAAATTGCCTAAATTAATAGAGTGATATGTAAAAAATATGTAAAATCTGTATTCTTTTCAGTCATACCAAACCAGGAAATGGAATTTATTTCCATTTATCTAACGGCATATTTTTTGCAATCATTCTCTAAGTATGTTGTCGTTTGGAGACTTTATTATTATATAAACATTTTCCAATTGTTGGTGATGAGTAAAGAATTGTATTGGCTTTTCAATATAGTGATTATATATCCAGAATCCTCAATGAAAACTCTTATTATTTTATGGGCAGTCCAGGTGGCTTAGTGGTTTATCACTGCCTTCAGCCTGGGGCCTGATCCTGGAGACCCGGGAACAAGTCCCACATCAGGGTCCCTGCATGGAGCCTGCTTCTCCCTCTGCCTGTGTCTCTGCCTCTCTCTCTCTCTCTCTCTGTGTCTCTCATGAATAAATAAAATCTTTTAAAAAAAGAAAATTCTTATTATTATAAATCTTTTACGTAGGGGTGTCTGCGTGGCTCAGTCAGTTAAGAGTCTACATTTGGTGCAGATGGTGATCCCAGGATCCTGGGATAGATACCCTGCATTGGATTCCCTGGTCAGTAAAGAGTCTGCTTCTCCCTCTGCTTCTGCCCCCTCTCCTTCTTGTGCATGCATGCATGTGCTCTCTTTCTCTCTCCTTCCCTCAAAAATAAATAAATAAAAATATTTTTAAAAAATAAATACAAAATAAATACACCTGGGTGGTTCAGCGGTTGAGCATCTGCCTTTGGCTCAGGGCATGATCCCGGGATCCTGGGATCGAGTCCCACATTGGGCTCCCTGCATGGAGCCTGCTTCTCCCTCTGCCTGTGTCTCTCATGAATAAATAAATAAAATATTTAAAATAAAAGAAATATGTAGAATTTTCTCTGAATATCTATAGAAGTTTCCGTGATTTATTATCTGTGAGTAATGGCAATTTCATTTATTTGTTTTGATCCTTATAGTTATTTTTCATACTTATTCTGGATCAGTGTTGAATATGAATACAGACAGTGGTATCTTTGTCTTATTAGATTTTAAGGAGGGTAATTCTAATCTGTTATTGCTGTGTAAGATGTTTGCTGCAGGTTTATCATAGATGTCCTTTATCAACTTTAATGTAGTTGCTCTGTTTCTAATTCTTATCCAGGAATTATGTTCATCTTAAATGATTAACATTTAACAAGATATTTCTTTCCTTGTTTGTTTTTTACATCCAGGGTACTCATTATTGATCTTTTCCATGAGCAGATTTTTCCATCTATACGTGAGTGTAATATGAAACAATTCTGTATCTCTTAACTCTCATCTTCAAATGAGTAGGAAATGGCTACGGTGAGCTTAAATCTTGATATACAACATTCCAAGGTTAGCAAACATTGGCAAAGTTGAATGATTTACTTCAATTGAATTCACAGTATGAGTTTTAAACTTTATAACAGATTTACTAATTAACAATATAAGATTCATTTATTTTTTGTGGCAGTAAGGAACAACGATTTTAATAGAAAAAAAATAAATTTTATTCTGTTACCTGTGCCACAGAAAGTCTTTGGAAGTTGAAATTTAAGAAGTTGTATTTTAATGTGGATTTTATTTCAAGTCTTACCATTGAAGAACTTGTGGTTGAATATCAATACCAATGCTCCCAGGATTCAGAGGATTTTTTAATCCCCACTCAAAGCAGTTATTCATAAACCAAAGGGCAGGACTTTTTCCTCCTTATAGAATTTTTTTGTCATGTTTTGGAATATTTGTAGTTCAGGTTGGACTCCTTGGAAGGATGCTTTATCCCTTTAGTAGATTCCATGTCAGAGTTCAAATGTGATCTTTTGCAATTTGGTATATCTCTATGAATAGAATTCCACCTGAGAATTTAGTGAAAACATCTTTACAGTATTCTGTCTTGCTACTGTTTTCATAACTTTAAGTAGCTACATTTTAGAAGGACTGTTTTGTCGAGAATCACTTGGAGTGGTAAAAAATATAAAATGTAAGATATCTGCATAAAATAACTGATTAAAACACCTTGCAATCTCTGAAAATCCTAACCAAACTGCCCCTCATCTTTATTTTGTGGTAATAAAGCACACTTGCTTAAGGTGTACACTAAGAATTGGTTATTGATGTCTGTAAACAGTATCTCAGATATTGCTGTAAAAATCAAAAGAACAGCAATGGCATAGCGTGTTTACAAAAACCTTTGAAGTTTTAGGTCATTTAGTTCAGTAGCATGTATATTACTCCAGAATCTAAGCTTACTGGGCACAACAATATTGTCGATCTTTTCATTGTTACATTATCCTTAGCATAGAAAGTAGTGCCTGACACATGAGAGGACTTCAGTAAACATTTGCTGAATAAAGAAGTAATACATCAATGAATTACATTCTTATTTATATTACCCAGTAGATTATAAGTTTATTTAGAGTTTGTGTGATGCTTAGTATCTTATTTATCTGACACATTCACCAATAGTATAAGCATATATTTCTTCCAGATTAAAACCACAATGATTGGGTTCCTTCTATGTGAGTCTCTATAGGTAAACACTTAAACTTTCATTATTGCTTTAATCCTGACCATGCTATACTAAATACTGTTGTTGTCACCATTTTGTTGAGGAGAAGAGAACTTAAGTATTTAGCATCAAATATTGCAGTGAAAAAGCCGCAGAATCACTTGTCTCTCTGCTTCTGAAAACAGCTCTATAATCTGTGCTCTGCTATGTCCCCAAATCCTCATAATCTATTTACTGTCATTCCTCATTGTCAGGGAAGAGAATTAAGCTTACTGAAATGAAAATGTTATTTTTTTTATATATAGCAACACTTACTTTGGAATGTTGAGCTACTTTTAAAAGCATCCATGAAAGTTTGTCAATTACCAGGAAGATAACAGCATCAACAGCAAAACACATTTTTAATTCTGAAGAGTAAACTTTGTCTTTATTTTCACTATAGGCAGGGACCTAGAAAAAAGATATAAATTTCCATTTAAAGTTATTGCCTCTAAATTCATCTCTCATGCATCCCTATGTTTCATTATTCATTTCTCAACTGTGAAATTGTAGGCAGTTTAAGAAAGTGATGAAGATGATTTTGAGATAAAAGACAGGATTCATTGAAAGTAATATAACAAAGGGTCAGGAATTGGACATAGAGTAGAATGACAATACCGTTTTATTTCATTATATCATTTACTGCTGGCAAAAACTTGGTGATTAATTAAGAACATGGTCTTTTTTATCTTGAGAAGATCACACAACCTCAAATCCACCCTTACACGTGATATAGCATATGCTTTGCCTTTCTGCTCTTTCGGATTGCAATTTCTTTTATGGAATTTCTGTTGAGCAATCACTGAACTCTGATATTTTATTCTCTTTTTAAATCAAAGTTTTAATTCTGGGCAGGTGGCTGTTCTTGGAAAGGAGAGGAAGGAGGCATCCCTTAGTTGTCATGGCCTTTCTCTGAGGGTTCTAATTGACAAGGGAACTCTTTACAGGTGACTGAAGGAGTTCCCTTTGTACAGGAAATCTGTAATATCTCTGTCACTTTCTGCATGCAGATGACAAGCTTCTGCCAGCTTCAGAGCTTCATTTTCTTCAGCTTCAGGGACTTTTGTGATTTCCATCCATTCAAATTGGTCCAAGCCAGTGAACTATTCCCATCTCCAGCATTTCTTCAGCCAGACCAGTCTGCCCTTATCGTAACAGAGGTGCCGGAAGCTTTGTGAATTACAAGCTGTTTCTCATGTTTATTGATGGACTGCTATTTGGGAAAAGACTAAGAAAAAGTGTTTTTAATGTTCAGTTCATTTCTATTGAAACTGAATCACCCCTCCTAAGTTCTGCCTTCCATACAGAGCTCAGTTTCTGAGGGTGAAGCCTTTGGGAGAGGGAACTGAAGTAATTGAATCGGATTAGACAAGCCAGCAAAGCAAAGTTACATTCCATGAGGTGTTTCCAGTATCAAGTAGATGAATTGTAATTATTTAAGGATTAGTGCAAGCTTGAGATGAGGTCCATTCTGAATACTCCTCACTGTGTATAAACAAAAGCAAGAAGTAGTAATATAGGCTGTTTAAGCTTCTTTTTATCTTTAATAGATTTCTGTGAAAGCTTGTGTGAACTTGGAAAACTGCTGCTATACTGAACAAACTCACTCATTGTTTTTCAATAAAAAGTTAGGCCGAACTAAGCCCCCAAGTCTAGGGAGAGAGCTTAATGAAGGCTAGTTTTTTTACCGTAATTTACTGGGACAACACTTTGCTGCATGCCATGGGCAGAGGGAATTGGGCCTTTTTTTTTTTTTTTTTTTTTTTTTGTAAATAAACCTTTTATTTTAGAAGAATTTCAGACTTAAGGATAAGGTAAAAAGATAGTACAGAGATTTCCTATATACTCTGAATATAATTCCCCCAGTTTGAATATATTATTCTGCTTTGGTACATTTGTTATATCTAATAGACAGATATTGATATATTAATGTTAACTAAACTCCACATATTATTCAGAATTCCATCTTCCTAATGTCCCTTATCTGTTCCAGGGTTCTGTAGAGGATACTACATTTAGTCATCATGCCTCAGGCTCCTTTTGACTGCGATAGTTTTTTATACTTTTGTTTCTTATTTTTATTATGTTGTCAGTTTTAAAATTTTCTTTTTAAAAAAAATATTTATTTATTCATGAGAGACACACAGAGAGAGGCAGTTAAATAGGCAGAGGGAGAAGCAGGCTCTCTGCGGGGACCCCAATGTGGAACTCGATCCCAGGACCCCGGGATCATGACCTGAGCCAAAGGCAGATACTCAACCACTGAGCCACTCAGGTGCCTCTATCTTCTCAGTTTTAGAGAGTACTGGTCATATATTTTATAGAATGTCTCTGAATTTGAGTTTGACTGATATTTTTCCTATGGTTAGACTGAGGTTTGGGTTATTAGGAAAAAGATCAGAGAGGTAGAGTGCTATTTTTAGCACAACAGACTGGAATACAATACTGGAAGCATTCTATCAACATGACTTATTACTGGTGGTGCTAACCTTGTCCACCTAGCTAAGGTAGTCTTTGCAAGGATTCTCCACAGAAATTTTTTTTATTTTACTTTCCCTTTTTCTACACTTCATTTTCTTTAAGCAAATCACTAATCATAGCCCACAGTTGAGGCATTGAGATTCATACTCCACTTTCTTGAGTGGGGAGTATGTACATATATTGGAATCTTTCTGCACTGGAAATTTGTCTCTTCCTTTAATTTGTAATCAATTCATGATTTATTGACTGATTCTGCTTCTCCCTCTCCTTCTGCCCCTCCCCTTTCTCATGTATGCTCTCTCTCTCAAATAAATAAATAAAATCTTGGAGAAAAAAAAAAAAACAAATAAAACTCCTGGTTGACCCTTGTCAACCAGTGATGTTTTCAGTCTCTATTGTTTTGTCTTTTCCAGAATGCTGTATACATTGAGTAATACTCCATTTGTCATACTCCACCAGGCTCTCTAAAACTTTTTTTCTTTTACTTAACAACATGAATTTCAGATTCATTCATGTTTTATATGGATTAATAGTTTGTTCCTTTTGGCTGCGAAAAGTATGGACACATCATAGTCTGTTCCATTTACCTATAAAAAACATGGTTCTTTTTATTTTTTTGTCAATATGAATAAAGCTGTTATCAATATTCTATGTGAGAGTTTTGTATAGACATAGGTTTTCAAATCATTTTAGGTAATATTTAAGATGGCAATTACTGGATCATGTGTTACATCTGTGTTTAGCTTTATAAGAAATAACCAAACTATCTTTCATAGTGTCTGTACCATTTTTCATTCCTTCCACTAATGAATGAGAGTTCATACAGCTCTGCATCTTGCTAGTACTTGTTACTAGTTTTGTGTTGTTTTGTGTGTTTTTTTTAGCAATTTCCAGAAATTTATAGTGATGTTGATGGTTTTTACTAGCACTTCTCTAATTACATTATGTTGAGTAAAATTTATTTGCCTACTGTATATCTTTTTTGATGTGCTATATTTACAGATATTTTGTCCATTTTTAAGTTGGAGTATGATTTTGCCTATTGTTGAGTTTTAAATATTCTTACTGATGAGCTTACTGTTCTTTTTTGTGTAGGCCAGTATTGCACATTATATGTCCCACATGCATCAAAAATACTCTGGGTTGCTGCTTAATTACAGTATTCTGGGCCCAATTCCAGCTCTAATGAGCAGGGATCTCTTAGAGATATGGCTCAGTGTACTGTATATTTCACCAGTTCCACAAGTGATTCTTAAACACCCTAACTAACATTTATGAACTACTGGTGTATCATCTGATAAGCCATTTTAGAGTTGTAATCAGGTGTTGATGAAGCTATCCTAAATAATTGGTTTTCAAACATAGCTGTAGATTTGAATAATGTTGGGAAATCTTTCAGATCTAAAAACCCAGGACTCTCCCCAACCTAATAAATCGGATCGTCTGAGAATGGGATCCATTCATCATTCTTGTTTAAATTTTCCCAAGTTATTCTAATGTACAGCCAATAGTAAGAACCACCTTCCAAATCATGTAGATGTCCAACAATTCTATTTGTTTCACCCTACTTATTTTTACAAAATACATTAAAATAGATTTTCCATTTCGTTCATTGAGTTTTAATGATGTAGAATTAAATATTCATTAATCATCTACAAAACAACAGGCATGGCATAATTGTAAATCACATACCAGATGATAGAAGTATTTGATTTTGATGTTATGTAACAGTGAGGTCTTAAAGTCTTACGTGAGCAAGTCCCATACAGCAAACTTCTTTTCTTTTTTTTTAAATATTTTTTTAATTTTTTTTATTTATTTATGATAGTCACAGAGAGAGAGAGAGGCAGAGACACAGGCAGAGGCAGAAGCAGGCTCCATGCACCGGGAGCCCGATGTGGGATTCGATACCGGGTCTCCAGGATCGCGCCCTGGGCCAAAGGCAGGCGCCAAACCGCTGCACCACCCAGGGATCCCACCATACAGCAAACTTCTACCTAATTTATTTTAGGAAGCTTTGGGGGATGCCACAGTATCCTTCAGGGAGTCCACTTCAGTGTTTAATACTACTGTTGGGAAATTTACCTTTTAAAATAATTAAAATCTTCGGTCTCAAACTTTTCTTTATGTAAATGTATAGTCTCATAATTCCCCTTCTATCGCTCTGTACTACAATGGTTAGCTATTACTAAAAGGACTAAAAAAGGCATATGCTTTACTATTAAGTGTTATTAAAAGGACCTTAGTTAGTTATCTAATGCTATATTACAAGTTCCTTCCAAAATTTAGTGGTCCAAAACAACAAACATTTATTACATCATGATTTCTAGATGAAATATCAGGAGTGACTTATTTGAGTAGTTTTAGATCAGGGCCTCTCATGAATTTACATTCAGATTATCATCAATACCGGCAGTTATCTGAAGGTTTGATTGGGTCTAGAGTATTCACTTCCAATATGGCTCATTCACATGGTTGTTGACAGGGAGATTCAGTTTCTTGCCACATGAATCTCTCTGTAGACTGCTGAGGGTTCCTATTACATGGAAGGTAGCTTCCCTCAGAACAAGTGATCCAAGGCAGAGAGCCAAGAAGGAGCCCACAATGCCTATATTACCTAATCTTGGATGTTACACATTGTCATTGCCACCATATGTTATTCATTAGAAGCAAGTCATTAAGTCCAGCTCATACTCAAGGGGAGAGGAATTAAGCTCCACTCCTTAAAAGTAATAGTAAATAATTTGTAAACATATTTTAAAGCTGCCACAGGACCCTTTCAAACTTCATAAGAATTATTTTTAAAAATTTTCTGAAGCTATCATAAGCACATAAGATTTTATGCACTGAAAATTAAAGAACCCTTAACAAATACTGAAGATTACTTAAAAACGACTTTGGAAGCCTCATACATCAGTTTAACAAAATTTACTGAGTGCTTGTTTTACGTCAGGCACTGTGCTGCATTTGACAATAAATGAGAAAGATAAGTAAGATCCAGAGGATTAAATTTAGCTGGAATCAGATAGGGGGTAGTAGGGACAAAGGCTACACCTGTACTTCTGTGCTACATATTTTGTGACTGATAAAAATATAAATAGGACATATAGGACAAAATAGGACCTTAAAAGGACAAAAAGAGGAAGATAATTATGCCAGAGAATCTAGTTTAAAGCTTGGACAGGAGAGGCTTCCAAAGACAGTGATGGCTGATATGTCTTAAGAGATGATGCAATAATACTCATCAGGGTCATGAAAGAAGACTTTTCTTGCTGATAAAATGAAAAGGCATGATATCATGGGGAACTCTAAATTAACTCACTTAATCAAGCAAAGATTTTGTATCAAAGCACAAAAGAGCCGAGTCAGGAAATAAAGGTAAAGTCAAATCTGTAAATAGACTATGCTAGAGATCTCTACTCTTTTGTTATAAGTAGTTAACAAACACTTCTTTGCAAAATTATTGCTGTGTAAACAAAAAATACCACAAGGAACTCTGTAATCACTATGGCAAAGTAATACTATTCTTATGTAAGAATTATGAAAGCTACCTACACTGATCTAATAGTTTATTAAATGAATACATTCTTCCAAGAGCATGTTAATAATTATGATCTATTAGATGAATGATTTCTACCTTCATTTTGTTCATCTAGACATGGACTATCATACTTATCACAATTTCAAATATATGGAAATCTAAAATATTCAAACATTATGCCAACAAGAATCTACTTTTGATTTTCTGCAATAGTCCCCATGGCTTGTTCACTTCTCTGGTGTTCAGAATGTGGAACAAATTTCAATATATCAAATCACTTATTGTTCGATCATATACATTTGTCTTGGTGGGAGTGGGGTGGGTGGGGATGAGATATGAACCAATCCAGCAGGCTGGAATAGAAGGGTTCTGGGTGCCAGGGAATCTGTTGTGTAAACTATTTCTCATAGTATTCAGACTAAGGTAAGCAAGAGTGTAAATTCAAGGGGTAAAAATAAGGAAGGCAAAACCAAGCCAACTTAAGAAGAAATGTAAGACTAGATCAAGAACAGACAGGTATATACAGAATTACAGGTATATACAAGAACCAGTATAAACAGAAAGAGAGCATTAAATACAATGAAGTAGCTGATTCAGAAGGTTCAAAAATAATTTCAGGAAATGGAACCATGCACCTTGATATGCAGTAGTTGGCACCCATATACCACGTTAATGAATGGGGCTGATATAATTATATAGGATTGACATTTCTATAGCATCTTTTCCAAATCCTAGAAAAAATTATGTATTTTCTACTTACCTTTGTTTAATACTGAAAATCATGACCTAAAACACCTGAATGCCAATATCCAAAGGAAAATGTACTTTTCTATTTGTGTCCTTATTTCCATTTGTTTTCATCAGCTTGAAAGAACACTTTTCATGTAAGCAATAATTCAGAAAGAACAGGGAAAAAAAGATTCATTTAAAATAGGTGATGAAAAAAATTAAAATGGAGATGTGGAGGAACTTGTTAAGAAGGATCAATTAGTGCCTTTTTCCTTTCCACTTATTTTCTTTAAGTGCATGGAGGTTGTTCACTTTTCTTGCCAGATAACACTTCTTCATGACAAAAATAGAAAACTGTGTTCCAGCGCCATAAGCAGAGAATGGTTATGATTCATTTCCAATGAAAGGGGAAGTGTGTTGCTTTTTCCAAGGCTTCTCAGAAGTTGGTTGAGCATCAGGTGCATCTGTCTGACTCCTCCAATCACAGATGCACCCTCTTGCTTAGCTTTGTGGAGACTTTTCTTCTTTCCAATATATTCTGAATCTCTCTCTGCATTTAAAAATAGATGTTGTATTTTCTGTCCAGTATTTAAATTAGGCAAGAGTACAGAACAGTTTTTCTGTACAGAGAGAGAGAGATTAAGAGAGAGAAAGAGAGATTGAGAGAGAGAAGGAAAAAGAGAGAGGCTGATTTTCAGTTATATGTAGAGGAAATAAGGATTCGGAGCCATTTTTATGAAAATGCCTTTCATTCTCCCCAGTTTCTGGGCACTGTTATCTTCAACTCTCACACTGCTACTCCCCAGGTTATGGTCTTCAACATCATCAGCACCAAATGTTTTCCAAAATCATAGTGGGAGCAGATTCAATATTCTCATTAAACAGGATTTGGGCCAACTCGTCTAGATATGAAATATGTGTCCACTTACCAAAAAGCTATAGACTTCAAGACCCCTGGTGACAGATCTACAGAGTTAGTCTAGTTAAAATATAAGGACAGCTACAAAAAAAGAAAGAAAGAAAGAAAGAAAGAAAGAAAAAGGAAAGAAAAAGAGCTGGCAGGGCTTTTTGGTGTTAGACTGGTATCACTGTTTTCTTAGTTTTCTACTGAGACTTTTTTTAGTTGTACACATCTTTTGTCTTAAACTGCATCTCTGCCTCTATGTAGTTCAAACCTACTGGTATATTTCAATTTCTAGCATATCAAACAGGAGGTTTTGCATGGCCCATAAAATACAGCTTTTTGCTATAGTTCATTCTATTCTCAGCATTTATACTTTTAATAATGATGTTATACAGAACTGTCTAATAAGATATCTCAATCCCTAATATATTCCATTAGAAAATAAGATACATCAATAATTGACTACTTCCTTGTTGCTTACCTTTTTGAGTAGTATAGTTAATCACATGGTAATTGCTTAATAAATATTGGATGGATTGAGAATATTTCAGAAAATTCAATGTTTAATTCTAACTGTTTATATACCTGCTTTCATGAGTTTGGAGCCTAAAGTAAAATGATTTCTTATACTGCAACAATTGTATAAAACACATAAAACTTTGCGGCAGAATAGGAAAAATGGCAATTGTCTCTCTTTGGATATATCCTTTTTAAGTTACAAAAATAAATGTAACTGATTTTGAGTGTTTCCTTCCAAATACAGAGTTTATGACTTTTATTTTTCAAAGATACTTTACACCCCTACACCTACATCACTGACATTGCTCATGCAGATGAAAGGAAACCACACATATGAAATTTGAAAGTGTTTTAAGGGTCCTTTGAATTGTAAAAATCTCTGATTATACTACTGAAGAATTATTTTTTAAAGTGAACAAGGTCCAAATCTAACTCAATATAATGTTAGAGATTATTCGCATGAGAATGAGTTTATTTCTAATGCTATTTTGCTCATTTCAATTAATTCAGTGATGATATTGCATCTAAGTTAAATTAATTTATTAGTGGTATTACAGAGGCTCAGACAATCAGTAGTAAGTTGAAAGACCAAATGAGGAAATTAATGGCAGCTAAGAAGAGAGATACCCACTGATAATCTTGTAACTGAAACAACATGGTCAGGATGTGGATGATTTACTATTTTGAAGGACCTGCCTATGTTGCCTTCCCTTTGCCTCACTAGAGCCTTGGAGATTAAGTGTTTAGGTCACAAACCAGGCCCCTAGCTCTTCTCAGGCAGGAGAGGATTAAAGTATCTCTGGAATTACAACTGCAGTTATTTCTCTTTCAATCTGGGAAGCTATCAACAGCTATAACACTCCCACCAAGCCTATATATGCGGATAAAGAGGTAATTAGCCAAAAAGAAAGTGGAGGGGATAAAAACAGGGACTGAACCTGACTGGCCCCCAATGAGAAATCCTCACAACATTGTGAAACACTTCTACATGGGATATCTGCAGTACTTTTGAGCTACACAGACTTATATTTTCTTCTTTGCATTTGTACTTGAAACGCATACTGTTTGAAAAACTAATCAGGTATCTCTAAAACTTTTAAGTTAAGACTCTCAGTTTGAGTCACATTCTGTTTCATTCTGCCTTAATCCCTAGATATATACTGATTGTGCATGCAGGACTCTAGTTTCTCCTTGACTAATGGAAGGAAGGTGAACCTCTCTGTCACCAATTAACTATTGTATAAGCTAAACTCCTGGTAGAATAAGATGACTTGTTGCAACAGTGATTTGAAATGGACCTAGCAGCATTCCCTGTAGTCAACATTCAAAATCCCATTATCATCAGGTCTCCAAGGAGTCTTGTTTGATAAATACTGTTGAAATAACAATTTTGTCATTATTTGTAAAGTGGCAAGATTCATAAGTATGAATAGCGTGTTTTTAAGCACAGTTGCACTGTTTGAACTTTGGTAAAGATGGTTGTGTCTGAAAGAATATGCTCATTAATCTCTACAAACAAGTTGTAGGTTTATTTTTTAATACCATTTGATATAAAAAAAGAATAAGAAGGTGGCTTTGTTAGCATTTTGTCATGAATGCCAATAGTTATTTTTCTTGTGTGACTCAATAGTTCATGCCCTGAATCCATAAGAACATTGAAAACACAAGCAATTCAGTGTCCTAATCTCCATTTTGATGGTGATACAGTTGCCTCTGGAAGAAGTGCTTATTTCTTTAGAACTCTCTTGATATTATCTTATTTGTTAAACAGGTGGAATAAGTGTTCCACCTTCTGAATATATGAACTGTGTGTTTTCTCTGTACTTCCTTTGCTCCTCTTTTTTTCTTTTTCATATTCTTTCTGTTTTTTTTATTAGCTCATTTCTTTTCTCCCTTTCAGTTAAATCCATGTGCAATGTAATCATCCTGTTGTATTTCACTTCTTATTAATTCAGAGCATTCATGTTCATTTAAAAAACTCCTATGAAACGCATTTGCACTAAATAAGATTTTGAAATATGATATGTCTTTATGGATGAGGAAACTTAATAATAGGGACTCTTAAATATGCCGCCTCTAATTCAGGATGACTGACACATTAAATCATATCATCTAACTATACTATTGTGCTTTAAGAAATTCTGAACTCTCAAAAGTAGCATAATTAATAGTTGAGAGAAATAAGACTATAATATTTAGTTTGGTTGGATCAGAAAAGCACATTTGGGAAACATTTACTGGATTTCAAAGAAGATGGATAAAAATCAATTTTGCCTGTTGACTACATTGCTGTTTCATTCTTCAGTTGCCAACACACCATAAATTGGTACTAGAATTAGAATTTTGACATATCATTAATCAGAAAAATAAATATGAAACAGCTTGATGAACCCTAGTATAAGAAACAAAAATTCAAATAAAAAGTTATTCCATATGTGTCATTTCTTGGAGGAGCTTAATATAATTTAGTAAATCACATTACAATAAAGGATATAAGCTTCTTATTCCTTATTTCAATGGAAAATTTTGAAGAGAAAACATTAGTTTAATATCATTAAAATGTGTTTTTACATATTTTTGGTACCATTTCTCATGATGCTCACATCTAAATTCTAGTAAATTTTAATTTTAGGATAATAGTTTATATTTGAATTTGAAAATTATGTCTTTTTGTATGTAAAGTACTACTGGGGGATTATTATTAAACTATTTGAAAAATATAACCTCTCTAGTTTATTGAGCTGATTACATATATTGAACTTTAAATATATCAATAAGGGATAGACTATGTCTAATTTTGAACGCCTGTTAGTAGGATATTAAAAATATCCTGGTGAGAGATTTTTTTAGCATGGAAAATGCAGTGTAGATGATAGATGATTTGAGTGCTATTTAAGAGCTAAAATCAACTGTCCTGGGGAATGAATTGGATATGGAAGAAGAGAAAAGGAGAAGCCAAAATGACTCCAGGTTTCTTTTCCAAAAAATTAAGTAGATGTTGATGCCAATCAGCAAAGATAAGGAACATTGGATTGACTATCTGGACTATTTATGTCTTTTAAAACATTCTTTCTTTCTTTCTTTCTTTCTTTTCTTTCTTTCTTTCTTTCTTTCTTTCTTTCTTTCTTTTCTTTCTTTCTTTCTTTCTTCTTTTTCTTCTTCTTCTTCTTCTTCTTCTTCTTCTTCTTCTTCTTCTTCTTCTTCTTTTCTTTTTTTTGTAATCCTGCTTTCAGACTTTACCTTTATTATAAAAAAGGCTCCAAAAAGGTATTCTCCATGTCTTAAGGATTATATCCAGCATTTAAGCCTATCAACTTTTCCAAAGTTGCTTATTTTACCTTGTTTTTCTATCTCGCATTTGGGAGAAATGCCATATTGAATTTTCTGGCTTCATTTTTGGAGTTAACCCAAATAGGATGCTGGTTTTGGAAACACCAAATTCTTGTGCTTTGCCATTTTACTTTGTTGGGTATGGAGCCTCAAACTTAGCTTCCTAGAAAGGAAATCCAGGCCCATCTTCCCTATTCTTCTTGAGGGCTTTGTTAATAAAACCTCTTTGTTAAGCCTATGACCCAATTTAATCTATCGAGCAGAAGATAAGAATAACTTTGCCAATATTTATCCTCACTTTCTGAAGAAAAAATAATTGTTATTAATATATTTATGGTCATTTAAAAATATTTAAGGTGTTAAAATTGGATATATCTAAAGCATATAAGACAGAATATGTCATGTAGTAGGCCAAATATTACTTCATAAATATATCTGGTCCTAATCCCAGGAACCTGTGAATGTTACCTAAAAACACATTGCAAATATGATTAAGATAATGATTTTGAGATAGTGAGATCATCCTGGATTTTCTGTGGTCCCTAAATGTAATCATAAGTTTTTATTATATAGGAGGGAGGCAGAGGGAGGTTCCAATAAGTTGGGCAAGGCAGTATGATACCACAGGCAGAGATGCAAGCAAAGCAGCCCCGAGGCCAAGGAATGATAGCAACTACCAGAATCTGGAAGAGACATGGAGCCTTCAGAGGGAGCACAATCCTGCTGATACCTTGATTTTAACCCACTAAAACTAATTTCGGACTTCTGGATTCCAGAACTGTGAGAGAACAATTACCTGTTCTTTAAGCCACAAACTTAATGGTAATTTGTTGTAGCAGTCACAGAAAAATAGTGCAGGTGGGATAATACATGAGAATGGGCTCTAGAGTCAAACTGCTTATATTGGTAAACAGATACATATTTAACTATGATAATTGGTCAGATTATACCTTTCTCTGTATATCAGTATATTTTGTTTTATTTTGTAATGTGAATATCTTAATAGAAATACCCTTCTAATAGATTTGTATTTGAATTTACAAGAATAGTTTATAGAAAGTGTCTAATAAATCACACACAGATGTTAACTATTACTTTTTACTTAGCATTGTACTGTACTGTACTACTAAGGATACTTAAGGAATTTCCACTTTTGAAAATCCTACATAAGGTAGGTGATATTCCTATGACTAGAAGTATATAGATATGAATTATATCAGTCTTGAGGATTTTATAATTATATAGCCAAAACATAGTAGTAGATTGACAAAATGATTCTGAGAGCTAGTCCTAACCTTATCTGATCAGGAACGACCTTCCTTGGTGGCAGCTTGGGATGGGGAATATAATTAAGGAGGGAAGCTGCCATAATTGCTGATAACTTAAAACAATTTACCAAAGTGACAGCAGTGGTCAGTTCTGGGATTTCCTCCTAGACAAGTACATAGAATTATTAAAAACTTATTTATTAATACTGATGACAGCCACATTAGCAGGCATAGGTCTGTAATGCTCAAGATGTTGGCAAGCTCAGAGACCCTGGGAAATGCCTTTAGAGACCAAGTTATCTTATTGCCTTTATGTGAACCTCTATCAAACTTTATATCAGAGCTTTCTGTAAACTTGACTCCGTTAGCTTAGATAAATTATCATATTCATTGTTCATTTTATTTGATGTAGCATTTTTAATTCTTCTATTGTTAATGTGAGAAATGAGCATAGTAACTGAGGTAACTAGAAGTATGTAGGGGAGGAAACATCTTTTTCTACCAGTCTTAGGCTCTCTGACTGGGGTCCTGTAAATAAGACTGACAAAATATTAATAAGAGAGAAGCACACAAATTTATTTAATATAAGTTTTTATTTATTTAATTTAATATAAGGCCTGAGGAAATGGTTAAACCTGAGCAGTTTTTTAATATACTAGCTATGATAAAAAGCGGAAAGTCATGGAAAAATATGATAGGACAAGAGGTTTTGAGATAATGGTAGTAAACTGGGGGAAATTTAGTGAGGTCCATTCATCCAGATTCTTGGTGGTGTTCCTCCATATTTGGATATAAGGATGCTCTTTTCCTCCAGGCATGAAAACTACACTCAACAAGCAGTTTAGGATTTGCTTCAAAGAGTTCTTAAGAAGGGGGAAGATCAGAAAATTTTTCCTGGACTTGCCATTTTTCAAATTCCTCCAGTTTAAATTTTCAATATACCTAGGTGCTATATTTTGGGATGGGGTGTCTTGAACCCCATAGAATGTCTTAATGTGCAATGTTTACTTGAGCTTTCTACTCTATTTGGTCCATCTGCAACTCTACACTTGGATCATTTATTTTTGTGTTTAAAAGAATGTGGGCACCCTCTAGTCTCTTTGTGTGTGTGTGTGTGTGTGTGTTCTTATCTGCCACATCTTCCCAGAATTCAATGATTTAAAATATTTACTTCTACTAAAAACATGATATCTTACATTTTTCCAATATGAGATATATAATTTATCTTCAGTATAAGATTTATTTATATGCAACTATCTAACATTGAGAACAGTAGAGATCTTAGAAAAAGAAGATTTATGAGCCAACACATTTGGTGTAATTCATATTTCTTTAATATAATTCCTAATTAATGGGTCATTGAAATTTTAACCTACCTTATTTTGGGGTAGGTTATCAACTTGTTTAAATTTCCCTGTAGTTGTGGTTGAGGTGGTATCCTAAGTATCAACTTCCTTATTTATTAATGGATATCATTCAAGTTCAGTGTTTACCAAATGATGGACCACAGACTTAGTTCCACAAGTCATTATTTATAGTTCTGTGAAAAAACACTTTCCATGACCAAATAGGTTTGGAAAATACTTGGATAAAATTAACTTTGTTTCTTCGGGACTCCCAGAAAACTTTAATATAGAGAATATATTCTGATTCTCCTACAGTAGGTAAACTTCATTGATCCCTGAATCTATTTGAAAAGATAAGCTTTATTTTATTTTAATTTTTTTTCTTATTTGTTGGAAATAAACTAGTGTCATGTTGTGGAACTAGTTTTCCTTAGAACACAGTTTGGAACATAATGGAAAAGCATGATATCTGAGCTTCACCTCAACTGTAACATTCTTATTTTTTCCTTTTTATATAATTAATTCATGTATTAATTTTAAAAAGTTAAACATAACCGACTAATAGTTTATTAATATATTCTTTGTCTCATTTCTTCTTGTCACGCCCTAGATGTAAAAGATAACTAGATTTGTTTATATCCAATTTCGTGTTCTTCCTTTAGCCCTTCCCCCCTTATCACTATTTAACCTGAATTCAGTAACCTTAGTAAATTATGTGCAATCCTTTCTAAAATTTTTATCCTTTGACCAAAATGCTCAGAGATACCTTACATCAAAAATAAACATATTCCTGACCAAGAAGAAAGAGCGTGACTGAGCATTATTTCATGAGTACAAAGTCATAGCAGGTTATTTTTTGCCATTTTTGGCAAAGAGAATTAAGGAAAATGTCTCATACTTCTAAAATTTTGAGAAATGAAAATGGATAATTTTTACTTCTAAGACTCTAAGAACCCCCTGGGGCAGAGTCTCTGTGAGGCAGTTGAAAATGTCATTTTTAAGAGTATGAGAATGACAGCTTTTCTTCCATAATTGATCAAACCCAAGGTAGCAATTTTATATATGTAAGTATTTTCTTAGTAGTAGTTTTAGGACTGTTTGGCCAGGTAAAAATCACCATGTAAAGGGAATTTCTGGTTTTAGAGGAAGAGTGAAAAGGAAAAAAAATAAAAAAGGATAAAACTCTAACCCACTCCAAATAGGGTTTCTCCTAGTTAAGAAGGAAGATTATTCTAAGACCTCTAAGTTACTGTAGAAAAAGGAAGATAAAAGAAAATTGAAAGCAGTTTCTTGTTTATATTTAGAATTTTTCTCCTATTCCTCTGTTATGAAGGAGATCTTTTGATAATACTGGAATTCATGGGTTAATAATGGTTTTTATTCACATAATAGCTGAGATTAGCCACAATACAAAGGATTTGTTGGAGGAACTCCATTTGTTCAAAAATGTTAATATTAATCTGTGATCACATATTTATAGAGAATCTATAGACTCAGTGCTTTGCTGAGATGTACCAGGAGTCCAACACGTATATATATATATATATATATACATTCAAAGAGGAAAGCTGTGTCCCTGCTAGTCATTGTAGATATGCAGGATCTCGGGTCATGGCCATCATCTTTGAAGATCCATCCCTAGGTCAGCTAGATAAAAGCCTTTGGTGAGCCTTTCTCACCCACTTCTAATCTATAGCTTCCATTAGCCACAAAAGGGCTTCTGTGCGCGAGGCCTCCCTAGTGTTTCTCTAATCTTCCTTAAAGTTCGGGGGAAAAAATGAGAAGTTAGAGGAAAATGAACCATTTTATTTTCTCTTTTTATCTTTGTTAAATTTGAGACCAGTTCTGTTGTTAACTTTTTCATACAAAACCTACTTGTGTAGTACCTGCTTAAAAATATAATCATCAGGGCGGCCCCGGTGCCCCAGCGGTTAGCGCCGCCTTCAGCCCAGGGTGTGATCCTGGAGATCCCCGGGTCCCACGTCGGGCTCCCTGCATGGAGCCTGCTTCTCCCTCTGCCTGTGTCTCTGCCTCTCTCTCTCTGTGAGTCTGTCATGAATTAAAAAAAAAAAATTATCATCAAATCATCAAAGTGGTTTTTAAATAGTAAATCAAACAATCATCTTCTTATTCCCCCTACAAATTGATGCTAATGTTAAATATCAAAGAAATAAATTTTCACTTGGCAGCAGATACTTTTATGTAGAATGGTTTACTTTGTGACTAATTTTGTAATATTTGGGGTTACATATCCTAATATAACAAAATAAAATTTAGAATCAAATCCTCATATAGTTTGTAATATAAAAGAATAACTTTTATATCAAGTGATGCATACAAAGACCTTACTTAGTGTTTGGCAAATTGTGACCACTCAAAAATAATAGGTGTTTGTTTTATTATCATTATTATGCTCATCATCACTGTTATTATGAGTATTGTTTTGAAATTGGAACATTCACAATATCCAACCATGAGGAATAGATTAATAACATACACTGCACACATTTGGGATATAGAAGCACAACTTTTATTGAAGACTTTTATAAAGATTATTCAGTTAAGTGGGGAAGTACTTATAGATACATATTTAAAATACAAAATAGCATTTATAGCCTATGCTAGAAAACATTTCTTACACATAAAAAAAGTGATCCTGAGGAAATTCTTATAAAAAGATACTAACATATGTATTTGGTGATGAGACAGATCTGAGCAATTTTATTTGTCTTTAATTTCACTTTCTTGTTTGTTTTAAAAACAAATATGTTACTTACAGTGGAAAATATTAAATTAGGCATTTTAAGATAAACTGCTAATCCTATTTTTCAGAGAAAATCCAAGCACAATTTGCCATCATATTTTCATCAGAACAGTTTTGCACAAGTGTAACTGACTTCTTCCCTGAAGTTAAAAATGTTATCTCGCAGTTGCTACTCCAAATTTCAACTTATAACAGTAATATTTGTAATTCTTTGTACTTGACATGCCATTTTTCGGGTTACTTTCTTCAATTAAGTGATAGAATTCATAATTTTTGGGATGCCTGGATGGCTCAGCGGTTGGGTGTCTGCCTTTGGCTCAGGGCGTGATCCTGGAGTCCCAGGATCGAGTCCCACCTTGGGCTCCCTGAATGGAGCCTGCTTCTCCCTCTGCATGTGTCTCTGCCTCTTTCTATCTGTCTCTCATGAATAAATACATAAAATCTTTAAAAAAAAGATTGTAATTTTGATCTTCTCCCATAACTTAAGTCAATTAGAAAATTAAATGAAGACCAAAGACAAGGCACAAGACCAGTTCTCACTATCTGAGAGAATGGGACCTTGATCCTCACAAAGCTCATGTTTTAAGATCCAAAATCCTCATTAAGTTTTGCTACACAGAAATGTAATGTGCTTTGTTGCTTCTTCTCTTTTACTAAAATATCAATTTCTGGTTGATTGGTTATTGCCTAGAGTCTTGAGGAAGCCTGAGGAAGTTAATTCGCTTCTCCCTGGAATGCTTTAGTTCAGCCAGGCCCTAGGCAAGAAGGCATCTGGTGAGGGACTCTGTTGGAATCCTTCAAGTATAATGAAAGAAGTTAACATCTACATTACTCTAAAACAGTAATTGTACAAAATGTGGTCCTTGGAACATCTGCAACAGAATAATCTGGGGAGTGTGCTAAGAATGCAGATGCCTTGGCTCTACCCCAAAATAATTAAATAAAAATATTTGAGGTCAGAGATCAAGTAAAACCATTTTAAAAAAAATAAATTCATCAAGGATTTACTTTGTCCATTAAGATTTTAGAAACAGTAATGTAAATGTTCATTGTTTCTAAGCAAGAACCAGTAAATACCTCTGTAGATAATTGCATCCTCACACCCATAACTATGTTTTAAATCTCAAATTTGCTTCTCTGGTATAAGCTTTAATCAGGTTGACACTTTTCTTTCTCTGCTCCTGGGGAGATAGATATAAATAGAATTATAACACTAATAATTTTCCATTAAAATTAATCAGCAATATATATTTTACTGCATCATCTTTTCTTCCTTTAGTCTTCCCTTTCCTCCTAAACCAAGGGGTAAAATTAAAAAACAAAAACGAAAACAAAAACAAATACTTATTGTGTTCCTTATCAATATGATGCAATTTGATGCCACCTTCCAAACAACTATAGTTGCTATGAAGTCTTTCAAGAGACTTTCCTTTGTAAATGACAAAAAATGCAATTCTGACTGTCTGACTTAAACACTAAATAGAATTTACCAAGAAATACAGAGGTAGGGATAATAGTTTCTAGATAAGGCTTAATCCAGTGACACAATAAAATCTGCAAAGACCTGTTATTAGGCATCTACCTCATCCTGATATTAGCTGAATGTAAGACAGCCTTCAGCAGATTCTCATTACTATATTCTTCCTTATTCACCTCCAGAAGGAAGATGTCAAGCTAGGTAAATTTCACAAAAATACAAGAAATAATTTTTCCCAGAAGCTCCAGTTATATATCTTCTCGAACCTGATTTGTCCTACAACTTAGTTAACTACTCATCTCTGAACGAATCACTGGCTGCCGAAGAGAATTGCCTTAAGTCAGTCAACTTCTTTTCTGAAGTTGGAGGCATAGACAGATCTTCCTAGTGTATTTGGAGAGGAGAACTTTGAAAATGGAAGACAAGATGAAATCAGCTCATTGCATACAAAAGTTAAAGACAGACCGAAGTTGATAACTTTTCTCTTTAGTGAAGAAGACACAAATATTGTAGGATGCTACTAATCTGACACATCAGCTCAATACTTTGGACGTAAGTCAAGAGGATATGCAAATTAAAGATTCTATTCATCAATAAATAAATCAACTTTGGTAAAATTCATGATACACTTTATGACCACTTCCTTTCAAAAATATTTGTATTGCCTTATAAGTTAAACTATATGTTTAAAAATTTTTTAAAGTTATATAAACTTTCAGGAAATCCAAATAAGGATAATATAGAAGAAAAACTATCAAAAACACCCCACATTACATATTTTCATATGTTTATTTTTATTGGATTATCTGATTTGAATAATGCAATTATCTTTAGCTTTTCTGCTTGTTGAGGTAGGAATGGAAATATTGTTAAATCATTTTTGCTTTCTGGAAATATATTACAGAAAGCTTGTTCCCTAATAATGACCTCAAACAAGAATTTTTCTTATGAATCACTTTTAAATGATTTTCAAGGTCCTTGGCTGAAAAGGAAAATCCTCCAATTATGATTCTGTAAGAAATAATATTGATAGAGAAACATATAGCATGATTATATATAGGAATTAACAGATAAGATGTACTGGAATATTTTATTCTAAATAGTCTATATATAGCTTTTATCATTTATATACTCATATAAGATATGTAAATCAGAATCCTCTAATGTCCATTATATCTTAACAAGGAATATATAACGTCATCTGATTTTTTTTGTGACTACTGACATTTCTTTTAGCAAAGACTGTAAATTCTTTCCCTGCCCGTTAACTTAGAGTGGACTTCACATCTGATTTGCACATCTTCTACTTTCAGTACACACGGCATCAGGGAGACTATTCTAAATCAGGCAAAATAGAAGAGTGGATTAAATTTTTGAATTGAGGAAAAAGTATACAGAAGTTATTATATTAGCATTAGGGACAGAGGTATAAAGGGGCAGACTAGAAATTCTAAGTTTAATGAATGTTACCAAAGGGTTATTTGTGAGAAAAGCTGAGGATTCTTATGATTTAAAGGCAAGGGATTCAGATTGAGAGTTTCCTTCCAGTTTACATCTTGCTTAGCAGCAAGAAATCAAATGAACAAAAGAATTAAAGAGGGAGAGGATATGTGTTACCTATCCACTATGACAGAGAATTACAAAAGCAAATTAATTGGTTCAATGATTACATCACCCACAACTATTACATCACCCACAACTTAAAAATTAATTTATCCTCCATTCAAAGCACCAGATGGATTGAAATTAAAATCATTTAATTCCATTTCCAAATCCTGAGGACGGGTTCCACAGGCCCAGGTAGGGTTAGCTGCACATCCTTTGACAAACCAGCCAATGGCATCTGAGAAGGTGACATTTATTTGGCTAGTTGGGCCACATGCCTATTCATAGAATAGTAAACCATGTCCAGTTTCGCAGTGTCCTATTGCAAAAGCATGGTAACTCCAATAAGTGGAGAGAAGAGGAAAAAGAACATTTCTGATAAATTCATAGGAGAAGACAGGGGTGGGCAGATAAAAATTAGGTGTCTAGACAGCAGCCATTTTGGAAGTACTTTATTTTTATTTTTTTTATTTTTGTAAGTACCTTCTTTTGTCATATTTGGGACAATCTGAGCATCCAAAAGTGATGAATGACAACTACTTGAATAAAATAAGTATCCGGGATCCCTGGGTGGCGTAGCGGTTTGGCGCTTGCCTTTGGCCCAGGGCGCGATCCTGGAGACCCGGGATCGAATCCCACGTCGGGCTTCCGGTGCATGGAGCCTGCTTCTCCCTCTGCCTGTGTCTCTGCCTCTCTCTTTCTCTCTCTGTGACTATCATAAATAAATAAAAATTTAAAAAAATAAAAAAAATAAAATAAGTATCCACAAGACCACATTGACATAAATAAATAAAATAAATAGTTTTTTCCCCTTAAGTAGAATGTCAAATAATACATCTAGAAAACATTATAGACCTAGTGAATTCCAATGTTTGCTAATGTTTCTCATTAATTATAAATGAAAACGTAGTTTTATAGAGCAGAAACCTGTAGAACACACCTTAATTAAGACATCAAAGCTAACATCACTAATATTGGGACAGATATCATGGGCTTCCTAATATGCAACACTCAAAAGGACATGATACTACTTCTGTAACATTTCTGCACAAACACATAATCTGACTCTAAGCATGAGAAACAAGAGACAAGATTAGACTGAGGGCTTGTTTATAAAATAACTGGCCATTACTCTCCAAAGCTGTCAAGCTCAATGTACACAAAGAAAAGCCAATATTTTTCTAAGTTAAAAGACACTAATAAGTAATGATACCTAAAAGCAATGCATTATCATTGATTGCTTCTTGAGCTGGGGGAAAATATAGCTAAAACATAAATTATTGAAACAATCAAATTTAGATATGGATTGTAGATTAGATAATAGTATTATATTTAGGTTGAATTTCCTTATTTTAATAACACAATATGGTTATAAAGGTGAACATTTTAGTATGTAAATGTGTGGGCCCTAATTTACTCTTAAATGTCAGCCAAAGGATATAGACTGTGAATACATACATTAAGGATGTCAGCCTTTGAGTTAGTGAAGACCAAAAACTGTTGCTATTACAATCATTGTGGTATTTCCATGATATACCACAGTATGAATATTTAGAATATTATATGCTACCGATGCTTTTTTTCTTAAGATTTTATTTATTTACTTGAGTGAAAATGAGAGAGAGAGCAGGAGTGGGGAGGGGGCAGAGGGAGAAGGAGAAGCAGATTCCATGCTGAGCAGAAGCCCAACATGGTGTTTGGTCCCAGCACCCTGGGACCATGGCCTAAGCCAAAGGCAGATGCTTAACCGACTGAGCCACCCAGGTGCCCCAGCTATAGATACTTTGTATTTAGAATACTATATGTTATTAATGCTTTTTGGTTAGTTCTAGGAATCAAAGACAAAAATTATGACTAAAGAATGGGTCAGAGACTTCTTGCAAACATACCTCCATTACTGACTTACGTACTTATTCCCACATTAGATGAATGTATTTTAACGTGTTACATAGGTATCCAGTCTTGAGTGGGGTAGAAGGGACTCTGGAAAAGTCTTAGATTAGGAAAAAAAATTCCAGAAAAATCTGTAAGTTTCCTGCTTTTCATTTAAAAACTAAATACATAGAAAATTAACACTTTAAAACACACTTCTTTCAAACAAACATAAAAAATAACAATTTTGTTTCACAAAATTCTTTAATCGTAGAAACATTGTTTCAGATAATATGTTTTAATAAAAAGTGTTAAAAAAGCTTTTCATATTTTAAAGTTGGCTGAAATCTTATCCAATAAGTTGAAGCTTGTGGAAAGGATAATGGCTGTGGGAATTTGGCATGCAATTGGGCCATTTTCATTGTGAAAAAAAATAAATTTTGTAACATTTTTGTTCTTTTTAAATAAACTGGTTATATGTTTTTATTAAATTATAAAGCATTAAATTTAATTACTCAAAAACTCATTATGTATTTTAACATAAATTTGTATATTTTGGTAATGTCTGAAATGAAATATGGCATAAATTACCTAATCAAAAATAAAAACTGATACCCAGAGAAACTAAGGAAATTGCCCAGAAAGAACCTGTGTTTAATGTTTCTCTTAAAATACTCTTATTTCACTTTCACTGTCTTACCTCTTATTAATGGATCTTTTAAAAAATGATAGAAGCAACAAGAAATAGTAATATATTTTTTAAAATGTTTATTCTTTTACGGTTTATTTATTTATGAGAGAGAGAGCACGCTTTGTGGGAGGGGCAGAGGAGAGAAAGAGAAAATCTCAAGCAGTCTCCCCACTGAGCGCAGAACCAGCAGCAGTGGGGCTCAATCTCACAACCCAGAAATCATGACCTGAGGGGAAATCAGAAGTTGAAAGCTTCACCAACTGAGCCATCCAGGTGCCCCAGAAATAGTAATATCTTAAAGCAAAGAAAACCGATAAAATATTAATAAAAAAAGAAAAATAAGAATTTTTGGCTAAAATTAGAGTATGTATTCTATGTTTTTTTTTTTTTTTTCCCCTATGTTCTACCTAAAATTCCTTTACTTTACTTAACTGGTTGACTAAAGCAGGGATTCGCTAAATCATACCCTTGGGGCTTGAATAGTTAATAGAGAGTCCTGAAGTAATGAACATGGTACAAAATAGCCTATTCTGAAGCAAGCACTATCTTTAATAAACTGTTTCTCTTGTATAAAACATTCCAGGAAGACTCTTCTAGACAATTTGTTGCAGATTAGATTAAAGGAGGGTAAAAAGCCCCACTTCTTACTCTCCTCTTTCTCTGGTTAGTTGCATAACCCGGAATTATTCATTTATTTGTTTATAACGAAACTAGCTGTAGCTATAAATCTGCATTTAAATCTGAATGTGAGGTGGTTATAGCACATGAGGAAAGAATATTGTTATTTCAGAGCCATCTACAAAAAAAAAATTTAAAAAAGTAAAAATAAGAGAAAGAAGAAAGGAAGGAAAGAAAAGCAAGAAAAAAACTTTTTATTATTATGTTTATTATTGTTACTTATAATTTATAAATGATGAGGAATCTCCTCTTAAAATGGGTTGTTTGGGGGGATACCTGGGTGGCTCAGTGGTTTTGCGCCTGCCTTTGGCCCAGGGCGTGATCCTGGAGTCCCAGGATTGAGTTCCGTGTCGGGTTACCGGCATGGAGCCTGCTTCTCCCTCTGCCTGTGTCTCTGCCTCTCTCTCTCTCTCTCTCTCTCTCTCTCTCTCTCTCTCTAAGTCTATCATAAATAAATAAAAATAAATCTTTAAAATAAATAAATAAATAAATAAATAAATAAATAAATAAATAAATCATAAATAAATAAATAAATAATAAAATGGGTTGTTTTGGGACCCAGAATACTGTTTCTTCTTCTTCGCTTATTACACCAAAACCAAAATTCTTCTACATTGGATTATCTGTAGATTAAAAGATTCACAAATTGTAATTGATAGAAGTATATGTGTGTAACTATTTA
Source organism: Vulpes vulpes (assembly GCF_048418805.1). NCBI lineage: Eukaryota > Metazoa > Chordata > Mammalia > Carnivora > Canidae > Vulpes > Vulpes vulpes. Next base: position 104,645,233 of record NC_132783.1, on the reverse strand, counting down.
TGTAAGTGTATGTTTGCATGTAAACATCTATCTAGATGTAATTTTAGAAAAAAATCATCAAATAAAGCTCTAAATTAGAATAGGACCTCAATACCAAAGGAAATACTAGATAACAGGTAAGCCCAAATTTCTAAACATTTTAAAATTTACCAACAAAATATGGTAAAAGGCTCCTTTGGGCATCAAAACAGAAAGGGAAACCTAATCCATGACTTAAATGACATTTTTCATAGCTGCCCAAGGCTTTTTCTTGACTTTAAAGGACATTTTTCCTACTGGGCTTTATAGGTAGAACACAATAGAGTGAAGAAGAGGACAGTTTTCAACAATATTTGTGTAATAAATAACAAGTTCGTTATGCTTTTTGTTTTAGAGTCTCTTGATGTAGGTAGAGTTCATATTGCCAAATGGTAAAGTATGCAAAATAATTCCTAAGGATGACTCAAAATTTGTGATTCTTCCCTATAATTTTCTCGGTGTCAGACATGAAATGACCTCAAATTAGAAGTTACACCTCTTTCTAACAAAAGTGCTACACTAGTCTTTGCAATCCTATGTAAGGCATTATTTGACCTTATGCCCCTCCAAATGGTTCTAAAAAGAAAATTTCATATTTCATAGAATATAAATATGTATGTAGATATATACAAATATAACATAAAATTTCATAGAATAAAAATATATACATATGTGTATACATATATGCATATATGTTCCTATATATTCTATGAAATATATGTATACATATATACTATGAAATGTGGGATTTTCTTTTTATAACCTTTTATATATACATATACATATTAATGCATATATACATATGTATGTGTATGTGTATATATGCATGTGTATATATGTATATAATTAGAGAGAAGGAAGATGGGCGATATATTCATATATTAAGATATATACAATTGTGATCTTTCTGTCAGCCTTTGATATACTAACTTTGATGAAACATGTTATCTTTTTATTTTTAAAAAAAACTAAATGAACTTTTGTCCTAAGATCCTAATGGTTTAAACATCCTGGTGAAAATGTTATATTGATGTGTTGGTTTTGAATTTTTGTATAAGGATAATTAATTGTTGCTTGGAGGTTTGGGTTTGAGAAGAATTTCTGTGAATAAATTAACCTCCTTCACCTTTTACTCCTGCAGAGGAAGGAATGTCCAAGGTCATGGCAAATTCTAGCATTACAAACAAGATGTACTTCCTTGGATATGATTGCTTTCTTCAAGAAAATGATTAGATTAACATGCAAAAAACAGACTAAACTAGTTCTTATAAGGGAAAAAAAATAGCTCCTGATACATTGAAAATCATTGGGACCAAAATCTATTTCTATAAACGTCAGTTTTATGATAATAAGAATACATTGTTTGGAGAAAAATACTAATTTAGGTAGGTCTGAAGAGTTGTCACCCAGTTAATTAATCCCATCTGCTAGTTTTACTGTCAGAGCTGCAGCAATCTGTTTGCCAGAAATTCAAAACCAGAAAAAAGGCCCCATGAGCCCCACTACCAATCTTTGTCTATGTCTTTCACCTGGTATACATACATTCAAATTTGAAAAGGTGATAAGAAACTATCAGGATAATCTGCTTTATTTCATTTGTGTTCATGGAAATTTAGGAAGTTAAATTTAAATATCATGGCATTCAGGAAAACCAAACTGTGAAACTGCAGGGGGGAAAAAAAAAGAGACAGAGAGAGTGAGAGTGAAGGTGTAGGAATATGATTAAACAATTTTACCTTTGTTCCTAAAATAGAATGAGTGGTTTCACTTGCAATTAAAATGTGTACTTTACTACTTATAATCTTCTCCTTGATTTCTTGTGTCAAAAATTGTTCCCTGCTCTTCATTCTGTTAACTTTGGAGTAGAACTCGAAGGATGATCTTTTTCTTACCTACTGTTCCCATGTAGCCTTTATTCTTTAGATGATACTCTATTACGGTAGGCCTAACATTAGACTTGTTATTGAGAAATAATTCATATGTGACAATGTAATGTGAGTAATTATGTGCATTATAAATTTCCCAAATAGGCATATGGCATCTTGTTTTCCCCAGTGATTTTATCACTCAGGTGCTTAGGGAAGTGCATTAACTTTTCAAGACTTCCATTTCCCTAAGCTTTTAGATTATGCCAGAACATAGAATGTAAATAAACTGAGATATTTATCAGTAAAGAGAACTGAGTAAGCATATATGGATCTATTTGGCCACTGAACCTACATATCAGATTTATCATTAGAAGTTCATGAGATGTAAGTCATCAGGAAGTGAGGAACCAAGAGAGCTGACATTTTTAATCCTTGTTTTATTTCGTCTTGTAGTCTGATGCTGTTAATTACTCCTTTCTTCTCCTTCATAGTCCTTCCGTTATTATAATTAGGTCCTCTCTTGTATAAACATCTCTTCCAACCTTTGTATTTTTCTGCTTTATGTCTTTTTCTCGAGTGATCTTACTCATACCTATAGGCTGAAATGATTCTACTATGTCAACGTTTTAAATTTTATTTTCATCTACTGGATTCCTCTACTTACGTGTAGTTTATATGTACCCCACCCTCACTCCAAACACCACATTTTAATTTCCCTCAAACTTGATCTACTCACCTATATTTTATTCTTATACTAAGAGTGTCCTTATTTACTGTGTCTAATCAATTCAAAAACTCAGTCATCTTCTCTTTCTTCTTCACCGTATTCACTATTTGTGAAGTCATGATGCCTGCTCTGAAATGCAAACTCTTTGAGGAAGAAGACCAATAATGCCAAATATTAGCTCAGTTAGAATTTATGTTAGGGCACACAACAAATATTTGTTGATGTGAATACAGTTCGAAAAAAATTAAATATAATTCACATTATTTGGTTACATTGGAATTTTATTATTTTATTTTATTTTATTTTATTATTTTATTTTATTGTTAGAATTTTGTTTGGCATTATTGGGTCATAGCAAGATTTTAAGTTATTTTTGTTTAAGTCCTATTTTTATGGTCCTAGCTATCAGACTAGGATTTTACTTTCTTCTATTTGCACATGCCACATGTATAGAAAACCTATAACCCCAAGTAACATTTGAGATTTTATGTATCCATTTAAGAAAAAGATATATCTCTATAAAACCTTTAATTTATCTGGTTTCAATCCATTATAGCTTTCACTGATTTATCAATTTGTTGATAATGTGATATCTTTACTTGGGCCATAAATACAATTATGTGATTTTAAGAAAGATTTGTTTATTCAACACACATCTATTTAGTGGCTACTATATGTGAGGAACTTTCCTAGACACTTGAGTATATAGATAAAACAGGCAATGACCCTTGCCCTCACAAAACTTAAATTTTATATATATATGTATATATATATATATATATAACTTTATATATATATATATGAAGGTATATATGCCCTCAGGAAACTTAAATTCTATATATATATATATATATATAATTTTATATATATATGATATACATATAAAATTTGTTTCCTGAGGGCATATATACCTTCATATATATATATTTATTTATTTATCATATATATATATATGATAAATTACAAAAGAAAAGAGCAAAACTAGGTGGATGGTGAATCTCTGAAGGGAAATATTGAAGTCTCAAAGAAAAAGAACAAATGAAAATTTTTTGACCTTCCTCCAGAAATGGTGACTGAGGAAGATAAATTACAATCCTTTTCTCCTTTTACAATCCTTTTCTCCTTTCACAGTTTGGGGTTGCATTTCTTTTTTTTTTCTTTTGTTCCCAATCAACTCCCAGCCTAAGCAGTGTAATAGAAAATCTAACACACTGAAGAAATAAGCTCTGAAATAGCCAATGAAAGAAGCCGTTCCTAAGAATGAAGAGTTAATGAAGAATTTTTAACAGCCTATCGACTCAGCTTCACTCTGTTACCATTTAAATGGTCTCAAATGGGATGTGAAGCTTACCATATCACGGAATAGCATGTAGTTTCTGGTGACTGCAAACATTGTCTCATTAATCCTGGTTGCTGGATACATCAGCAATACCAAGACGAGAGTCTACAGCCTTGCTTCAAATTTCATTCTTTTGTTTTAAAGATAGAATCTAAGAGAATTAAGCAAAAAGTAAGATTATGAATATATTTTCCTTATTGTCACTATTAATAAAAACGTATTTTTTGAGTAAAAGAACTGATATCCTGCTCATATTGGCAGTTATGACAAGACCCAGTATTCTACTTCCAAACAAAACATTAAAAACTCATGTAACTTACATGCCTCTATTCTATTCTGTTACCTGTTCATGTGATATCTTCAATGCTCACATGTCCTTGCTTCCATGTTTTTATAAGTCATCCAATACATCTAAAGTTCCAAATGTGCTGTTCTGCTTATATTGTATAGACAGTTATGAATTTATATTGCATACATGTGTATGTCTTACTCATAAAGGCTCTACCATAACTATGACTTTTTTTGCAAGATGCCAGCTTAGACAAAATTGTTGTTTCCTTATTGACACAGATATTGACAAAATATACATATTAAAATTTACATATAGTGTATTTATTAATTAAAATGTTTATAGGTAACCAAATATTCAATACCTTGATTAGATATTCTCCCAACTCTGTGATTAGGGTGAACAAGTATCCTGAGTTGTCCAGGATAGTTCCAGTTTATGGCTGGTATCTCAGCATACTATTAATAATCTTCCCTTTTACTCAAGAAAGCATCCCTATTTATATGATTAATTAAATGGTCACAATATTCATGACTGATATGAAACCTAGCTATCATTAGGACCTTGTTCTTTAATGTGGCTTTCAAAACGTTTCATCTACTTCTCTAACCTTCTGGAACATCCTCAGCTCCTTTGAGAATTATTGCTATCATCCTTTCTCTCTTTATCACTGTCATGGACATTTCTCCTCATTTGTTGAAGGCTCTCATAATTGGTCTTACTATCTATCCCTACTGAGCTCTCATTTTTTGTACGTTTGCTTTTGAACAGCCAAGCACTGTGAAGTCTCAGTTCTTTTCTATTTCATCTCTAATCATATTCACCTCCATCCAATTTCATATCCATAATGATTCCCTGGGTCTTGTCTGCTTTACCATAGAAATCTCATGTTCAAACATTCCTTTTTTTGGCCAAGCCTCATACCTTCACATCCTCTTAACTTCCTTATTACTTACTTGTTCTAAATCTATCCTTTAACCCCACCAAAACCTAAAAGATTTGCTCTTTACCTATTATGACTTCAGTCTTTTGTTAATCTCTTTGACCTGTTGAGAATATTTTCTTTTACATATTCTTGATTTTTCTTTTTGCCCTATTTCCCTGAAAGCACATAAATTTTAGTAGAATAGGGATTTATGTGTTTTGCTTACCACTGTTTCTCTAATATCTCCAAAGATGCCTAGCACACAGTATCTGTTGAAGATGCCTTCAACAGATATTTGCTTAACGAATGTTTGAGTCAGTTAGAAGAAAACAAAATGTCAACTCAGATATCCTATTTTGATGATCTAAACTCAAAAAACTTCCACCTTCACTCTCACTCACACTCCAAAAGTATTCCTGTTTTATCTTGTCCATAGCAAGTAGCAACTCCAGAAGATTACTTGCCTTTTTTTTTTCCAGTTCCTTTAAGGCAGGAACTGAATTTGTCTTGCTCACAACTCTATCCCAGCCACTTAAAGTAGTGAATAGTTTATTATAGGCCTTCAGAAAATTATTTGTTGATTTGCTAACTTTTCTATAAAATGTGGGTCATAACAGCATCTAGTTCACAGGGCTGTTGTAAAGATCAGTGATATCACATATAAGGGGCTTTGCACATTGCTTAGCAAAAGCAAGAACTCAAAATTTAGCTATTTTTATTATGCTACACATTGACAGCTGTAAGAATAGACTTGAAAGAAATTACTCATGTTGTTTACTCACCACTCTTTTAAATGGCCAACCACTATCTTGAAGATGATGGTAAAACTCCTGTTACCATGACAGAAAAGGACATGTATTATCTGACCTTTGTTTATGCCTCCTGTCTCATCTTATGCAATGATCAAACCACCTCAAAAATCCATGTTTTCAGTATGAAACTCTTTCAATGTGTGAATTCTTCAAAGCAGGGATTATTTTGTGTTCATGTACATCTTCAGTACCTATTGAAGTGGCTAACACAGGACAGGTATAGAAGGTTTACAGAATTCCATCGACACATCTACTCCCTTAGCATCATCCATTCCCATTCAATTTTTCTTCCCTCCTTTTACCATCAATAAACCATAGGTGTCATATCTATGCATATCTCCACATGCACAATAGATCCTCTCTTCTCATGCATTTTCAAGGACATCATTCCACTAGCTTTCTTTCACTTTCTTACATTATTACTCTTAATTCTCCAAAGAGTTATCTGTCTATAATATGCTGCTTTTAGTCCCATTTTTTAAATGAAAACTTCCTTAACTCTACTTTCTCCTACCAGCTAAAAGCTTTTTCTGTGCTCTACTATGCACCAGAACTTCTGGAAAGATACTAATACTTAAGGTCTCTACTTCCTTGGCTTTAATTTTTTTAAAGTACACTTCAGTTTGCTTTTTATCCTCCCACACTTTCAAAAATGACCTTAGCAGAGACACAGGCAGAGGGAAAAGCAGGTTGCATGCAGGGAGCCTGATGTAGGACTCAATCCCAGGACTCCAGGACCATGCCCGAGGCCAAAGGCAGGACCTAAACCACTGAGCCACCCAGGGATCCCCTCCTGTTCTCTTTCAAAATTTCCATGATAATCTTGCCTGATCCAAACTTTACCAACATTGTTACAGAGTGATGTTTTCCCAACTCCAGCCTCCTTCCAGATTTGCCAGTTGTTCTTCAACATTTTACTATAAACAAGATCTTTTCTTACCCTCTCATTTATTTATTTACTATTATTATGGACTCTGGATTTCTTGAGGTTTTTGTTTTATATACCCCATTTTTTGGATACTAATATTGTCCAGGTTTGGCCAGTGGGAAGCCCTTAAATCTGGTTGCTGTGTTCTTGTGATACACTTTCATTATTTTTTGAGTAGTTCCTTACTTTCTGATTTAATAAGATGTTCCAAGCTCACTTGGGAATCAACCATTTCTCTTAGGAAGCCTGAGTTCCTTCAGTGGGGAATGGTAAGAGACTAAGATTTGGTCACAAGATTGGGATCGTTGCTATTGAGGTGACTTTGCCCGTTAGCCCTTTCAACAATCAGAGCTAGAGAAGACATGCATCTATGAACATGTATATGTATATATACTTGGATGAATATACAAAAACAAGCTGTGAGAATGACTTGAAATTAAAGGAATTGCTGTGAACCCATAACCTCTAAAATGCATGTAAATTAAAGTTCATATGCACATGTGAATGTTGCATATATGTATATATATATGCAATACATATATATATATACATTTCTCTTTTTCTTATGCAAGAGATAGCATGCTATATGATTTTACTCCTATTTTTTCCACTAGATTATCTTCTGTAAATTATTCCATATAATTCATATAAATCTTTCACATTCATGGTTATGGCTATAAACTAGTCCTTGATGTGTACTATAGTTTAATAAACTGATCTCCTGTGCTTGAAAATATAAATACTTCCAATATTTTGTGATCACAAATAATACTACAATAAATAACTCTTGTTTGTACATATTCATATATTTGGAGGTGAATCTTCAGCATAAATTTATGGTGGTAGGATTGATGGATTGAAAAGTAAATGTAGATGTGATTTTTGCTAGACACTCAAAGTTCTTATCTATAGAAGTTATGTCATTTACATTCCCATCAACAGTGTATGAGAGTGCTTATTTTCCCATAGCCCTGCCAACAGACATTATTGTCAAGTTTTGAGTTTTTGCCAATCTAATGTGAGAGAAATGGTATTTCAGTGTCATTTTAATTTGCATTTATCTTATTCTGAGTGATATTGAATATCTTTTCATGTGTTTAGTGACCATTTTTACTTCTCATTTTATGAGTGGCATGCTCGTATATTTTGCTCATTCTAATATAGGATTCTCAGTCTTATTAGCCTCGAATTTTAAAAGTCCTTTAAAATTTTGAATGTTAACCCTTTGTGATATATATTAAAAATATTTCATTTATTTTGAATAGTATTCATGGCTTTATTTTATCATGTTTCTTTTTCATTTACATGGTAATCTTTATTGGTATTTTTATTGTATATGGATTCTTAGTGATAATTAGAAAGGCTTATCCTACACCCAAATTCTAGAGGAATTCATAATATTTCTCCCCCTTGTGTAGATTCCATCACACAATATAGATTGTTCATACATTTAGAACTTATGCATGTGTATGGAGTGAAAATGTTTACAACTATATTTTTACCAAATGACTATCCAATTGTTTCAACACCATGTATTAAAAAGCTCTACCTTGCCATTCTTTGTGTGTGTTTTGAAAAAAAAAAATGATGCCAATCCAATTCTCAAAGATAGATGATTATCTATTTTAGCCTTGACTCCTTGAGGATTTTTCTTTATCTTCAAAATTTAGTTCTTTTACTAAAGTATATCTCAGAATATACCGTTTTGAGTCATTTTTTCCTTATAGTCAGTGTGCTCTTTCAATGTGATTATTAACATCTTCTCTAATTTCTAGGAATTCTTCTTGAGTTATAATTTTAAATATTAATTCATTTCCATGTTTTTGCTTAGTCTTCTTTCTCAGGGACACTGAAAATATGAATGCCTGACCTCTTCTACATATTTTCCATTTCAATCAATTTTTTTCAACCTTTTTAATTTTATTTTTCATCTCATTTTCATTCCCTGGGGCTTTGTGATTTTCCTCAGTGTCTTAAGTTTTTATTTAATTCTAGTCTTCTGGGCAGCACAGGTGGCTCAGCGGTTTAGCACCTCCTTCAGCCCAGGGTGTGATCCTGGACACCCGGGATCAATCAATCCCATGTCGGGCTCCCTGCATGGAGCCTGCTTCTCCCTCTGCCTGTGTCTCTGCCTCTCTCTCTCTGTGTGTCTCTCATGAATAAATAAATAAAATTTAAAAAAAATAATAATAATTCTAGTCTTCCTTGTGCATCTTGCAATTTAGTCTTTATTTTTTATAAGATTTTGTCTTTTGTTCCCACTTACGTTATTAGTTCATGCAACAATAATTTAAATTTTTCCCATTTTATTTTTTTCCATTTCCTCTACTAGGATTTTTGTTTGTTTGGCTGGTTGGTTTTGCTTTGTGTTTATATTCGTGAATCAAAGTGTTTATACCCCTACACTGCCTCATTTGAAGATATTTAGTTCAATTTGAGGCACTGTATTTCAATGTTCTTCAAATTGTAGTTTTTCTGAGATGCAGTCTTTTTATCTGCAGATCTTTTATTTGCATGTCTATCATTTTACAATAATTTTGTATGGATGTAGTCTACTTTGTTCTAGTTGTATTTATTTCATGGGCATGGTTCAAGAGTATCTTTGATGTGCAACCTCCTAATATGTATTGTTTTGCTTCCTACTTCTGAGAATAATTTTAACTGTACCTCCTAAGGCCTCAGTTCCTTTCTGCTGTTTTTCATGTGGTCTTTGCAGCCTCACCTTTCCTGCTCATCCCACCTACAGGCTTGATGGTGGCTGCAGGTGGGGGTTGTAGGAATTTGTTTCTTTTTTTCCTCACTTGAAAGAATTTGAAGGTTGCCTCTCTGCATCTGAGTAATGCTGAAGATTGTCCTCTTTGTTGATATTTTTATTATTTTGTGAAAGTGAAGCAAAATTTCAGAATCATGCTGCTTTATTTTTTGAAACTCCATAGATCAATTCTCAATCCTCATTTTATTTGATTTATCAGTAGTATTTGGCAGGATGATACCTACTTTTCTCCTTCTGTATATACTTTCTTCACTTGACTTTTAGGGCACTATAGTTTTGGTTTTTTACAACTCTGCCATTGCTCCTTTGATTTCTTTACTAGTTATTCTGCTTCTCTCAGAACTCCCATCTCTTATATCTACCATATAGATCACTTTAAAATTCCAGAGTTGTATATACAGTTTTTACTTACCATTTCCACATATATTTCCAGTAGACACCTCATCATGTTCTGAACTGAACTTCTTCATGATCTGCCACTCATCACCTCTCTAACACCTTTTACTAGACTACCATTCGATCATTTCATTTTAGTTGCACTGGTATTCCTTCTGTGCTACAAAAAAGTATATTTGTAGCTCATGGTTTTTAACCGTTTCTACTAAAATTTCATATTTAATATTGACTTTACAACTGAAGAACATAGACCAATTAAAGGAAGTGTCAGTTTTGATCATTGGTGAATATTTTCCAAATTAAAAAAAATAAATTAAATTAAATGTTGAATTTTGTATTAAATTAAATGTTGAAGTTTATGAAAGTGCAATATTCAAAGTTCCATATTTTAATATAAATATATCTCCACTATTTAAGAAATAAACCATTGAAACTAAATATGTTTTTTTAGCTTTTCCTATTTTCACTTAGAACATATTTTTTAAGAGATTGATTGATTGATTGATTGATTTGAGAGAGAGAGAGAGAGAGAGAGAGAGAGAGAAGCAGACTCCCCCCTGAGAAGGGAGACTAATGTGGAGCTCAATCCCAAAACCCTGGGATCATGACCAGAGTCGAAGACAGATCCTTAACAAATTGATCCACTCAAGTGCCCCTCATTTAAAACATATTTTTCACAGTTTATTTACATTACTAGTCACCACTATTGTCTTCTTCCTCTTCCTCTTCCTCCTGCTCCTCCTCCTTCTCTTTCTCATCTTCCTTTTCCTCCTCATTCTCCTCCTTCTCTTTCTCCTTCTCCTCTTCTTGAGAAAAGCATAGAAGAGGAACAATGTTAACATATTCCAATCATTATTTAGTGTTGCTAATAAAAATTGAACCAAAATTCTATGTTCATAAACAGAAAAGGACTTAGAGAATATATAGTAAAAGCCCCCCAAATTAGCAAAACATTACCTGAGGCAGAAAAATTATGTCATTTACCAATGATCACACAATTAGTTAATGATAAAGTGAGGACAAGAATTCAGGTTCCCCAGTTGCCAGATCAAAAGTCCTTCTACTATCCTATAATATCATTTTAAAACACTTATCAATGGTTTTGGTGGATTACAACATAAAATAGCATACTTTTCTTTTTTTCTATTCCTTTACATTTCCTCATCCATTTCTTATAAAAACTATAGATATTTTGACCAAAACAACAACAACAAAAGAATGTTAGGTTGTTAAACTTTGCAGTTTCATCATCCAAAATCTAGAAATTTATTGATTGTCATAGAAAAATGTCCCTATATTATCTGGGACATTTTCTTTTTCACCTAACATAAAAAATCAAATAGTCACTAAACCATAAGGGCATTTATATTTCAAACCAAAAAGATAACAGAAAGTTTCCAGAATTAGGTAACTTAGTACTCTCAAATTTTATTCCACATTTCCATTTGTCATCCTTATCTTGTAAACTTGTGCTCGTACACTGTAACTATGCATAATCCAATGATAATTAACACTTTTCTTTTTTTGTTGTTTCCTGTTTGTTTGTTTGTTTGTTTCATTAGCACTTTTCAAGGTATCATATGTGAATGTCAATAACTAAATAAAGTGAAGGTACACGTTCACACTACTATATCATTATATGTGAACTGAGTTTTTTATTGAGACCATATTTATAGTCTATATATTTTTTTTAGTCCATGCTGACAATACCTTTCTTTTAATTACTCAGTTTGGGTCATTTGCAAATTGATTATTACCATGTTTTGATTTATTTCTACCATCACATTATTTGTTTCTGTTTCTCTGCTTTTCATTGTTCTGTTTCCCTTTTCTTGGCTTATTTTAAGTGTTTCAAAATTGTATTATACCATTTTAATCTGTATTATGTTTTATTTATTTTTTTTTAATTATTTTATTTTATTTTATTTATGTAGTCATACAGAGAGAGAGAGAGAGAGAGAGAGAGAGGCAGAGACATAGGCAGAGGGAGAAGCAGGCTCCATGCACCGAGAGCCTGACGTGGGATTCGATCCCGAGTCTCCAGGATCGCGCCCTGGGCCAAAGGCAGGCGCCAAACCGCTGCGCCACCCAGGGATCCCTGTATTATGTTTTAAATTAAAATGTATATATAGGCTTTTGTTATTGTCTAAAAATTATGTATATATACTTTTAGCAGTCTATTTAAAATCAGTTTTTTAGCATTTTATTTTTTTTAAAGACTTTATTTATTTATTCATGAGAGACACAGAAAGAGAGAGAGAGAGAGAGAGAGAGAGAGAGAGAGAGGTAGAGACACAGGCAGAGGGAGAAGCAGGCTCCATGTGGGGAGCCTGATGCGGGACTCCATCCTGGGTCTCCAGGATCACGCCCTGGACTGAAGGCAGTGCTAAACCGCCTAGCCACCTGGGCTGCCCAATTTTTTTAGCATTTTAGATGGAATGTAGAAATCTTACTACCATATAGGTCCCTTTATTCTCCCTCTATTGTCTTAGAATTGCCTTATATATTGCATTTATATATATATATATATTGACAGTCATATCAAACAATGTTATAATATCTTTTTTTAAGATTAAAATATAGTTAAAGAAATGAAGAGGAAAATATTATATCCGACTCTTGACTTTAGCTCAGCTCATGATCTTGGGGTCATGAGATAGAGCCTTGTCAGGTTCCATGCTTAGCTCAGAGTCTACTTGAAATCCTCTTCCTGTCCCACTGCCCCTCCCCCTTCTCTCTCTCTCTCTCTCTCTCTCTCTCTCTCTAAAATAAATAAGTAAAATAAATAAATGCAGGCAGCCCCGGTGGCTTAGTGGTTTAGCGCCACCTTCAGCGAGGGCCTGGTCCTGGAGACCCAGGATCGAGTCCCACGTCGGGCTCCCTGCTTGGAGCCTGCTTCGCCCTCTGCCTGTGTCTCTGCCTCTCTTTGTGTGTGTGTCTATCATGAATAAATAAAATAATTTTTTTAAAAAAATAATAAATAAATAAATAAATGCTTATACATTCTTGATACTAACCCATTATCAGATATATCATTTGCAAATATCTTCTCCCATTTGGTAGGATGTCTTTTAGTTTTGTAGATTGCTTCCTCTGTTGTGCAGAAGCTTTTTATTTGATGAGTTCTAATAATATATTTTTGCTTGTATTTGCCTCACTTCAGGAGACATATCTAGAAATATGTTATTATGGTCAATTATTACCGCCTGTGCTCTCTTCTATGATTTTTATAGTTTCAGGTGTCACATTTAGGTCCTTAATCCATTTTGAGTTTATTTTTTTTTGTAAGGTGTAAGAAAGTGGTCCATTTTCATTCTTTTACATCTACATGTCCAGTTTTTCCAACACCATTTTTGAAGAGAGTGTCATTTTCCTGTTGCACATTCTTGCCTCTTTTGTCAAAGATTAATTGACCTTGTAATTATGGGTTTATTTCTAGTCTGGTTTTTTTATTCTGCTCCATTGATTTATGTATCTATTTTTGATTGTGTGCCAGTGCCAAACTACTTTGATTACTACAGCTTTGTATATAACTTGCAATCTAGAATTGTGACACCTCCAGCTTTTTTTTTCTTCCCCAAAACCTTTTTGGCTACTTGGAATCTTTTGTGGTTCCATGAAAATTTTAGGATTATTTCTTCTAGCTCTGTGAAAAATGCTATCAGTATTTTGATATGGGTCACATTAAATCTGTAGATTGTTTTGGGTAGTGTGAACATTTTAACAATATTTGTTCTTCCAATCCATAAATGTAGAATATCTTTCCATTTGTTTGTGTCATCTTTAATTTCCTTTATCAATGTTTTATAGTTTTCAGAGTACATGTCTTTCACCTCCTTGGTTAAGTTTATTTCTAGGTATTTTATTACTTTTGGTACAATTGTAAATGGGATTGCTTTTTAAATTTCTCTGTTGCTTTACTATTACTATAAAAAACAAATGCAACAGATTTCTGTGCATTGATTTTGTATCCCGTGACCATACTGAATTAATTCTTGAATTCTAGTATTTTTTGGGTGGAATCTTTTGTGTTTTCTGTATACAGTATCATATCATCTGCAAATAGTGAAAGTTTTGCTTCTTCCTTAGCGATTTGGATACCGTTTATTGCTCTCTGTCATCGGAATGCTGTGGCTAGGACTTCCAGTATGATGTTGAGTAAGAGTGGTGAGTGGACAGTCTTGTTTTGTTCTTAATATTAAGGGAAAAGCTCTTATTTTTTTCACCATTGAGTGTGATGTTAACTGTGGGTTTTGCATATAATGCTTTTATTATGTTGAGCTATGTTCACTCTAAACCTACTTTGCTGAGGGTTTTTATCATGAATTAATGTCATACTCTGTCAAGTGCCTGAAATGATGAAATTGAAATGATCGTATGTTTTTTATCCTTTCTCTTATTAATGTGCTGTATCATAGTGATTGGTTACTGACTATTAAACTATGTTTGCTTAGGAATAAATCCCACTTTATCATGGTGAATGTTTTTTTGTTTTGTTTTGTGAATGATTTTTTAAATGTATTGTTATATTCAATTTGCTAGTATTTTGTTGAGGATTTTTACATCTATGTTTATCAGAGATACTGGCCGGTAGTTCTCTTTTTTGTGGTGTCTTTATCTGGTTTTGTTATCAGGGTTGCTGGCTTTATAGGATGAATTTGGAAGTTTTCCTCCTTCTATTTTTTGGAATAGTTTGGATAGAATAGGCATTAAATCTTTCTTAGATGTTTCCTAGAATTTATCTGTGAAGCCATCTCATCCTGGACTTTTGTGTGTTGGGAGTTATTTTTATTACTGATTCAATTTCATTGTTGGTAATTGGTCTGTTAAAATTTCTTTCTGCCTCAATTTTGGTGTTATATGTTTCTAGAAATTTATATATTTCTTTTAGGTTATCACATTTGTTGGCATATAAATTTTAATAATATTCTCTGATAATTCTTGGTGTTTCTGTATTGTAAGTTATTTCTCCTCTTTAATTTCTGATTTTATTTAAGCTTCTTTCTTTCTTTCTTTCTTTCTTTCTTTCTTTCTTTCTTTCTTCTTTCTTTCTTTCTTTCTTTCTTTCTTTCTTTCTTTCTTCTTTCTTTCTTTTTCCTTTTTTATGAGTTTGGCTAAATGTTTAGCAATTAAATTGATTTTTTCAAAGAATCAGTTCCTGATTTCATTGATCTGTTCCACTGGGTTTTTTAAATTTTTATTCTGTTTATCCCTGCTCTGATCTTATTATTTCCTTCCTTCTACTAGTTTTGCATTTTGTTTGTTCTTCTTTAGGTATAAGATTAGGTTGTTTATTTGAGATTTTTTATTACTTCTTGATATAGGCTTGTATTGCCATAAACTTTCCTCTTATTACAGCTTTTGCTACATCCCAAGGATTTTAGACCATTGTGTTTTCATTTTTATTTGTCTCCATTTAGTTTTTTATTTCCTCTTCGGATTTTTTTTTTTTTTTTGGTTGACCCATTCATTGTTTAATAGCATGTTATTTAACCTCCATGCATTTGTACTCTTTCCAAATTTTATCTTGTGATTGATTTAGTCTCATAGCATTATGGGCAGAAAAGATTCATGGAATGACTGATATTTTTGAATGTGTTGAGACTTGTTTTATGGCCTAATATGAGATCTATTCTGAAAAATGTTCCATGTGCACTTTAAAAGAATGTGTAGTTTGCTGTTTTAGGATGTTATGTTCAGAATATATCTGTTAAATCCATCTGGTCTTATGTGTCATTCAAAGCCATTTTTTATTGATTTTCTCCCTGGGTTATCTGTCTATTGATGTAAGTGTGGTGTTAAAGTCCCTTTCTATTATTGTATTACTATGGATTACTTCCTTTATGTTTATTATTAACTTCTTTAAGTATCTGGGTAATCCCATATTGAGTGCATTTATATTTATAATTGCTATATCTTGTTGAATTGTCCCCTGAGTGATTATATTCTGTTCTTTTTGGTCTCTTGTTAGAGTTGTTTTAAAGTCTGTTTTGTTTGATATAAGTATTGCTCTCTTGACTTTCTTTTCACACCCATATGCATGATAAATGCTTCTCCATCCCTTCATTTTCAATCTGAATGAGACTTTAGGTCTGAGTAAGTCTCTCAGAGGCATCATATAGATGAGTCTTGTTCTTTTTATCCTTTCCATCACTCTATATATTTGGGTTGGAAAATTTAGTCCATTTACATTCAAAGTAATTCTTTATAGGTATGCATTTATTGTCATTTTGTTACTTGTTTTATGCTGGTTTTTGTAATTTTTCTCCTTTTCTTTCTTCACTTGCTCTCTTCTCTCAAGATTAGTCAGTTCTCTTTAGTAATATGTTTGGATTCATTTCTGTTGGTAATATATTTGGATTCCTTTCTCTTTGTTTTTTGCATATCTATTATTAGTTTTTGATTTGTGGTTACCATTTGTTTTTTATATAACATATCAGTCCATATTAAGTTGATGGTTGCTTAAGTTTGAAGCTATTCTTTACTCTTTTTCTCCCCATGTTTTAGTATATGGTACTATACTTTTATTTTTTACTCCTTTGACTGATTTTTACAGATATACTTATTTTTATTGCTTTTGTACTTTCTATTTCCCTTACTCCTACTTAATGTCTTTCCACTAAAAGTGTCCTCTTTAACCATGGAGAGCTGGTTTAGTGGTCATGAATTCCATTAAATTTTGTTTGTCTGGGAAACTCTGCATCTTTCCTTCTATTTTAAATGATAACCTTGCTGGATAGAATATTCTTGTCTGTAGATTTTTTTCCCATTCAGCACTTTATTTATATATGTGTGTATATATGTATATATGTACATATGTATGTGTTCCAACAGAGAGAGTGTGTGTGCATGCACGGGGGGTGGGGTGAGGGACTGTGAGGGGAGGAGCAGAGTGCAGAGCCTGACATGAGGCTCAGTCTCATGATCCTGAGATCATGACCTGAGCCAAAACTCTGAATTGGTCATTTAAATGACTAAGCCATCTAGGTGCTCTCCTTTCAGTGCTTTAAATATATCATGCTACTTTCTTCTGGCCTACAATGTTTCTGCCAAAAAAATCAGCTCATAGCCTTATAGAGTTTCTCTTATATGTAAATGCATTCTTTTTCCATGCTGCTTTTAAAATTCTCTTTATTACTACTATTTGCCATCTTACTTATTATTATATGTTTTGATGTGGACCTTCTTGTGTTGATTTTGTAGGGAGAATCACTTTACCTCATATATCTGGATTTCTGCTTCCTTCTTCAGATTTGAGAAGTTTTCAGCTATTATTTCTTTTCTTTTCCTTTCTTTTTTAAGATTTTATTTATTTATTCATGAGAGACACACACAGAGAGAGAGGCAGACACAGGCAGAGGGAGAAGCAGGCTCCGTGCAGGGAGCCTGATGTGGGACTTGATCCCAGGACACCAGGATAATGCCCTGGGCTGAAGGCAGGGACTAAACCACTGAGCCACCCAGGGATCCCCTCAGCTATTATTTCTTCAAGTAAACTTTCATCCCCCTTTCCTTTCTTCTCTTCTGGGAACCCGGTAAGGTGAATGTTATTATGCTTGATGGTGTTACTGAGTTCCCTAAACCTGTTCTCATTACATATTTTTTCCCTGTCACCTGTTCAGCTTGATGACTTCCCATTACTCTGTCCTCCAGGATACTGATTCATTCTTCTGCTTTTACAAGTCTACTATTTATTAAATCTAGCGTATTTCAAATTTAATTTATTGTATTACTCATCTCTTATTGGTTCTTGTTTTATCTCATTGTTAAGGGTCTCAATGATGTCCTCCAGCCTTTGCTCAAATACAAGGAGTATCTTTATGATCATCCCATTAAAAATCTGTCAGGTATATTACTATATCAGGTATATTACTTATCTCCATTTTATTTAGCTCTCTCACTGTAATTTTGTCCTATTCTTTCATTTGGGACATATTCCTCTGTCTCCTCATTTTGTCTAACTCTATGTATTTGTTTCTTTGTGTTAGGAAAGACAGCTATGTCTCCTACACTTGAAAGTAATGGCCTTATGAAAAAGAGGTCTTTAGTGCCCTGCCATGTAGTGTGCCCGGTTGACCAGAACCTGGAACTTCAAGAGTGTGTCCTATGTGTGATGCATATGCCATGCTGTTATGGATGAGCTGTTTTTTATTCAGCCCAGTCACCTGAATTCTCTCTCTTTGCCTGTTGTGGACAGTGTTTTTTCCCTGTGATGTTAGTGGGTCAGTCTGGGATCACTTTGGAACTGAGTTAAGTTAGGCCAAGTGTTTGCCGGAAATGAAGTAGCACCAAACTGCAGGATGCTTTCCATGCATTATCCCTTAAGAAGCTTTCATTGGTGGTCAGAGCCTGCAGTGAGACCAGCTGTCTGTCTCTAGTCCACTACTGGGGCCCCTAACTTATTGTCGTGTGTGATAATCTTTCTTTCTCTCCAGGGAAGGAGCCCTTTTGGAGTGGTACTGGCCACTGTAGTGACTGTTTGCACACTGCCAGGCTTGTGACAACACACTGTATGGGCCCTGGTCAAGAGTGATTGAAGGGGGCAGATCAACCAAAGCACAAGTGTGTGGGGGGGCAGTATGGCCAGGTGGCAGGACCTGAAAGCGTTATGCATCACCGTCCTCTTTGTGAGAGGCCCCAGAGTGCCAGTAGTGAGGCAGGCTGTTTGGAAGGGTGGATCGGTGAAAGCACAATGCAATGGGGCAGTGGGGTAGTTGGGGCAGTGGTACTAGCAAGTTACTTAGGGAGTCCTGCATGTGGTTGTATGTTTACACTGGGAAGTGGGATAGGGAAGTAGTATCTGTCAGTTCCTTTGTTATTGGAAGAGTTTCCCAGCAATTTCTGTCCTTCCAGGACACACTTGAAAATTAGTAAATGACTCCTTCTCCCATATACCCCAGGCAACTTTCAAACTGCTGCTTCTATGATGTATTCCCATGATCTGTTTATTGTGCTATCCTTCTTAACGGCAGGGATTAAGTTTCCTCCCATCCTTGTAGCAGTCCCAGAGTGGAGCCCACTGCTTTTCAAAAATTCCAATTTAAGTCCTGCTGGTTGTAAAAACTCATGAAATTCAGCTTCTCAGGTTTTTTTTTTTTTTTTTTTTTTTTAGATTTTATTTATTTATTCATGAGAGACACAAAGAGAGAGAGGCAGAGACATAGGCAGAGGGAAAAGCAGGCTCCATGCAGGGAGCCCAATGTGCAACTCAATCCTGGGACTCTGGGATCATGCCAAGAGCCAAAGGCAGACACTCAACTGCTGAGCCACCCAGGCATCTCAGCCTCTCAGGTTTTCAAAGCCAAATGTTATGGGATTCATCTTCCCCATGCAGGCTTCCTGGTGTGGGGTTTGTTTCTCTCTTCAATTTGAGCTACAGTATCCTCTCTTCCTGTGGACAGTTCTGGGAGACTGTTTAGTTCCCAACCTCACTTTTGCCCTTCCTACCCTCTTCAATGGGGTCTCTTCTTTATATTTAGATATGGAGTTTGTTCTGCCATTTTCAGTCATTTTCTGGGTTATTTACAGTGATATGGGTGATTCATAGTTGTATCCATGGGACAAAGTGAGCCTAGTGTCCTGCCACTCTGCAACATCTTCCCTGAAGCTCCTCCTATTTGCTTTAATTTTGAACTCTTTTATCTTCATGTCTCTGGATGTGAATTTTTTTTTTAGGTTTATCCTGTTTGTCATTTGATGAGCTTTATTAATCTTTAAAGGTGTTGTTGCTTACCAAATATGTGTTTAGTGCTGTAATCTTCTAGGATTTCAATCACACAAATAGTGGATCTTTTATTATTTGTTATTATCCTATAAATTACTAAGATCCTCTTTATTTTTTCTGGTGTATTTTCTCTTGTTCTTCAGATTGCATAATTTCAATAGGTTATCTTCAAGTTCACCCACTCTTTCCTCTGTCATCTCTATTATACTGTCAACTCCATTTAGCCCATTTTTGTTATTGAATTATTCAGTTCTAAAATATCCATTTATTTTCTTACTCGTATTTTTTATTTCTTTACTGAGAAGTTTTTTTTTTCTCTATTTGGATTTAACAGGGCCCTCATTTACATGTGGGGCATGTTTATAATAACTTGGTTGTCTTTGTATCATCTGTCTTAGCTTAGGCATCTATTGATTTTTTATGCAAGTTTAGATTTTTCCGTTTCTTTACATATTGAGTAATGATGAAGTATAAGCTGCATATTTATGAATATTATGTCCTAAGACTCTAGGTCTTATTAAATCCTATGGAGGATATTTATATTCTTGCTATATCAATTGCTCAATTAAGTTGTGTTCATGTCACAATTCTGTACTGTTAATATCAGTTAAGTTTTTGAAGTCTTTGCAGTGACATTCAGATAACAGTGACATTCTGTCCTGTGTATGACTCACCCACTGGTCAGTTGGGTGCAGGGGGGTTGGACTGTGAGTTTGGCAATAAAGAATTTCCTTTGCTGAATAACAAAAATCATTGCATGTGTTTCTTGGGTATAAACTCAGGATTTGGGATCCCTGGGTGGCGCAGCGGTTTGGCACCTGCCTTTGGCCCAGGGCGCAATCCTGGAGACCCGGGATCTAATCCCATGTCGGGCTCCCGGTGCATGGAGCCTGCTTCTCCCTTTGCCTCTCTCTCTCTCTCTCTGTGTGACTATCATAAATAAATTTAAAAAAATAAACTCAGGATTTCATAAACAATTTTATGGGGATGCTTTCCTATGCTTCTCCTTCTCCATATCCTTTCCATTACCTTCTAGTTCCCTGGGTCTTTTCTTTTCTTTCTTCTATTTAGAGATCTGAGGCAAGTTATCCCATTCTACAATACATTCCTGCAACTGTGCCCACATCTATGACCTTGCAAGAAAGAAAAATAATGTAGCAACAATTGGTCCCACCAATTGTTGGGGCCACAATTCTACCAACTGGTAAGGAAAACTCCTTACTTTCAGATGTTTAACTTGCACAAACTGTTATTGCTGCTAGATGCTGCTTTCACAGTGGGATTGCTTATATTCTGGAATAAAGAAGAACAGAGAAAATAAATGAAAAAATGAGGGATTTTTCACATTTCCTATGAGAATTAGATGTTCACTTTCTCACTCCTTTAGATAGAAATAGAGGGCTTTCCTTATTGCTTCCTCTTTCTGTTCTCTAGTACCTGATTCTGATGAATTGAGTTTAAGAAGGAGGATGTTGGAGGTAAAAAAAAAAAAAAAAAGCTAACTTCATCAGTAGTTCGGTGGTATTTTGAATTTTGGCCTCCTACTCTAAATTTTCCTGCTACTTTGTATTCTTCAAAGACTCCTAACATATTTGCACCATGTAGGTTGCCCAGGTTTTATATTTGTACTGATTGGAAGAAACAGGTTGAGTATATTCACTCCAATTTACTCAGAACCAGAATTTTATTCTGGTAATTAATTAATGGTAATTAACTGATGGTAGCAAGTCAATTTTATTTTTGTTTCAGCCGGGGAGCCATCATCTTCCCATGTAAAGTAACTATTTTCATTCTGATCTTATAAGCATTGCCATTGTTTTTTTTCATATACAAAGGACATTTTATTTTTCTAATTTTAAGTTATTTTGGATACTTTATTGATTTTTACAAGTAAGAAATACTATATTTAGCAACAATCACATTTTTCTATCATTTGATACACTGTTGCAATGGTTAATATCCAAGATTTTGCCAGCCTGTTAAGGTTACACATTTTTATACTTCATACCTGTATTTTCAAACTTAATTCTTTTTTCAAAATTAAAATTTTGCATATGTTAACCTAGAAAATATGCATTGAATGGAGATGGATGGATGGATGGATGGATGATGGTAGTGGCTTGGCAAGGTGATAGTGCAATAGAAGAACACATATACACACTGCTTTTCTAAAAGAAACTATATTTTGCCCTTTCCCACTCAAAAATAGATGTGTCATATAGTTGGAGCCATTTTTGTTTCTTGCCCAAGACCCACAAGGATCATAAATCTGGTAATTTTTTGAAGGAAAGAATGCATTCTAAAGATACCCACGTATCTTTAAAAGAAATTTATGAGTAATGGATGGATTTGTTTCTCTAGGTCTTTTATTACCTGAAAAATTACTCTTCAATATACAAATTGGAACAGTGTTTTAGTATAGTCCCTTATCTATTAAGGTAACTCATGGGCAGAATAGGTACTTCTAAGGCTGAAAATTCATTTGGCCAGTAGGAAACAATTCAGGGCATTAGAGCAGAGTCGGCTTGTGGAGGAATTTTCACTAATTCCTTAATATTTCTAGAGAGCAATGGAGCATGTCACGTTTTATTTTTACTGAAATTTTGAGTTTTGGGGAAAGGATAAAATGTAATATAATAGGCATTTATCTTTAAACCCCTCCTCCTCTTAGTATATCTCTGAGGAACAGCAAGAGTTCTACATGAGAAATGGTTGGGAGTGTAGTTAAGGAATTTAGAGAACTATTTATTGCTTTGAAACATCCAATTATATATCAACTGAAAAGTCTCTTAGAAATTTTATAGAACTGGGCAGCCTGAGTGGCTCAGTGATTTAGCACTGCCTTCAGCCCAGGGCATGATCCTGGAGACCAAGGATTGAGTCCCGCATCAGGCTCCCTGCATGGAGTCTGCTTCTCCCTCTGCCTGTGTCTCTGCCTCTCTCTCTTTCTCTGTATCTCTCATGAATAAATAAATAAAATCTTAAAAAAAAGAAAAGAAATTTTATAGAATTACTGGGTCACCCAGAATATGATTTGTGCCTGTAAGTTTCAGAATCAGGGAGAGAAGCTCCCTAATAACTAAATAAATGCTTCTGAAAATGTTATTAAAGAATCAAAGTTTCAGTTCTCTTATTAGTAAAATAGAAATAATAGTGTTAAGTTTGGGAAGCTGATGTGGAGATTAAATGGCAAGATGGTAGTAAAATACTATATTAATTTCCTGTGGCCGCTGTGACAAACTACAAATTTATGGGCTTAAAACAACATTTATTAACCTACATTTCTATAAGAACAGGAGTCTGAAATGGATCTTCTGGGCAAGATCGAAGTTTTGGCAGGGTACTTTCCTTTCTGGAGTTCCTTGGGAAGAATTAATTTCCTTGCCTTCTCCAGCTTCTAGAGACCACCTACTCCCTTGGCTCATAGCCTCTTCTTTCATCTTCAAAGCCAACAATATAAGTGTTTCTTAAACTGGCATCTCTCTGGTTCAGTGGTTTTGATTCCTTCTTTTACTTTTAGCAACTCCTGTGCTTACATTGGAACCATCTGGATAATTCCAGATGATCTAGCAATTTAAGGTCATTTGATTAGCAACCTTAATATCATCTACATTCTTAAGTCTCCTTTACCATGTAAACTAACAGATTGACATGTTTTGGGGATTAGAATATATATCTTTGGAGGACAATTATTTTGCCTATGACAAGTGTTAATTAGTATTGACAGATTTCTCAACTTCTGCTTTTAATCCTTTGTGGAGATAACAATAGTATCAAGCTAATGGAGTATCTGTGATAATTAATGACATAGTATAAATCACCAAGAAGAGCTTTGAGTAAATAATACCTATCACTTAGTATTTAGAGCCTAGGGTTTTTTTTTTTTTTTGTATTTTTTACCAATAAAATAAAAACATGTATTAATATATTTCACAGCATTGTGAAAATTAAAGATTATATATATATATATATATAGTTTCTAACAATTATTGATTGTATAAAATTGTTGAATTATTTAATATCTTTAGTTCTTTTATCACTCATCTGTAGATTGGGATCATTAATTGAATATACTTCAGAGACTTATTGAAAATATTAAACTAAAAGTGCACATTTGCACTTAACACAAAACCTGGAACCTAATAAGCCCTCAATAGCAAGTTGTTCATAATAATACAAATTATTACTTTTTCTATGTAGTCTCTGATCTATGATACTTTCTAAAATAATTCCCTCTTGAAAGATTTCTCAATTTTCTTGGAATAATCAATGTTCTATGAGAAAACTGGGAAAGTGTTCATCATAGACAGATGGATTCAATCTCTCTAAGCCAAAGCAGATTACTCCCTACCTGCGGAATCCCTCCCTTTTCCAGAGACCTATTGAGGTTTAGTGAAAAGCAAAGATAAATGGGCATTCATAGGCTGACCATAAGCCAAGAGTAGAGGTCTTATCCTTGCCAAATCCACATGTACTAGGTGCACAGCGGGATTGTGCAAGCCATAGGAGTTCTAACAATCTGCATAAGGTCCTGAGAAGCAGCTGGGTATTTGGAGACTTCTGAGGCCATTCTCACCCATTAGCCTCTATTGTTGACTGTTATTACTTGTGATATTCTCATTTGGGTCATTGTCCTCAGCAGTGAGCATAGCTTTGTCCATATGTACATAAATTATCTATTAAAATATAACATAAGTCCATACTTTTTAGAATGGGCTAAGATCTGACCCTTCTCTCTTAGTTCCTTGTTTGTTTTTTCATTTTTCTTTCTTCCTTTTCTTTTTTTCTTTTCTTTTCTTTTCTTTTCTTTTTTTTTTTTGTCAAATACATGTTACCTTCTTAGGTCTTTGTTTTCATACATTCTCTTCTTTCTACAAAGAATTTTTTTAGCCTTCTAATCCACCTAGAAAACTTCTATTGACCATTAAGAACCTGTCTCAGACACTATATCTCTCTCCAAGTCTCTTTCCCAAATTGTCAACCTATCCACTTTCTAAGCAACCTCCAAGTCTTGTATTGATCCTTTTATTTCACTTATGACATTGTGTTTAAATCTTTTGCTTTACCATCTGTCTTACCAACTGTGTAAATGATCTACCCAATTACCCAAAAGTGTGTGTTTTCTGTTTCCATGTCCTAGATAGCAGTGCATCTGAGATGGCTGAAAGCTCAGCAAATTTTGAAAAAGGAGGCAATGGACTTAGGAATATTTTAGATCCAGTAAATAGTAAGTCAAACTAGCTTAAACAAAAATAAAATTTTATGAAAAAGATATGGGAGCATTTCATAAAACCAAAGATTAGAAAGTAGAGCCAGACTTCAGTTGAGCTGTTGTTAGTCCAATAGCTGGAATGTTCCCTCTCACCACTGGAAATTCCTTGCTGTCTTTTCTTTGTCACTCTTGAAATACATTCATTCTTTCCCTCTTTAGGTTAGTTTCTCTGTGTCTCAAATACAAGAGAGAAGAGGATAGACACCCAAATGTGACCCTGTGATTAAGTGCCTTTTTCATTCAATCATATTATAAGCAAGAGCAAGGCTTCTTGAATTCTAACCACAGTTTTGCCAGAGAGGATTTGATTGACGTTCATAAACTAATTAATAATGGTGGGGAATTTGGAGGTTTGAGGTAGATTATATCTGAGGTGACATTACCGGACTGATAATGGTTCTAGACAAAGAAGAAAGGATATGTTGGATGGGGCAACACCTGTCTACCACATTTATATAGGAGAAATAGTTGAATTCTTAACATCTTAAATAATTTTGCTTAAGAGAAAAGCCTTAGGTTATGTGAGTAGCACGAATCAGCTCAGTGAAAAGGATCCCCATATGTTAAAGTCATTGGAAAAAAGATACTCACTTCTAAATTCCACCAGGCTGAGCCTACTTTTTTATCTACCAACCAGAAGCTTCAGGGACTTTGCTGGTGTCTTTTACACACAGAGCCACTCTTAGGGGCTGCTGTGTATTTATTACACACACCAGCACTCATTATGGATGTGTTAAAAATTCAGATCCTTAGAGAGCACAGTAGATCGAAGTATTGACTTCTGTTTCACTTTCCCCATCTGTCCAAACATCAATAACAACAGTGTATGGGGGTCTGGAAGCACTGGGCTAATGTACCTTCCTTCGATCATAATTCCAGAGTTTGCTTTAATTAAGATTGATTTTTGCCCCTATGTTGTACATCTCTTAACTAACAGAAAAGTCACAAGGGCACAGTTTTTAAGCAGTAAGAATATGAGAATTGAGGAGGAAAGAGTGGAATCAGATCTTGTACTTATGGAGTCTGAAAACTGCATCGATGATATGCTTAAAATAAATCCTCAAGCAGATTCCTAAGGCATTGATGGAGTCACATAAGGGCACTGGAAAAATGAATTGCTCTTCTGACTCACTTTCCTTTATATATGCTGCCTGAGTGCATTATTGTTTATGGGAGGAAGGGAAGGTGCTTTAGATTAAATAAGTGAAGGCCACAGGAGGCCAGAATTGTCTGCTTTTATTCTTAGATGTTTTCAGAAACATCACTGTCATCAACAAAATTCTATTGAGTGCTCACAATAGTGAAATCTCCTTCAAAATACTTGTGTTCAACAAAGGGAAAGTAGAGCCTCTGCCCTCAAGCAAATTACAATCTAGACTAGAAAGTAGACGTGGCATTAAGGAAAAGGAGAAGTGAAACCATATAATACATGAATAAAACCACTACACAAAGGGATTTTCTTAGTTGTGACTTTACATCTTCATACAGCTGCTGAAAAAAAGAGATTTCCTTAAGGAAACAACTTTAAGAAAGTTTTTTGTTTTGTTTTTGTGTGTTTTTTTAAGAATCTTAAAAGTAGACCATTGGCTATGGAGAAAGAAAGAGAGTGTTCTGAAGATTGTGGATATTTCATGCTAGAAATTTATCTATTTATTAAAACATATCATAAGAATAAAAGGTCATAGAACTGCATGTGTGTGCATGTGTATGTGTGTATACTATATACAGAATACTTGTTTCTGTACTTCTAAGAAAGAGAGATTCTGATTGTTAGCTTCTTCTTCTTTAATTTGCCATGCAAATTAAAACTATTTTCAATTTTCAAATGATTATTCTATAAATATTTAGGTAAACACTGTAGTAATTGCATTTACTTTGCTTCTTTTTCTTCCATCTTTTGTTTCATATCTGTCTTAGAAAACATTGTACATTTGTGTGACTTAAATTTTGGATAGGTGTGTGGAACATCTGGAGAACTGTGATAGGGATCATTTGGAGGTTGAGATGAGAAAATCCTCACGCTGGTTATAATAGAAAAGGAAATTATTGTAAGGTTTCACTGTCACAGACTTCATTTGCTAATGAATCCAGGCAAATACTTAGTCAGGGTCTCTCCAAGGTCATCCAGTCTCTTGTCTCTATTCTCTCTATTCTTCTCTGTGCAAACCAGATTGCACATTTTTCAAGTGAAGAAAGAAGAAAAGTGAATGAAAGAAGACAAAGAGAAAGGCAAATGTGAAGCATATCAAAATAAGCACGTGTTGTGTGTGTATACATTACTAAAAACGAATATGATATATCAATTCACTATGGCACATTTTATTTTAAATATTTATTTATTTATTTATTTATTTATTTATTTACTTATTTACTTATTTACTTATTTATTTGATAGAGAGATAGAGAGAGTGCACAGGCATGGGGGAGTGGCAGAGGGAGAAGGGGCTGGATTCCAGGACCCTGGGATCATGACCTAAGCAGACCTTTAACAGACTGGGCAACCCAGGCACCCCACTGTGGAACATTTTAAAATAAATATTATAGCTGTGAGGGGAAAAAAAAGGAAAGAAAACATTTGTAGACTCCTGTTGGGTAAAAGGAACTGAGATTGTGAAGAGAAGGATTATATTAATATCACTTCTTTGATGAACAGTAGATGAAGTTTATTTCTCAGTCATGTTATTTGTTTATTTTGGTTAGTGGAGAAACTCAGCTGAAGAAACCAGGCTTATAATGTTTCTTCATTTGGTAGATACATCATCTGGAACAGTGTCCCCATGCTGACTTTCTTGGCACTGACCAGAGAAGGTGAAAGCTTGAGGGTCACACATCAGCTCTTAAGTTACTTAGCCTGGCAATAAAACACATTTCTCCTCTCATCTCATTGAACATAAATAGTCGTATGAACTCTCATCTCCCTCTCTATATTGGGTTTCCACTGAGACATAAAGCTAAATGCTACATTACCTTAAAAGGACTTGTTTGAGAATTCCATAATAGAGAGCAATTCATAGTGAAAATTCAAGTTATACAGTCCAGACCAGGTTTTATCAAAGTATGATACCTGGGCCAGTAGCATCAGCATCATCTGGCTACTTGTTAGAAATTCAAAATCTTGGCCATGCCTCATTCTGGGGATGGGGTTTAGCAATCTGTTTTAGGTTCTCCTCTGCTCTAATATCCCCTCGTTTATTTCTAAAAGCCCCCTAAGTGGTTTGTTACAACAGCATATCAATAGTGTAGGCTTCTTGCATTCACCCTTCAGTAAAAGGCTGAATTATTAATTTCCTATTGTTGCTGTAACAAATTGCCACAAACCTAGTAGCTTAAAATAACATAAATTTATTATTTTATAGTTCTGAAAGTCAGAAACATGACACAGGTATCACTGAGCTAAAATCAAGGTGTAGACAGGCCTTCACTTCTTTCTGAAGACTCTGGGGGAAATCTATTTCTTGTTCTTTCTAGTTTCTAGAAGCTGCCTGCATTCCTTGGCTCATCACTCTCTTCTTTCTTCAAAGTCGGTTTTTCAAATCTTATCACTTGGACACTAAATTTTCCTCTTTTTTGTTTCCTATGATTACATTGGATGGTAATCTCCTAATTTTATTTTTTTAAAGATTTTATTTATTCATGAGAGAGAGAGAGAGAGAGGCAGAGAGAAAGGCAAAGAGAAAAGCAGGCTCCATGCAGGGAGCCCAATGTGGGACTCGATCCTGACTCCAGGATCATACCCTGTGAAGGCAGACGCTCAACCACTGAGCCACCCAGGCATCCCATAATCTCCTAATTATAAACTGGCTAGTTAGAAGCCTTGATTTACCTCTAATCTTAATAGCCTCTTGCCATGTAATGTAACATAGTCACAAATTCTGGAAAGTAAGATGTGAACATCTTGGGTGAGGTGGAGGGGGTATTCAGCCTACCACACTGGCCAACTCAGAATGTAAAATTTCATCCTTTTATTGACCACACTAAAAGTATGTGTGTTTTTGTGTGTTTTGCAAAAGCAGAAAGCATATGAGAATAGAATTATAAGTCACATGAATTTGTTTATTAATCTCTCAATCTGTCTGCATCTTTAATAAATATGGCTGTATGTTCCCAAATATCCCAAAATATCATTTTTTTCTCTATCAAACTCTGTAACTCTTCTGGTTCCAAAACTTACATCCCATGAGATTTTCATGACACCTGACTCTATCTGTTCCATTCCTTCCATATTTCTCTATCATCAATATCTTTGGCTTAATATCTGAGACTCATTCACATATTTCTTTCTGCTTAACAACAAGTATTACTAGATTTATTATTTTTTTGAAACTTTGTAGTGACATGGGCATTTTGCTAGTTTGTTGTGTGTTTCTCCTCCTTCCCTTACTAATGCTATCAACTTCCCAAAGATGAAGTATAAGCTGTGTCTCTGTAATTTCTATTAATCTCTAATGCAGTTTTGTTTATTTTTGCTTAAAAGTTTTCTGAAACTTATGTCACACACAGTTGTGCTTTGAAAATGAATTTCTTGGGACACCTGGGTGGCTCAGAGATTGAGCTGCCTTTCGCTCAGGGCATGATCCCAGGGACATGGGATCAAGTCCCACATGAGGTCCCCCGTGGGAAACCTGCTTCTCCCTCTGCCTGTGTCTCTGCCTCTCTCTCTGTCTCTCATGAATAAATAAATATTTAAAAAATAAGATAAAAATGAAGTTATTGGGAGTGCTTTATAATTGATTGAATAATACATAATCCTTGGTCAGTTACCTTTGGTCTCATCATTTTTCCATCCTTTCTAAGTGAAGTCATTGTTAGAATCCATTCTTGATCAAAAGGATGCAATTTCTCAGTATGGTACTCAGATTTCCATGACTTTTTAAGGGCTTGCTATACTATGTCTAATACTGTGCTAAGGACTTTGCACATCTTTTTTCATTATCACCAGAAATTTCTGAATTAAATGCTATTCCTATGATGTAATTTTTAGTGAGGTAAATGGAGTACACAGAGTTTAAGTAACACAGTGGGTAAAGGACAGAGTAAGGATTGACCTCAACTTCCTATCACAAACCCGAAAAATCTTTAGTGTGAGTTATAGGTCCTGGCCTTCTAGGGTACTCACTTGCTCAATCAGTTGCCTCAGGAACCACATCAAATCAAACCCATTAGGCTACAAACTGCCTTTTCAATTTAATTCAAGAAGTGTTTACTAAATGTGTACTGCATGCCAGGGGCCATTTACCTGTGATTCTTCAATGTTTATGCCAACTCAGCTTTAGAACATTTTATACTTTCTTCAGAAGAGACTGTCTCTGCATATAGAAACTGTTAATATCAAGGACATTCTTAAAATTGCTATCAATGCAAAAGCTTTCTGAATATATAGATGTTGATAAAATGAAAAAAATAACTTGATTTGAATAAAAGAAAATTATCAGCAGTTGTTTTGTCAGTTCTTCTCAGAGATCAGTTGTACTTAATGAGGAGCAAAATGTCCCAGTGATGTGGACATTAATGCAATGGAAGCTACTTGGCTTCTTGGTAATGAAAATCCAAAATGTAAGGAAGGGGTATAGAGGAGAAGGAGAAGGGCCCTATGTTGAAAATTATACTGAAAGAGCATTAATTTTGTTTGTCCCTCCCACACATGTGCACACATAACACTTATGCTTGGGAGACCTCATTTCTCAGTGACAATGTTGCCCCTGCTTTCAGGGGATCATAGCATATTAACTCAATCATTTGTTCTTGTGCCTCTTTAGAAAGCAGAAAAAGGCAAATGATACATACAAACTAGTGAGTGGTCCTCTGCTCTGAAACACAAAGCATAGTATTTCTGTTACGAATCTTGGAGGCAGGTGGGGTTGTTTATCTAACTGTGGCCCAGGACCTATCTAGGCTTCAAGAGGTTTTGGGGGGCCAGAAGGATTGTGAAGGTTGAGTACATTTGTGTGTGTGCACTTTTAGGAAAATTTCAAGAATTAGTTTTCACTTGAGAGTTCTATTAATTCCATCCTCTGACTTGTCTCTCTTCATACCTCACGGAATCCTCCAGAAGCTAAAAAAAAGTCTCTAGAGGTCCTTGAAGTAATGAGAAAGCTGATTTTCCCCCTGTCTAATAATTATACTTTGATTTCTCCATAACAGTCTTTAGTTTACTGCCAGTTGTCATTAAAAGTTCTTTTTTTTTTTTTTTTTTTCAGCTTTAACCTCTATGTGATACATCTGCCCTTCGCCTGCTGCTCCATCCTCAGTGGGCCACATCGCCTTTGCAATTCCCATCTATGTGAATTTGTCCACTAGGTGGAGATGTAACAATTTAACTCACAGATCGCAGTGTGAGACAGATTAAATTCACTGACCACTGCTCAGTACTCTGGGGAAGCTTATTGCTATGGCCCAGAATTGCAAATCAAGTGCAGAGTCAGAAAACAGAACAACAAATCCCATAACAGGAGCACAATTGGAGATAACAAATTCCATGGGACAAATGCACGTTGATTCCACAAGCGAGCCCTGTGTTAGGCCTCCTGAATTGCTTGACTAATTCCTGTTTGGTTTGTAGTAGTAGAAAAAAAAAAGGCTCTGCATCAAGTCAGGAAGCTGGGGTCTGGATCCAGCTTTGCCACTCACTAGCTTTGGGCTTCATCTTTCTGAAACCCCATGTTCAAATCTATAAAATGAAGGGGTTAGAACAGATGACTTTGAAAGTCTCTTCCAACTGTAACTCTGGATTTTATTATAAAAATTGTAACCGAATTATAACATTTTCTATAAAAACAAGGGAAAACATAATAAATTTAAATATCTGCTCTTCAAGTCTTGCTTCTGAGTTAAAGTCTGTCTCCATAACTGTATCTATATACAACTGTGAAGTACAGATTTAAATAATTTTTCCCACTTTTAATTTAAAAATAGTAAAACTAAAAAATAAAAGACCAAGTAAGGGATTTTCAATTCTAAATGTGAGGTATTCGTTTTGTAAATTTAAAGGCAAAAGGGTGGTTTTCTTGGACAGAATTACTCCTAACTGCTCTTCTCCAAATAAGCTTGCCTAGCAAATTTAATTTGTTTGGTTAAGTATCTATACATTTATTTATATAGGACTTTGCATAACAGTGTTTCCTATTGTGATGAATTAATACTGCTAGGTTACAAGTCTGATGTAGAAGTTGCTTCTCACTGAGAAATGTGAATATTTTCTATTTATAGTTCACTTGGGATTTATATTTCATGCTTGTGCCTCAGTTGTACATCCTGAAACAAAATTCTTTTATCTTTGGAGCATCTAGTTTTCTTTTGGGAAATATTTCTCTAAACCAGGGTGAATATATCCTATGTCAGAAGATATTAGAAATTGATGTCTGCCTTCCTGTCCCGTCTAATATCTTCTGTTTTCCCCAGCCCATGCCAGTGAGAACTGATATGTTAAATTCAAAATCTTTTGTTTAAATCTATTCTTTTTTTAAAAGATTTGATTTATTTATTCAGGAGAGACACAGAGAGAGGCAGAGACATAGGCAGAGAGAGAAGCATTCCCACGGGGAGCCTGATGCAAGACTCAATGCCAGGACCCCGGGATTTCTCCCTGAGCCTAAGGCAGACGCTCAACCACTAAGCCACCCAGGTGTCCCTGTTTTAATCTGTTCTTTGTAAAACAGTAATTGGATACACAGAAACACAGAAAACCATATATATGTGTATACATATATATAATGTGTGTGGGTGTATTTATATTTATGTTTTTTAAAGATTTTATTTATTCATTCATGAGAGACATATAGAGTGAGGCAGAGACACAGGCAGAGAGAGAAGCAGGTTCCATGCAGTAAGCCCGATGTGAGACTCGATCCCCAGACTCCGGGATCACACCCTGGGCAGAAGGCAGAAGCTCAAACGCTGAGCCGTCCAGGTGTCCCATATTTATATTTATTTATATTTATATTTATATTTATATTTATATTTATATTTATATTTATATTTATATTTATATTTATATTTATATTTAATTTATGATGGAAAGGCATAAGAGATCATTCAGTTAAACCCTTTTTTATTATGTCAATGAGGAATTGAAGACCTAGAGGTTAAGTGGCTTATGCAAAGTTATTCAGCAAATGAATAAAAATATTGTTTTAAAAGGAAACTCAGATTCTATAAAGGGAAGGCTAAATTCATTCTTTATTTTCTCTACCTATGTAATCCCAATATTTTAAACCAAGCATAACTTTGTGTATGCAAGATAGAACCTATGTTGGGGTTGGCATATAGAATTAGTGCAGTACAAATTGTAAGGTATATCTCATGGCATCATAACTAGACTATAACACAAAGAATGAAGTAGAGCAGAGGCTTCCAAAGTGTGTTCCTTGTTCAGTGAAGAGACCCATCAAAAAGGCCCTCCTGTCAAGTAAATTGATGTGTAAACTGTGTCCTTGAACAGTCTTTAGCCAGGCTTTTTTTTTTTTTTTTTTTTTTTTTTTTAAATCAATCTTTTGAAAGTCTTTCTCTGGACTAGGCCTCAACCTTTCCCATCCTCCCAACCATCCAGGTCTTTAAACTGTGTAACTCACTTTAGCAAGAACCTTGCTAAGTCAATTTAGCGATAATTTCCTACTCTTGAATCTGAACACTGCGGCCTGACTTCAGAAAGAACTGTTAAGTCAGTTTAGCTAGAATTTCCTACACTTATCTCTTCTTAGTACTTTTCCAACCAGTGATCCCTCTCTCTGCCCATTGGCTGTAAATCCTTAGCTGTCTTTCTTGTATTTAGAGTTGAGCTCAATCTCTCTCCCTTATTACAATGCCCTCATGGCAAAAATCTTGAATAAAGTCTTCCTTACCATTGTAACAAGGATCAGAATACTCTTTTTTCTTTAATAAAATACAATGGAATACTAAATATTTACTTTACATGGGATGCATTAATCATGTAGCACATTGAAGACTCTAAGAACTTCTACAATAGAGAAAACTGTTTACCACTGTTTAACCCATTGCCGCTAAATCACTTGTACTTTTTATTTTAAGGATTATATATTAACATCCATGTGATTTAGTTCCAACATAATTGATTTTGTGATCTTGTGATCAGAACTTGTGCCTCCTAGCCTCCATTAGACAGTAGGGGTTTAGAAGCCAAGATTAATTCAGTGAACTTAATCCAGCAATGGGAGGATATACTTATGTGTGAGGGTCAGGATATAGACAAAGAATGCTTTGAATAAAATTACTTAAGACTTTTCTCAAAGCGTGACACAGCGCAGCTGCAATCTGGCATAAAATCAAAATTCTTTCTGGGTATGAAAATTTAAAGTTAGTTCAGAACATACTGGAAAGTGACACTGGAAAGAACATTGAAGAGGGAAACAGAGCCTAAACTCAACTTTGCTCCTGATAAATTTGTAGTCTTGGACAAGTCTCTCTCTCTCTCTCTCTCTCTCTCTCTCTATATATATATATATATATATATATATATATATATACACACACACATATATATATATATATAATTTTCTTTAAATCAAAGACTGAACTAGACATTTCCCAAGCTCCAGTCCATATCTTATATTCCATAATTTATTATTTTATGACATTATAGTTAATTCCTATTATCTCACTCAAACTAAATGTTCACATCTTTTTCAATGGAATTCATAATGAAAAATAATTGACTATTACAATATATTTATTGAAATGATGAATTAAGATAGCTGGAGATTTATCTTTGGGGAAGAATAAAGTTTTTATTATTTTTTTTAAAATATAATATTCCTTATGGCCTAAATAGGACACCCTCCTCCTGATCCTACATAAATTTCATAGCATGCACTGAGATTAGCATTGTGTAATAGCTTGCAAGTTACAATCAATGAGCAAATGCCTGAACAAATGCCTATATAGCCACAAGGTCTGCTTTGACATTGCATTTCTCTGCACAAGTACAACATTGGATTTTGTTCCCCCTTATTCACACAAGTAACCTTGCCTGCTTGGGGAGAAAAATCCAAAACACAATAGCATCCTAGGCTCAAATAATGAATGACTTGTGCACTACTTACTATAACTATTGTACTGATATTCCAAAGTAAACTTGTCAAGCACCCTTAACTAAAGCTGAGGCAAAGAGGTGTGGGGTTTGATCTATTAGTGTAGAGCAGTGAATGATATCTGTTGAAGAAAACCAGCTAGTGTTGGGTGGAGGGGAGGTTTGAGGCTACTTGGAGATGCATAGTATTATTGACAACTAGGAAAGACAAGCTCTTAGTGGTTGTGCATGGTTTTGCAATATATAATGATTACTAGGCACTCCACCAGCAAAGTAATCTTTAATCCATAGATCTCCAAACGTCTTAAACACATTGATTTATTAAATGTGGCCTCTGCAACAGTAATGTCTTCAAAATTAAATCACTTAACCTCTCAGCTCAATATTGTTACTGTTATCTGCTGCCATATCCACATGATACTGAAACAAGAAGCCAAGTCAGTCAATTCATTTAAAAAAAAAGTCAAACTTGTTAATTGCATTGTGTCAAATTAGTTAATTGGCATCATGTCCATCAAACAATGAACTTCCTGGCTGAATTATTATTTTTTCAGCTAATTGATTTGGCCTGATGCAGAATCTGCATGCATGGGTCTTATAATCTTTTGGTTTGTTCGCTTTTTGTGAATTTTAAAACTAGACTTTTTGATTTTGTTATTTATGTTTTACATTAATCATTAAAAATTATATTTTATACATCTTAAAACAATGATAATTAATGCTGAAGGAACTGAGTTTTATAATGCATCGGTTATAATTCTAAACCTAAGACCTCAAAAGTCTAAATGACAAAAGAGATAAAACATCTTCAACCTGCATTTCATTTTGTAATTTTACCGAGTTTTACATTTGAATTTGTCGCAAGTAAATTCTCTTTGAGTTTTTAGAAGAAGCTACAATTTCCCAATAGATCTAAGAAGATTCTCTTATCAAGTTATAGTAGAAACCATTGTGTAAAAATTAAGGAAACAGCACATTTCTGACTTTTTAAGTCACCACTATTCTAAGTATATAACTTCAGTGAATGTATGAAATCTTAATAAAAACAAAAAAATAGTCTGTGACACTCAGTTTTGACTAGGTAGAAGGATACTCTCTATGAATAATTTATTTTTAATCAAGAAAAGCAAAAGCAACATATCCTGGGTTTCTGATGAGGCTCAGCATAACTAATGTTTAGTGAAGGGCTTTAATATTGCCACCCCCAAAGATTCTTATAACTGAAGCCATGCATATCTCCATGTATCATGAGCTGACAATCTTCAAAGACTGATCTTACTAAATTTTGCTAAATAGAGCTAAAAGAGATTTCAGGTTGGGTGCAATTGTACATATTCCTTTTTAGATCAGGAAAGTCCATAGAAGTTATGATTTGGGGCTCTGGTGGTTGTATTCTGATAATTAGATGTTTATTATTAAAAATCCTCCTACATCCATCAATGACCTGTAGGGCTTTACTATAGTAGAAATATGACCAAAAGCATGGATAAATGATCAAATAATAATAATGATTCTTGATTATAGTGTGATGTTGATGGTAATAATTTACATTTGTGGATAATCTTCTGTATGCAATATAGCATAGTGGTTAAAAATGTAAATTCTAGAGTCAGATTATTTCAGTTCAAATTACAGGCTTATTACCATGACTTAGCTAAGCATCAATTGTTTTACCTAGAAAAAGGGATTAGGTGAAGTACACACTTCATTTGATCAGTGAGAATATTAAAGAATGCATGCATGTAATGTTTTGGTAGAGTGAGTTATATATAGAACACTCAATAAAACAGTGATAATTATTTTGTGCTAGGTCTATCAGTGACTGAACAAAATGGTTATTATTACTCTCATTGTACAGCTAAGGAAACTGAGTCTCAGAGAGTTTAAATAATATGACCCAGGGGAAATAGTAAATAATAGTGTGATTGTTATCCCAAACAGTAGAAGATGGTAATTATAGAGAGTCTTATAACTGCATTCTTAACATCTTCAATGTAATTACCAATCCTTTAGTGAAAAGGGACTGCTTGGAGTCATTCCAGGGAACATAGTGAGGGGTGAGTAAAAAGAATGCACAGATGAACTCAACCTTCCTATTCTTCTAAACCTTTGGATTCTTTTCTCTACATTTTAATATAGGTCAACACTGAGTCCATGGTTCAATCTACAAACTAGAAGAACTGTGAAAATGATGGCCAGCTATTCATATTAACACTTCAAATTCAGAATCTTTGGTATACATACAGTTTTTGATGGATATATGCAAACCCAATGTTATGTCCTTTCTTCTTAACATGGCACTCTTGGAATCCATTTATGGATAGATGATAGATAGATAGATAGATAGATAGATAGATAGTCTCATGTTTCTAAATACAGAAATCCGTGTCTTGTGTACACTATTTCTGTGTATGTCTTTGTAATTATTTCCTGAAGCAAAGTTGGATTTTGGAATCAAAGTTGGGTACTGGCATTGGATACTGAAGAATTAATATCTCCTTGAAAGAACACTGTATCAATTTAACTCATTATAGGCATCCAAGCCAAGTTTCTTGAGATAGAAAATACATTGTTTCTTCAGATAGAGGATGAAAGAGAGCTGCATCTACCAGTAAGGGAAGTTCTATGAGATTTAGAGAGTCAGGTGACTCATATTCATCTGCATCTATCCAAATATCGCCATTTCAATCTGTAGGTCCCACTCTTTTTCAAACACTAACCTAGCTTTCATCTGACACCTGGTATATCTATGAACCAAACTGGCTTTCTAACCTAAAGGATTAATTGCTGTTTCTATTTTTTCCAGATATATCAATTTTATAGCTATATAAGTAGAGATTTTTAGGGCAATCATAGAGGTTCTATGGCTTTCTGACCATACCTTATGCTGAAAATTCAAAGTGCAGATCTTGACATTTTCTTCCTGAATGCTCTCCAGTGTAATCAGAATCAGCTATGCTACTTTACAATCCTGTGCCTCACAACCTATGTAATATTGTATTGCAGAAGCTACTTGATTTGTTTCATTTAAGTCTTATACAGGTAATAATTTAAATAGGTGTTTGACACTGAATCTTGGAAACATCACTATCTTATTTTCTACTCTCCATATTATTGCTTTCTTCAACACTAACCAGTAAACACTAGCTATAATACATCACCATCTTTGACGATCTCTTCTCTGGCATTAGTTCTGGTAACAAATATTGTATCTGAGATTGAGCAGAACAAAACTATTAATCCCTCTAATTATTCCTTGACGGATATATGGGATATAATGCAAGAAATTAGGTCTTAGAGAACTGCTGGCAAAAATAGAGAACTTAAGGTCAGGGAAACTGCCTCTTATTTGCCATT
Organism: Vulpes vulpes; assembly: GCF_048418805.1. Taxonomy (NCBI): domain Eukaryota; kingdom Metazoa; phylum Chordata; class Mammalia; order Carnivora; family Canidae; genus Vulpes; species Vulpes vulpes. The sequence goes on along the minus strand of NC_132783.1, from coordinate 104,606,763 downwards.
AAATTTCATTTTCATTCAGATAGTCAAAAAATTGCAGAAGCTGAAGGGATAAGCACTATAGCTTGGAGCCCAGAATCAGGTGATTTGCTAAGATGTTCCTGCAAATTTTTACAGGACTTGAATCTACTCACCTGCTTATTGTTGCTGGAGTAGTAATATCACTTCTGCCCGCTTTTTGCCTTTCAATCTAATTTGTGTGAATTTCATTGGTAGAAAATAAGCTAGACACCTGCTGCCATAGTATTCTCAAATGGATTATAAGTGGGGGTTAGTTACATATTACATGTAGTCTTTAATTCTTATGATATTGCCTGGCAATTGACTAAAAAAATGCTTACTACTTACTAGCTATTGCTATATAAATCTTTATCAGTAATATCATACTAATTAACTATCTCTATAACTGTTGTTAAGTACATATAACTATTGTAGTATAAATATTCTCAAAGTATACAATAAACAGATTGTTTAATTAAAGTCCCTTGCTCTTGTAATAAAGTATTGCTAACTTCCCTCAGGCTGAGAATTCTCTTTGATTTCTCATTCCAATATAATGCAATATCCCATTTTAATTTCTGAAAACATGAGGAGAGTCCTTTAAATCTTGGGGTGCCTGGATAGCTCGGTAAGTAGAGCTTGAGACTCTTGATCACAGGGCTGTAGGTTCAAGCCCCATATTGGGCAAAGATTACTTTAAAATAATAAAATATTTTTTAAAAATTAGAATAAAATAAAACTGGTTTTCCAAAGGTACAATCGTGGAAAACTGCTACTTTACACACATAATCGCATTTAATTTCTCACAACAATACCATGAGGCATATATTTTATGTGCCTCTGTTTTACTGGTAGATAAATTGTGGTCCACTTGAATTGAGTAACAGGTACAAACTCACAGTTATTAAACAGTACAACAGCAGACTCTTAACTCCCAACTGCTACATGATGTTACTATTTAGAGTACAGATAGGATTACATCTCCAGACTTGTACCATCAAATCTTGTTTTCTCCCAGAATGTAGAATAAATCTCATCCCCCCCTTTCCCTCTCTCTCTCTCTCTCTCTCTTTCTATATATCTCTCCCCTAAAGAATCCTTGCCTATTCTCATTCTTAACTTTGTAAAGTCTTCCCACCTTCCCTCTGGGAATTTAATGTATTTTTTCCTGCTCTGAGCCATTTTTCAGTTTTTATTAGATTCCTTGTTCATTCCTCTGGCCAAACAGTATGATCACAATACATTATTGATCTATTCCATTGTCGTCAAACATACCTGTTTGCAACACAAAACAACAATTAACACAAATAATGGAGACCTTCTTATCACTTGGGATAAAATGCTCTTTTGTAGGTCTTTGCATATTTTAAAGCAATAGCTGGAAATTGCAAGTTAGTCACATATATTCATCAGACAGGATCTGAATTTGAAAGTAATAAAATATAATTTTTAAACTTTATTTCATAACTCAGTCTTGCCCATTAATTTAGAGTGACTTTTCCCTAATTAATTTAAATGAATCAAGTCATACTTAACTCTCCCTATAGGTATGTGTACACACACACACACACACACACACACACACACAAATGAACAGATTTTATGCAGGTAAATTGCAATAGTTTCCCATATTTTAATCTTTCTTCTGGCAATATTGCTTTATCCATTCACTTAAGATATAACAAAATTGTAGCATCAGCTACTTTTAACTATATGTGATGTTGATTATATTCAATGATTTAACTGAAGAAACTCACCAACACCAAAGAAAATGGTGCCTGCTCACTCATTGAAGTTATTGCTCAAAAGCTATATTTTTTCCATAGATACTCATAAAAATTATTCCCAGAGGATGTAACTCAAATAAGCTCCAAAGGGTTAACATAAGCACCATCAAGCCACTCCTCTACCTGGCAAATTATATCACTCTTCAGCATATGTCACTTGCACAACTTTTCAACTCTTTCCTTCCTAAGGTAATAGGCCCAGAAGCTGGATGCTGCTGCGCTTTGGCACCTGTCATTTTGACATTTCATGCTTTCTTTAGAAAAGAGAAGTTGGTAGAATGTGAGAAAAGTGGAACTTTGACAGGTTGTCAGAATATCTTGCAGCACAAACCAACCTGCCAGCCAGCCTGTTTTCTGGTATATTTCAAAGTCTCCTAGCAAACGAATTGCAGTTACTGACTGAAGAACTTCTTAAATAGGAAGACTCCTTACTTTTTACAAGGCTGAAATTAAATAATTTTCCCCTGACTTGGTTGAAATTTTAGGTGGCTTACTTACAGTTGCATATCAAATAATAAAATATATCTTGGATGAGCCAAAATTGATAAAAGTATCTGAACTGTTTCTTTTATTTGATGTTAATATTCTTTGATTGAGGATGGGTTTCTATAAGTCCAAAGCAGTTCATGACCTTGAGTTAGTAACCAGTGAACAACAGTTAGTATCTTGTTCAGAACTAAAAGGTTCTGGCATGCAGGCACCAGCAAGGGAGCAGGGAAAAATAGGTCAGTAACTATGACTTTAAGAATACTACCAACAAATGGAGTAAGAATGTGGGTTAACTGTGAAAAACTATGGGAAATAATCATGTAGACAAGGGGCCTGTATAAAGTATGTTTGTGAGGGCAATCTCCTACCGAATCCACTTTAGTTGTGAATGTTTCCAGTTGCACAGGTTAACCCAGAAAGAAAAACAAATAGCAAAAGTGGAGTCAAATTATTGAGGAGAAAAGTATTTCGTTTTTCTTAATCTGAACCTGATACCCCAAAAAGAGAAAGAAAGAAGAACTAAGAAAATGTTATGAAACTCTCCTAGGATTCCTGTTACTGTGTTTTTAGAAAAGTCTTACTTAAGAAGTCTGACTTACTTTTTAAAAATTGCTTTTTGCAGGTTCTCCTTCCCATCACAAGTTAGTAAATATGTTCATCGAACTTTTGCAATAAACCTTTAACCTGTAACTTTTTTTTTAAAGATAGATTTATTTATTTATTTATTTATTTATTTATTTATTTATTTATTTATTTATGATAGACATAGAGAGAGAGAGAGAGAGGCAGAGACACAGGAGGAGGGAGAAGCAGGCTCCATGCCGGGAGCCTGACGTGGGACTCAGTACCGGGACTCCTGGATCGCCGCCTGCAGCCCAGGGCGTGATCCTGGAGACCATCGCGCCCTGGGCCAAAGGCAGGCGCTAAACCGCTGAGCCACCCAGGGATCCCCTAGCCTGTGACTTTTTAAAATAACATACATTGTTAAAATCACTGGATTATATATAATACAGTTCCTCTTCTTTCAGACACAAGATTTAATGATTGTAATAACCTATCTCACAAATTCTGACTTCTAATCTTTCTGAAACACAACTTTAGACTGTTCTAAACTGTGTGATTTCCCCAACACATTCTTTAGCAGAATGGATGATCACTGGGCTAGCCCAAGGCCTCTTGAATTAATTAATAATAATAATAATAATAATAATAATAATAATAAAGGATTCTCCAACAGATACTTTGCTCTCTCTGGAGCATTTACCAGTTAAAGACGAGTATTAGAGTATAATCATTACGAATTCCTTGATTTTGATTTGGAGCTGGCCAGGGAAACTAAATATCTACATTTTGAAAGATCAGTAATGCCATAAAAGGATGGATAATCAAGGGGTAGCTAATCATTTAGCAGATACAGGATATGTGAGAGTAAAAGCAGAGATACCATGCTGGAAAAAAATGAGTCTGCTCTCCAGGGTCCTAGCAAATTTTAAGACATGTCTATTCTTATTATAAGCATATTTTTCCTGAACTTGAGTGGAGCTGCTCCTTAATACCAATAAAATCCTGCTTATAATAGACCATTCTAAGCAAATGTGAGCTTATCCATAAAAATCATTATCCTTTCCATTTAAGGCTTATATTTCTAAACATTTTGCTGTTCATTCACATAATTGCAAAATCTGATGCATTTGCCTAAGTCCTTTCAATCCTGTTCATATATATTAACCTGTCACCTGGAGAGCCTTCTTTTTTTTTTCCCATTTACCTTTCTCTTTTATTTTTACACTAGTTACTTTTTTACAGCATCTTTTCTGTTGATGGTTGAGAATTTAATTTTCTTTTTCAGGATTATTTGCTCCATCTCTTACATCTTTTTTTCTATTTTTCATTCGGTTGTTTATTTGCTATTTTCTAATGCTGAGTATGTATATCATAAAGCCCCAGGCTGTGATTCAGGGAACCCAGATTCTAACCCTTTTTAGAAATATGGGATGTAGGGAAAATCACTTCACTTTTTGAATGCCAGTTTTCTCATCTAGAAAAGCCTAATAATATTACTGACTCATAATTTGTTGTGAAGCTTAAATGGAATTTCGTGCATGAAATTTCTTACCACAATACTGGAAATTGGCAGATGTCTAATAACATGTAAGAAATTTATACCTAGACTTTGTTCAATCTTTGAGGTATATCCTTAGAGAAGCTGTGCTTTCTTTAGCTTTCCAGTTTATGAGCACAAGCCATTAATACGTATCTATAAAGCACCAATAATTAATTATTATATTAATTAAATATCATACCTAAAAATTATTTATTTATTTATTTACTTATTTATTTATGAAAGAGCAAGGGGAGGGTCAGAGGGAAAGGGAGAGAGAGAATTCCAAATAGACTCCCTGCTGAGCCCACTGCCACACTCAGGACTTGAACCTGAGACCCTGAGACCATGACCCTGAGCTAACCAACTGGTACCCCTAAATATCACACTTTTAATTCTACCATTAGAATGTATTTAATTGATAATGTTTATTTAATTGGTCCTGGCATTTAACTTACATTAAATATTCTGTATGTGCTCGAAAATTCATTTCAAATACTCCCAAAACCTGTAGTTGTCTCATTATTCCTATTTTAGGAATAGGAACTGAGGCAAGGAATGTTGAAATATTTGGCCCAACTATGAATAAATGGAAAAGTCAATATTCAAATTCTGGTGTGCTTGATTTAAGAGCCTGACATTTGAACTAATTAGGTTCCTGAACATTTGCTTCTCCACATTTTATCCTTCCCTCAAAGTCCACACTGTGTCTTAGTTTCCAAAACTTTGTATACCTCTAACAACTATAATTTTATATATTGTATTGTTTGATGTTTTATATGTTTTAGTCATGCCCTCCTAAATAGACTATGTAGAACCTTAGGGTAGAAATTGTGTTTTAAATATCAATATACCTACTTTGACAGTATACCAATAAGTATAAAATATACCTGATACTACAAATCAATAGATTTCTGGAGCATCTTGTTTCCAGCTGACTAATGTGGTATGAGATAGGAACATATGAGGAGTCTAATCATGGAGAGTGTGAAGACTCTAGAGAAGCCTGTTTCAGAAGAGATTTCAATGTTCCTACTATCTATATATTGTCTTATTAGAAAAATAGGCGCAGAAAGTGAATGACTTTTCTTCTGCCTCTTGTCATAATTGCTCATCATGTTCTCTATCTGTTGCCCAAAGACTTCCTACTTTTTTTTTTTTAGCCAGCTGCATCTTTCAGGTATGCTCATGTCCTCTGCAGCCCTGCCTCTCCAGTTTGTCTAGAGATCTTTAGTTAGTTTTCATGCCACAGGTTACTTATATATGTACATCAATGTGGGACTCTTACAGAAAGATGAGGAACAGACCTATAACTGAAACAATCATAAAGAAAAGTCTTAGAAAATAGTTTCTGACAATAGGCAAAACATAGGCAGTTTTAATGTCTGGAGGTTCATTCTAGTGGGTGGAAACTGGCAATATGTTTTTCCTGTGATTATTTCCACTACAATTCTGTGCTCAGAGCTCCCAAAATCCTTGGAATTTACTATGTGTTAAAATTAATAAAGGTGTTATTTGTTATGTTAATGAGGTGGCTTTTGGAAAGTGCCTAAGGATAGGGGCCGGTTGCCAATGGAACCATGTGATAAGAGAGTTGAACTCTTAGTGTCATCTCCTGACCTCAAGGTAGGGGAGAGGAGCTAGAAGTAGAATCAATCACCAATAGCAAATTTGATCAATCATATCTATGAAATGAAGTCTCCATAAACCTGAAAGGGCAGGGTTTGGAGAACTTCTGGCTTGGTGAACATGAGAACATTTGGAGAGAATGGCCTGCTCTGAGAGAGCACAGAAGCCTCAGACTCTTTCCACATACTTCGCCCTGTGTATCTCCTCTGTTTGGCTATTCCTGAATTGCATAATTTTATAATAACCTAATATCTAGTAAAGTGTTTCTCAGAGTTCTGAGAACAAATTAATCACATCTGAGGAGGGGTTTTGTGGGAACCTCTGCTTTATAGTTAGAAGAATATGTAACAACCTGGCCTTGTGATTGGCATCTAAAGTCAGGGGCTGGGGGACAATCTTGTAGGACTAAACTTTTAACCTGTGGAATCTGATGGTATCTCTGGGTAGATGGTGTCAGAACTGAGTTGAATAATGTCAGAACTGAGTCAAATTTTCAGACACCAGCAGGGTATTTAAGAATTTCTTTTTGGCAATTCTTATATGGTAAATAACCCATATAAACCCACTGGAAATTTGGGCCTCTGGACACCTCAAAAGAATGCTTAATATGTGGTTTGCATTCACACATGATTCAAGAAATTTCATTAACATTACAGTAAAAAAAATTGCATGTTTCCTAAATTCCTTCTGGCCCTTTAAGAAAACATAATCTTTCTTAGTGATACATTTTCCATCTATGCCCTATCATTATACAGAGTTTACTTGTTTCTATTCTTGTTTTCATGAGGTGTGGAGCAGGGCTTATCTTATGCTAATTTTGAATATCCAATCCAAGTGAAGTTCTATTTTGGGAGGGGACAGTGGGCATAAACAGAATTTAGTACAGTTAATTCTATGGGATCTAAAGAGAGACTGACCAAATAAAATTTTATCAACAAAAACCATAGTCCTACAATCAAATATAACTTTCTCAGACCTCCCAGATTCTTTTACTCTATACTATTATATTTGTCTCCCTATTTAACATTGAACTTCTCCACAGTTAATTCTATATCATATTATCTTTTATTTTAAATCTTTTGACACAAAATTTGGTACCATGGTAAGTACCTAATAAAATATAATAGTATGAACTAATTCTGTGTTTGCATGAAAGTTTGATTCACTTCCTGTATGTCTCTCCGTTCCTCACTTAGGCAATGCTGAGATATTTCTGGATGTTGGCCCCACTTTTTTTTTTTCAAATCCTGTTCCATTAACTTCTGGTTTTACCTCTTCATTACATTATATCTCCCTTCTCCCCTCTGTTTTAAAAAATATTTTATTTATCTATTCATGAGAGACACAGAGAGAGGCAGAGACATAGACAAAGGGGGAAGCAAGACCCCTGCGGGGAGCCTATCCCAGGACCCCAGGATCACGATCTGAGCCAAAGGCAGATGCTCAACCACTGAGCCACCCAGGTGCCCACCCCTTCACCTTTTAACAGGTCAATTCACTTAGATTCCAGGTAGCATAAAAAACTTTTTCTATCAGGATTTCTCCAAGTCATTTTGCCTCACACTTGCACTTCCTGTTTTGGAACTCAAAACAAAAAATTACTTCTCATCTCTTTGATTTTCTCTCTGGTAATGGAATCCACTTGTCTAGTGTTTTAGAAAAGGATAGCTCACTAGATAACAAGGAATTGGGGGGGGATAGCAATGAAGGCACTGAGGATATATACTATCATATATCATATATATATAATATGTATATTATATATCATTATAGCACTATTGAATGAGTGAAAAATTTTATAATTTTAACAATAAGAATGTATAATATACTGTTAAAAGTTTTATATAGATAGATAGATAGATGATAGATAGATAGATAGATAGATAGATACAAAAGATCTTTAAAAAAGGGAGGGCAGTTGGTGGTTCAGTTCGTTGGGTGGCCAACTCTTGGTTTGAGCTTAGATCATGATCTCAGGGTCGTGGAATCAAGCCCCAGGTCTGGGCTATGTGTTCAGAGAGGAGTCTGCTTCAGGATTCTCTCTGTCCTTCTGCTCTTCCCCCACACATGTGTGCACACACACTCTCTCTCCCTCTCAATTAAATAAATAAATATTTTTAAAAAATAATTATTTATTTTGGCCATATAAGTGACCAAGACTTTAGTGATGAATCTCCAACTGAGCTCTCCAGATTCATTGTAGAGTCTGATAATCTGCAAAAGAGAAAGAGTATAGGTATAGCTATTGAATGACTGTATCTAGGTCCCCTGCCCTTCAGTCACTCATGATGTCCCTTCTCACATCTCTCAGTCCCTTTAGCTGGATTATCTTCAGGGCAGGGAGCCCTTAGTGGTGAAACTTCCACTGGTATCAGGGCATGACTATATACCTCTTAGAGGAAAGATCAAGCTATCTTTCACCTACAAATTGTTTGTTCTAGTCTGGAGCCTCTGTAATGGAGACATCATTAAAAAGCACAGAGAGCTACAGTCAACTCTAGAGGGACTTATAGTAAGTCAAACCTTTTTCTTTCTTTCTTTCTTTCTTTTTTTTTTTTTTTTTTTTTTTTTGTTAATAAAGCTCATTTCATTCGGAAAGATTCCAAAGACTCAAACTGCGTGGACTTAACAACAGTAAAATATTGGTAACTGAAATCATTCACCCTACCACATTACCAAGGAGGAAATTTAGGCCAAGGACACAGGGGTGGCCCCTACTGTTCTATAGTGTTATGTAGTCTTTAATGTTCACACAGAATTTGCTTTTTAAGGCATTATCTGAAAGACGCACACATTCTAAATTGTGCAACACTCAATTTATCTACCTTGGAAGGATGAATGGTCGAGTGAGTCCTGCTGAGATCTAAGCCTCTCTGTCCAGGGATTCAAAATGTTTGAACCAGCTGCTGAGCCTACTAAGCCAACTCTCCACCCTCCAACAGGATAGCTTCTCTGCTAAGGAGTTTAACTTGATCAGTCATTTCCCCTTCCACCCATGTAATTGTCCAGAAACTAAACACTAGTCAGTAGAAAAAAGAAAACAAGTTACCTCCTCAGAATTTTCTATGGATCAGAGTGTTATTAAACTTTGTGTGCTATCTGTAGGAACATGACAGAGACCATGAAAGGCAGTTCAAGAATAATTCCGTGCCATTGATTCAAATTATACATTAGGGACTGAGGCTCAGGATGTTCATCTCTCAATGCCCAAATGCAAGTCTTAATTCTTCTACTTCAAAATGTACACAAATATATTCTATTTTTCTCCATCAACTGCCACCAGAATCATGCAAGCCATAGGTGTCTCCAATTAACTAAATTGCCTAAACAGATTGCATCACAGCTGTTTTTAAAACATCATGATGATTTCTGTTCACTTAGGATAAAATCCAAATTCCTTTACATGGCCTCCAAAACCCTGTGTGTCCTGGCCACAGACTACTTTTTGACCTAATCTTCTATTGGTCTCTCCATACATTATATTTGGGGCACCATCACTTTCTTCTATTCTCCTATCCCAATGTCAAATGATGGGCTTTGTCTTCTCCCCAATTGCAAGATCAATTCTCACCTTCCCAAAGGATCCTTATTTAGCATTCCTGCCTAATGCTGTTCTTTCCCCTCCCTTGTTACCTTTATCACACAATCTTAGGTGTTTTCTTAGTGCTATTTATACTATCGGATTTATTTTGTTTCCTTGATTAGTATCAGTCTCACCCACTAAAAGACATCTTCATGTAAAGAGGTGCTTTAGCTTTCTTGTTCACTGCTCTACAGAATTCCTGGGACCCTCTAAGGTTAACAGATGTATTAGAAAGTAGGAAGAAAAAAAAGGATGGAAGGAAGGATTAAGAGTCAGTCTTTGCTGTATAGTAAGGTCTGCTGCATAAAAATTATAATGCATTAAGTAATTTTTCATGATAAATTGTTTAGTGAACAAAACATGGGTTAAAAAAAAAAACCTTGTGTTGTAACTTCATGAGACCGTGCAGTGCATGAATGCATACATACGTTTCTGTTTTGTAAAAAGTGTAGGAAATACATTGAATATACCTTGGCCTTTTGATCTCAGTTTGTAGTATTTCTTTTCTGTTCCTGTATTGTCTTAATTTTCAAGCAATACATATATATATTACTTCCATTGTAAAAGTTGTTTTGAGTCTCTATGCCTTCTACTTTACCCAACATTCTTTTGATTGCAAGCAAGGCAGTTGGATTAAGCAAATCAAAGTGTATACTGGACTGTTTTGCCGAAAGGTTAGGGGTGCCACAGGCCTTTCACCTGTTTGGTCTTTTATTTTGTATTTCAACAAAGTTTCTTTAAAAGATGGAGAATATGACTGCTAAAAGCTTTCAGATTCACATTTTCTACTTGAAATTAAAGTTAAAATTGAGATTAAATTTAAAATTGAGTTACAAAAGGAAATCTCTTTTCCACTACCTTTACCAGCATTGCTCTTGTGGGACAGGCCTGGATGTCCATCTGAACAAATCGGTGTACCTTTGCAAGGGTCACATGTCTGTCCTATTTGAAAGATGAGAGTGACAGTGGATTACCAGAAGGTAGCCATCAAACTCTTGCAACTTTTAAGCCACATTATATAAAAAGATTCCCTGGGGTTGTTTTTGTTTTAAGACAAGGACCCACAGCTGAGTCATAAGGCAACCATGTATAGACTAAGAGGAGAGATACAAACTGAAATTAGATAAATCAGTTCTAGTCTCTGGAGTAGAGGTTTTCTATATAATTTGGAGAGGCTCCATAAAATCTGTGGATTCCCTAGATGAGATTTTTTAGAGTCCGTAAATAGTATCCTTCTTTAATTCTTTTTAAAATTTCTTTTAAATATTTTATTTATTTATTCATGAGAGGCACAGAGAGAGAGGCAGAGACATAGGTAGAGGAAGAAGCAGGTGAGCCTGATGTGAGACTTGATCCCAGGAGCCCGATGTGAGACTTGATCCCAGGACCCCAGGATCACAGTCTGAGCTGAAGGCACTCAACCACTGAGCCACCCAGGCATCCCTTCTTTCATTCTTTAGATCCAACTTAGACTTAGGCATATGATTCAGAGAAATGAAGATAAACATATCAACTTTTTATTGATGATACTGGAAGCCTCCGAAACTGGAAGATGTGGCTCATATGTGAAGTCATATGGGCTGGATAATTCTCTCCTCAATTGGATATACCCACCTACCCCTTTTTAGATTATAGTGGACAACCTAATTCTCATGCCCCCCATACCAGAGTCTGCCCCATGAGATTCCTTATAGGGGAGAGAGCAAACAAGAATATGTGTTCTCTGCATCAGGCATAAAAAGAAAACAGGGAACAGGCTGAGATGTGCATGACTGATCACCACTCCCAAGTTAACCAATCGGAAAGGTAATTTCAAGTGAGGAAATCAGAAATTTTAAATTTTACTTTAGTGACAGTGTCCCCAAATAGAAATAGAGACTAGATGTGAAGGCATTTGCCTTTTTGATGTCCTAGATTTTAATTTCCAGACTAGACTACCCTATTATTGCTCTTTTTCTGATTTTTTCCCCTTATGCAATTTTGATGTATATTTTCCTTTATACCATGGTCCTTCCAGAGTAGCTACTGAATTTTAAATCAAAAACTAAAATTGAATCTGTTTGAAATGTTCAAAGCCATCTCCATTGGCATCCTTGTAGCTCCACATAATAAGTTGAACACAGGAACAATAGCCCTATTTAGCTGATGAAACCCTTGCTTTCTTCTGTGTGATAGTCACAGAAAAAGCTGAGACCTTCAACAGATGTAATATTAAGTAATTCAGTGCCTTAACAAATTAACAAAAGTACTTTTAACCTTATGACCCTTAGTGGAAAAATGTTTATTGAAAATGGCTTTGAATATAAATATTTTCAAAACATGGTGGCCAGTATTCTGTACTGCTAGTCAAAAGAACATCACTAGGTTGACTGCACTATCTGCCTTTCTTGTGTAAAAGGAGTAAGAAACATTAACGCACACACAATAAACAGATCGAATGCTTCCTTACTTGTTTTATTTACCTAATTCCAAGCTAGAAACATGCTTAGATCATCTTGCCTTGACCAATGATTCTCAAACACTGGTTCCTGCTATAAGCCTCTTAGGGTTTTCAAAACACAGACACTAAATCAAAGGTCAGATATATGGAATCCGAAAGGAAGACTAGTCTAACTTTAGTAAGTGTTTTGGGTGACTTGAATGGGCATATAGATTTGGAAACCATTACAATAAAATTGCACTCTACGTAAGGCATCATTCTGGGCTGCTGTTGTTTTTATTTTTTCTTATATCTTTTTTCTACCCTTGATATGTATTACTTCCTAAGATATCATAGAATGCCTGCAAGAAAGGCTTTTTGAGATGATTTAGTCTAATCAATCCCCTCATTATTGGGGGAGGGAGGGAAATGATGTTCAGAAAAATGAAGAGATTCAGCTGGTGTGTACTTGTTTTACCACATGCCCTCTCTGCCTGCCTCTTTCTTGATCCTTTCTTTGGAAATATTCTGGTGAACTCAGTTCAGTTAAGATATAAATGACTGACAAAATATAAATTTATTTAATCAGTAGTATTTGTTATTTTAGCAAAGACAATGACATTAAGCTAAAGAGAGGCTCACAAATTTGTGTAGGTTTTTTGTTTTTTAGATTTTATTTATTTGTTCATGAAAGACACACAGAGAGAGACAGAGACATAGCAGAGGGAGAAGCAGGCTCCCTGCGAGGAATCCAATGTAGAACTTGATCCCAGGACTGCAGGATCACAACCTGAGCCAAAGGCAGACTTTCAATCACTGAGCCACCCAGTGGCCCTAAATTTGTGTAGTTTTAAGATGGGGAGGAAAAGAGAAAGGTGAAGAGGGAAGCATATTGTGAAATAACTCTTAAAACTCAAATTCCATTTAAGTTGCAATCTTCTCTTCATCAGACCAACTCTATTTGAAGGATTTCAAGAGTGACCAAAATAGTATCAGAATCTTAAAAACAATACACCATATTAATCTATATCCTTCAAATCTTTTGCCCATTCATACATCTTTTACAAAAATAACATCTTAACATTCATGCTATTTGGTCATCCCACTGATAGAAAAGTAAATCAAGAGCATCTTTTCAGTCTTCTACCTCACATAATTTTAAAAAGCTGTGTAATATACCATTATATAAAAGATACCATCATAAATGTATTTGATCCTTTATTGTTCAACATTTATTTTTCAGTAGTTTGCTAGTACAATGATTTTATATTCCAGGAAATCCATTCATATATCCATGAGGATTTTCTTAGAATATATTTCTAAAAGTGGCAATTACTCAAGACATGAATATAGAAGGGATTAAATTACAGTAATTTAAAAATTCCAAGTGATTATTTCTCAGAGAAAAATGAATTGCAGATATTTTGGTTATTTTAGAAGGGAAGATACATTGTAAGAGTGTGTGTGTGTGTTGACAATTGAATTTGGAATGAAAATAAACATGTCAGTATTTACAAATGGCTAACATTTTAAAATAAAGAATTAACTGCAGCAGATTATACATTAAATGCCATAGATTCTATCTATCTAGGTTCTGTCTAATTTTCCCATAGATTCTATCTAGGTTCTATCTGTCTAATTTTCCAATTATCTATAACTTAAACCACTACTTGTAAAATAGAGTCTACGATAGGTGACAATTTTCAGAAAATAAACTCTCATTTTAGAAAAGGTACCTATATAAACTCAGAAGTCTCTTTTTTCATGGGAATGTAAATACCACAGAAAATAGCTCTTTTTAAAATATTTGTAATGAAATCTTCTATTTAAATTCAAGAACAAAAAGGAAACACAAACCTGAAAGAATGATAAGAATAAAGGTCAGGAGGAAAACTAAAATTCTTGAGTGAGACCTTTTATTAGAAGGAATAAAAGAATTATCCATCATCTCAAAGGATGATGATAAGATGATAGACTGGTTTGACTGGGAGAGAAGTTATGATTCCATATAATGATCCAAGTAATTTAGTGCAAGTGTTTTCTCCAAAGACTATGCCCGTTGAAAATTAGGGGAAGGGGAGATAATTGGTTAAACGCTTGGGGAGATTTGTAATTTCCCCAGAGGTCTGATAATATGGCTGAGACATTCTGCCACAATCAAAGCCTCAGTGTTGTATCCTTGAACTTTCTAAAACCTGGACTTTGAAATTAGACAAAGAGATGTAAGGAACGTGGTGGAGTTAAAAGGAAATTGAATTGGGATAAAGAGATTTGGGTTCAGACTTGACTCTGCTGCTCTATTAGCTGAGTGACCTTGGAAAAGTCAATTTTTAAGTGCACAGAGTTCTCATTTCAATGGAGATAGTTAATGAACATTTATTTTACAATTTAAAAATGCAGCTTAGTGCTCAGAGTACAGTATGGTACACTATTATGCCTCAATATGCTTTTGTCCTGAATCAAAGTGATTTTGGTAAACGTTGTCATTTCATAATATATATAAGGAAGTTTGTTTTTTCTTTCATGTATTCTTGAGTTCCTGCCATTTCCCTTTTAATGCTGTATTTGCTTAATAATTTATCAGTTTTGCTGGGTGAAATGCAGAACTGACCATGTAAAAATAAGAAGTACCTTTAGAGTGAGCCTGTAGGGTCTAGAAGCCTCATATATGGATCTTTACTCAGACCGAAACCCAGACACGTACAAGATTTGAGTTGGTGTAGAATATTAAGGAAGAAACTGGAAATGGGAGAATCTATACAGAGTTTGTTTGAATGCTAATAAATCATGAAATCACTGCTGCCTGGCTATTGGGATTTGCTGCATAAGGAGCCTGCAGTGCTACAAAGAATGGGGTCCCCTACAGAACTCCTTATTCTGGTGCTGATACACTCTAGGAAGACAAAGGCTGTGTAGGTGTTGGGGGGAGGGCAGAGTAGACTTTAGGAATAGAAGGGATTCCTTGCTCCAGAATTTACATATGTATAATTGTTATTTTAATATTAATCAACCCTTGGTGGCAGAATTGTGATGGCTCTGTGAATAGGACTCCTATCTCCACAGCTGGTTGTTGAGTTAATTTACTTCTTTTAAGGGTCCCCTTGCACTCGTCTGATATTGTTTTCTGTGTGCAGCCTCCCCACTGTGTCTTCGGCTAAGTCAATCTACCTTTCTGAATTTAATGTACTCTGACAGGGGCATGTTCAGAAGGGGAGGTGCTGCACTCAAACACAGGGAGCCGGACCCTCGCACGGCGACGCCTTCATTGTTTTCCCCTGCCTGCAGGCTGTGGGAAAACCTCCCCAGAAAGAACTGATGAAGAGGGAAAGCACGCAGGCCACCTGGGCTGAATGTAAGGAGAAGCTGAATTCTTCAGAAACAATTCTTCCTGAGCAAACATCTCTAGCTCTGCCTCCTCCCCACAAATCCTCACTGTAGAGTGAAACTAATTTAACAAGATATCACCATTTCCTCTGAACAGTGGTGAAAATATTCCTACAGGACTTTATTAAGACAGACCCCAAAGTACTCATCAGTCCAGTGAAAGGAAAAAATCCTGCTGTGGCTTTTCTACCCACAACACTACTGCAATTAAAGAAGAAGCCAATATCAAAGCAGACAGGTAACTTTATAAGCACACCAGGCATCTGCCCAGGCCCAAGGCCACATTTCTAAAGGAAAGAGCCATTATTTTTCCAATGGTACAGGAGAGGAGCTGCAGGACATACAGGTTAAATTGAAAAGGCCTTATAAGTACCTTAGGAGGTTAACAGTATCACCTGAAGCCAGGTTCCTATCAGTTATGGATTCAATATTTTGTTGGAATTTGATGAGGTCCAAGGGGATGTTTACAAAGGGAAAATGTGATTGGTCCTCTAACTTGGCAGCTCTTTGGCATCCCATGCAGAGCTTGTAAGAAGTTCTTTATTTTCCATGTGGATCTGGCATTCCTAACACACTGTGTGTTTCATGCCAATATGATCCCAGATGTTAATCACAGCATTTTCATTTCAGTAATGGGTTCAGTGAAAGCTGGCTGTGGAGAGATGATGTAGGGGCTCAGTTATTATGAAATACAAAATATGAAGCTGATTTTTACTTTTTCCTTCAAAAGTGAAATTTTGGCAAAAGTTTTAAATTAAAAAATAAGCCAAGTCTAGCAAATTAGTGTACTGCATTGATTATGGTCTGAAAAGGTAATTACTTCCATGTTTGCTCTTAGGCTCTCTAATGACCCCACCCCCCATTCATAAATTTCCTTTACAATATTCCTGATGGGAAATCTTAATCCTCATTTGTATATTTCATTTGTTAACCCTGAAGAGGGTTTAGGGTTTTAAGACTCTTGTCCTTCAACTAGGTTAGTTTCTTACAACTGAAAACAAAAGAAGAGGGGAAAGATCACTTACAGTTCCTTCTGATCCTGGGAAGAGTCACAACAAAAATTTTTTCTGTTGCTCATGGTTCAATTTCACACTTTATACAAGGCTATCTTAGTGTTTGGGGGTTCAACAGATCAATTTAGACTGTGTATTTTTCTGTCTTTGTTTGCATTGTTCTTTTATCCAGCTGCAAGACTGCTTTTCTTTTAACAGAATGTCAAATGGTGGTGATTTTGCTCAATTAGCTTTGCAAATGTGTGTTTGACTTCCTATGGCATTTCTCTCCTCCTTTCTTTGTTGTATATTTCTTATATTTCAAAGGGGGACATCAAATAAGTTCTTCTTTCAAAAGAATTAGCATTTTAATTCATAGGTAATAGTCTGCAGTTGTGTTTCTGATTGTGCTTTTAATTAAAGGACAAATACAGATGCATTCTTTTCCCATTTGATTCAATTATTTTGGAAGTGAGGAAAATTCTTAAATTCCAGCTGCATCGAAGGTAATATTTTGACATAAAATAACTGGTACATAAAGTAGCTCAATCAGTGCATTGTGTGTGGCCTACAAACTACAAAACAACTATTTTCCCATTTTGTTTGCATAAGCCTTTATAATTTTAGTTATAGGATCTGAAAATATGTAAAAAGAAAAAAATGTAGTTTAAGTATCACAGGGATTGGAAAGTATATTTGTTCTCTAATAAGATAATATCAACAAAGCATTTTTTAAAATGCTTAGTAGTGATGCTTGGTCCTTATTTAAAAGGAGGAGAAAAATAGTCTGGGATCAGAGTAATGGAGATAAAATAGTAAAATGTTTGATAATACACACCCCCTTGCCACTCTTTTCTCTCATTGAGTCCTTTGATATTTGAGTAAGTTTTGCCAGCCACAAACAATAGTTTATTATCCTCATGAATACTTTGGCTTCCCTCTTAGTTCTTATATCTAATGCAGGTAAAAAACATTCATCTTTGTCCCTTTTTCTATTTTCCCAAGTAGGAAAGAGGTGGATCCATCATATGAAATACAATTGAAGGTCTTCAAAGGGCCACTTGACTGCTGAAGCTAAGCGCCTCTTATCTGTATCAGGATTCAGTTTCTTTGAAGTTAAATTCAGAGATTATATTTCATGGCTTTAAAAATTCTTTAAATAAGAAATGTGTATTATACCTTTTCCTAAAATCCTCTGGAACATTAGGTTGAAATGAAGCGGAGTGTTCTGCTCGTTTCCATTCCAATCATGGGGTAGGGGAAGAATTGTAGCTTTTGAGGTAACTTTCTCTATTACTTATCAACAGGACAGTGGACCCATCAAAAACAATGCTTTTGTCTCCTTCCTTTCTCTTTTCTCTCTGTTAGCCTTTCAGTTTTGCTCCCCTCAGCAGGAAAAAAAGATACGCTTTTCATCATGGCACTTCACATACAGTTATAAAATACACCTCATGTGCATTGCTTTAGGTGTGCAGCTAATTGACTAGAATCTCCAGGTGTTATAAATAAAGTGCCTGTGAAGCACTTACAATAAAGGTGTTTTCCCAGTTTCAGAAGGAAGGTTCTGGTCACAAATGAGGAAACTGATTCGTGGCTGAAAGTAAATTTACTCAAGGTTAGTAGCATATTGGCAACTTTGGTTTAGAAGAACATTGATTTTCTTGTACAAAGCACTGTGCTCCCCAAAGTAGGGGGATTGGTTTGCAGAGCAAAAATGTCTGATGAGCTAATGCATTGAGCAAGCTGGTGTAAGCAAGTTTTCTCTGACCTCAGTTGGGAGTAGGGGGAAAGACTGAAAACGCCCCCAAAAAATTGGAATAGGAGAGCTTTGTGGTTTCTTCCAAAATAGGCAAAACCTGTTAAGAAATATGTGTAAAACTGTCACCATCTGAGTAGTAAGGTGGCCATATAAGAACAGATAAGTAAAACTGAAACCCAGGGGAGTCAGTACAAGTTTTGAGGTAACTTCTTCACTTTAGTGCTAGAACCTTACATTACGTGAAATTACCTATTTTTTGAAAAGTAACTTAAAAACATTAAAGCTGTTAACATGGGAGAAATATATATTTTGAATTCTTCATATTTAATTAAATTTAATATATTTCTATTTTCAACTAAATATGAGATTGGGAGAATGATGAGGCCATAATTTTTCATTGCTTCAGGCTTCTACATATCTTCAAGTCTCCATGTGCAAGATGTTATTAATTTAAAGTGGATATAACTGTAACACAGTTTGCCACTCAAAAGAATTTCAACTTAAGTTCATTGTGTTAAACAATGGTCTATGAATGAATAGATACCCATTTTTATCTTGAAGGACAAACAACGACTAAATTAACTAAAGACTATTAACTGGCAAAAATCAGACTGAAAAGTATATTAATTTACCAGCTCAAACCTTCTCTGCTGATTTCTTCTTTTGTGTATAAGAGTCATAAGATGTGATTCTGTTTGCTTTTCTTAAACTGCTTAGTGACTCCTATAATAAAACAACTCTATAACCTCTTGAAATAGAAAACATAATAGTTTTTATAAAATTTTAGTTTATGTCCTTTTTTTTCAATACTCAAGATGAAGGGTTATTGGCTTACAAATTCAAATTTTTTCTTTCTTTTTTCTTATTAGCTACCATATATAAACTGAGAATTTCTGCCAGAAATTAAAGGGCTGTATCAACCATTTAAACAGATACAGGTATTGTCAAGTCTTACTATGCTATATGTTTACTTCAGTACATGTTAGATCTCATTTAGAAAATTCAATTACTCAATATATTAGTCATGAAAACACAAGCAGACAAATATTTGGCAAATGTTCATTGAGGTCTTAGTATATGCCTGAATCTGTTTTAGGTATTTTGGTATTGAAAATATATCAGATTTAAAAGCAGGTAAAGATGTCCATTCTTCCTGGGTATATATTATGGAAAAATGGATATAATGACAAACTATGACCATGCAATGGAAAACAAGAGAGCACACAGAAAGCAGATTTAAGATGCCTAGGCACGGGGAGAAGTTGGAGATAAAGTAAGAGCTAAGGTGAGGGAGGCCTTATTAAAAAAAGTGAGATCTGGGCAAAGAACAGGAAGGTTGTTGGCAAGGATGTGAAGAGGGACACGTGCACTGTTGAGGGGAACTTAAATTGGTGTAGTCATTTTGAAAACAGTATGGAGGTTCCTCAAAAAAAGAGCTACCATATGATCTTGAAATTCCGCTTCTGAGTATTTATCTAAAGAAAACAGAAATAGTAACTTGAGAAGTTAGCTCCCCCATGTTATTGCACATTATTTACAATAGCCAAGATGTGGAGACAGACTAAGTGACTAATGATTAATTATAAATGGATAAAGAAATTCTAATATAGATAGATGATATATTGACAGATAGAATAATATTATTCAGCTATAAAATATACTATATATCTCTCATATATGTGGAATCTTAAAAACCACAACATCAAAAACTGAAAAGTACGAAGAACAGATTAGTAGTTGCCAAAGGCAGGAGGTGAGAAAAATGGGTGAACTGTCTTTCTCTATGTTGGTTTGTTTAAATAAATTGAATAATTTGTAATAATAAAAACCCATACCTTTTGGGGATTGCAGAACCCTAAGCAGCTCATATTGTTTAGGTCCAGAAGCCACAGGATAAAATAGGAAGAAAGCTGTTTAATGGCCCCAGGGTTTGTGGTTGTCCTCCCTTGTTCGTAAGGTTATGGGATAGTCATTCTTTTGCTCAAAACAATTGAGGTTTACCATGTTCCCAATTCAGTTCATTTAGTGGTGACTTCCTAGGATAGCATGGACAGGGAGAAATAAACTGTTATTGCATAGGTTTTAGAGATGAAAGAAAGGTTGGAAGTCACCAAGTGCAACTTTGAAATGACACAAAGGAGACCTAGAGGGGTTAAGTGACTGGCCCAATAAGTCAGTGACAGACTATGGCTGAGTCCAACTCTCCCTACCTCCTCTTACGACCTTTACTTCCCAAGCATCCTGTTGTCACACAGATCACAAATAGATGAATATTAGGCCAAATGCATAGAAGTTTTGAAGAAAATCTAGGAGAACTGTAGAGCGGGCATGCTAGAGCCTTGATTTTAATCAATACAGTTGAAACTACTAGGATTTAGGGACACATTGGCCACTTAGTCCCTTAAGGGTCTGACTCTTGATTTTTAGCTCAGGTCATGATCTTAGGATCATGAGATTGAGCCCTGCACCGGCCTCTGCACTGTCATGAGATTGAGCCCTGCATCAGCCTCTGCACTGGGCATGGAGCCTGCTTAAGATTCTCTCTCTCAAATAAATAAATAAATAAATAAATAAATAAATAAATAAATAAAAAGATTCTCTCTCTTCCTCCGCCCCTCAACCCTGCTATCTCTCTTGTGTGCTCTCTTAAAAAAAATACTACTAGAATTTAGAATATGCTGTTTTCCCCATTATTTGGCTTTCTAGTCTGGTTTAAACAGCTAACACTTCTAAAACTTTGATTTTTAATTATTCTATTAAGTATAAAAACAATTTGTTAATATACAATGACTGGAAAATACAAAAACGTCACCTAAGAAAGGGTAATGCCTATTCATATCATGGAATTTTAACTTCTGACTTTCTCTATGTGTCTCTCCCTTAACTCTATATATAGACAGCAGGATAGACAGCTGGCTGGCTGGCTGGCAAGCTGGATGGATAGATCAATGGGTGGATAAATGGATGAATGGATCAATGGGTGGATGGATGGATTAATGGGTGGGTGGATGGATGGATCAATGAGTAGATGGGTAGATGGCTAGCTGGCTGGCTGGCTGGATAGATGGATAGATGGCAGAATGGCTGGATAGAAGGCTGGATGGCTGGATGGCTGGATGGCTGGATAGATGGATAGATGGATAGATGGATAGATGGATGGATAGATGGATGGATGGATGGATGGATGGATGGATGGATGGATGGATAGCTGGATAGCTGGCTGGATAGATGGATAGCGGGCTAAATGGATGGATAGGTGGATGGGTAGGTGGATGGGTGGATGGATGGATAGGTGGATGGGTAGGTGGATGAGTGGATGGATGGGTGGATGGATGGGTGGATGGATAGGTGGAAAGATAGGCAGATATATGGATAGGCAGATAGGCGGATAGATGGATAGGCGGATAGGCAGATAGATGGATAGATGGATAGGTGGATAGGTGGATAGGTGGATATATGGATAGGCAGATAGGTGGATAGATGGATAGACGGATAGATGGATAGGTGGATAGATGGATAGGCAGATAGGCGGATAGGCAGATAGATGGGTAGGCGGATAGAAGGATAGGTGGATAGGCAGATAGGCGGATAGATGGATAGGCGGATAGGCAGATAGATGGATAGATGGATAGGTGGATAGGTGGATAGGTGGATATATGGATAGGCAGATAGGTGGATAGATGGATAGACGGATAGATGGATAGGTGGATAGATGGATAGGCAGATAGGCGGATAGGCAGATAGATGGGTAGGCGGATAGAAGGATAGGTGGATAGGCAGATAGATGGATAGGTGAATACATGGATAGGCGGATAGGTGGATAGGTGGATAGATGGATAGGTGGATAGGTGGATAGATGGATAGGCGGATAGGCGGATAGGTGGATAGATGGATAGGCAGATAGGTAGATAGGTAGGTAGATAGATAGCTGGCTGGATAGCTAGATAGTTAGCTGTTTGGATAGCTGGATGGATAGGTAGATAGCTGGCTAGCTGGCTGGATAGATGGATAGATGGCAGCTGGCTGGATAGATGGATGGCTAGCTGGCTATACAGATAGATCTAGCTAGTGGAATAGCTAGATAGCTATCTAGATAGCTAATGGTATATAGATAAAAAAATTGCTTGATATTTGGATAGACATAGATAGGTAGATAGTTGGATACAGATAGATAGCTAGCTAACCATAGATAATTAGATAATGATAGAGATAACTAGATAATGATAGGTGGAGATAGGTAGCTAGATAGGAAGATAGAGACAGGAGAGGTCGGTAGGTAGAGGTCTGTAGGTAAAGATTGATGGATAAACAGGTGTTCAGATAGGTAGCTAGATAGAGATGGGTGGCTAGAGAAGGAAAGAGAGATAGGTAGAGGTCAGTAGGTAGAGATTGACAGATAGACAAGTGGTCAGATAGAGATAGGTAAATAATGAGAGAGGGGTAGGTGGGTAGGTAGATAGCAAGAGGGGGTAGGTAGGTAGGTAAAGAGTGAGAGTGAGAGGGGTAAGTCGGTAAAGATAGATATGTAGGCAAATAAGAAGAGATAAGGATAGGTACAGACAGAGATGGAGAGAGGCACAGGGAGAGAGAGAGAGGTATAGGGAGAGAGACACAGAGAGGGAGAGAGAGAGACACAGAGAGGGAGAGAGAGACACACACACAAAGAGAGAGACACACAGAGAGAGATACACAAAGAGAGAGACACACAAAGAGAGAGACATACAGAGAGAGGGAGAGACAGAGATTGCGGAAGGTGGGTAGAGATGGTTAGATATGGACAGGTAGAGACAGATAGATGGATGGTCAGATATTGGACAGTTGGTTAGATAGCCTATGGGTGGATACATAAACTAAAACCTACTGTATAGGGGTGCTATGAAGATCAGGTTTAATATATGCAAAATACCTGCCCCACTTACTGGGTTCACCTGGAACCCAGTAAGTGGAGGCTGTTATTATGCTTGTCATTAAACCTCCATATTCACAGTGACAAACAGGAGATGAAACCAATTTAACTAGCAACTTAGCCTGGATAATTCTTTATTCATTTAGGACAAACAGAGCCTAATTGTCAACCTAAAGAGGGTGATAAATGAAGGCAGAGCTGCTTGGGTACAGAGCTTTTTCATGGCCACCAAAAACAAATAAGCAAGCCGTACATAGGAATGAGGCATTAAGCCAAACAAATTATCTGGGAGAAGAGCATTCCTGGGATGGAAACAGCTGGTGTAAAGGTCCTAAAGTGAGTGTGCTTGGCATGTCAAAGGAAAAACAAAAGAGGCCAGTGTGTCTCAAACAGCATGAGCAAGTAGGATCACAGCACATGAGGATATATATGTGATTAGTTCAGAAATAGAGATACCCTTGAAGACTATTTGACTTCTAATCTGAGAGAAATGGAGAGTTTCTGGCAAGATCGGACTGAAGAGTAAAATGATTTAAATGTTAAAAGTAATAGATGGCTAATAAGTGGATGAGAGGAAATATGGTAACAGGGAGTGAGGGGATGAGGCTATGTAGTGTCAGAGAATATGGTAATTCAGAGCAAAGTAGATCTCACAATAGAGCTGCGAAGAAATTGTCAAAGTCTGCATGTATTTTCTTTTTCTTTTTCTTTGGTTTTTAGAGGGAGGGTGATGGGTAGAGGGAGAGAGAATCTTAAGCAGGCTCCATGCCCAGCATGGAGCTGATACAGGGCTAGATTTCATGACCCTGAGGTCTTGACCTGAGGGGAAATCAAGAATTGGATACTTAACCAATTGGATACTTAACTGAGCCACCCACACACCCCAATGTCTACATATATTTTCACGTTACAGGCAATAAGATCTTGTGATGAATTGGATAGAGGGTGTGAGAGAGAAAAGCAAGGGAGGGATGGTATGATCAGCTGAAAGGATGACTTTTACATCTGCTGAGATAGGGGTGGCTATTTGTAAAATAGATTTTGGTGTACAATCAGAAGTTCACCTTTGGTATGGATAGGTTAGTGTTTGTGGGATAATGGTGAGGTTTGGGAGAGAGGTCTGAGCTGGAGCTGTAAATCTGGGAGTTGGCATATTGATGTTTTTAAAATGGAGAAAATGGATGAGCTCGCCAAGAAAGTGAATCTAGTTAGAGAGTTCCAAAGACAGTCTTGTAGTGAAGAGATTGGAGATAAAAGAAGCAGTGAAAGAATGTAGGATGAGACAGTATAGATGTACATGGAGGTGCACGTGGTGGTCATCCTCTGAGAAGTCCTCCTTATACTGCTCTAAGTTGGTTTGTGAAACATCCAATAAGGTCACCAGTGTGAAGTTAGGCTAGAGAAAGAAATGATAGGGGTTTAAAGAAGAATGGTGGAAAATAGTCATAACTGAGAGAGCATGAATGGGCTGAGAAGTTTTCCAGTAATTGCCTGGCAGCAGAAAGGACTCATTTTGAAATTTCTGTGTATAAAGTTAAAGTGAAACCAACTAGTGACAACGTGAGCTTTTCTTTAGGCCCACTTGCAGCTTCGTGGGTGCAGATGTAGTGTAGGTGGAATGTTGAATTTTATCAGGATGTGGTTTTGTCAAACTTTGTTTCAAAGTTGGAAGACGGTAAGGAACAGAAGGGTATATGCAAAGGAGAGATGATGCTTCCCCATGCCATCTTAACTAGAAGATAGTAAGTGAGGAGATCTAGTAGAGGACGGTTTATGAAAAGTTCATAGAATGAAAGGACTACGAAGCCCCATGAAATTGGAGAATCGAATAATTTTGACTCTAGGTAAGATCCAATTTACATAGAACATATTGAGCCAACATTTTGTGGCTGCTTACATTGTGTGCTGAGTGGTTTCTAGCATATTTTCAGTCGATCCTCACAAATTTTTTTACAGAAGCACTTAGTGCTATTCCTCATATAAGAAGACTGTGAAGTAATATAGATTCAAATTTACCCAAAATAGCTAGGAAATTCAAAAGCTTCAGTTCAGTTTAAATTCTTTATCTTAAGTTTGTGTTACCTTCAAACTGTTCTATATAATCAAGTCTAAAGGAGTGTTTCTTAATATAATAACTTTGTGTGCCTTATGATTTTTACTTATTTTTAATATTGACATGAATTTGAGAGCTTACTATTCATGTTATGTTATCCTACACAAAGTTTGATTTGGGATTTTTTGTGTGTGTCCATACCTGAGGAATTTATGAAAAGTTAATTAGGAAATTAATATATTTAAAAATATTATCCACCCTGAGACTGATTTTCAGTCTTATATAATGCCAGACTATGAAAACAATACTGTCATTTCACTGGAAACCAACAAAATCCATTCAAACTATGTGGAAATAGATATGTTAAGGTATTTGGAGATCACTCAAAACTTCTTCGACTTTAGATAATAGTTGTGAATTTTTGTTAATCTTGGATGTGAAAATATATTTTGGCTTAATTCTAGTCTTTTAGAAGTACACACAAAAGTAATAAAGATGAAATAATCAGATGAAAAAAAAAAAAAAGAAAGAAAGAATCAGATGCTTGAGATTTACTTTCATGTACTCCAGAAAGAAGAAAATATAGGGTGGGGGTGTGTGCATGCACATTTTGGAGGTGGGGGAAGGAGTGGTAAATGGAGGGATGTATGAAGTAGAAGAGCAGAAAATTGGCAGTAGTTGAAATGAGGTGATATGTACATAGGTAATCTATTTTTAGAAATATGTTTGAAATTTTCATAGTCACAAAGTTACTAATTTGTCATCCTGGAGGATATCCTAATTTTAAAGATGCCAAAAGAGCTCATGCTAGTAGCTGGATGTGGCTCTACTTTAAGTAGAGCTAAATGCTAAGATACCTCCAATTGACAATGAAAAGATAATCATTTGCTTATAAATATAAACATTTTGAAGGTCATGAGTTTCTGAATACAGTTTCTTTTTTGTTTTATACTCTTTTAAATATTTGAAAAATATTTCTGAAGGCCCCTCAGTCAGTGATTCTCTGTCATTTTAGTGCTATACATTAACTTTTTGGGGAATGGAAGAAATAGATGCCACCATTTGGACTATTTTATTGTTGTTGTTTGTTTTTAAGTAACGATCATCATTTTGGTGCTCCCTTAATTCAATGGTGGATTAATACTGTTTGATAATAGCCATCTATCTATTTTGGTCCTATGCCTGAAAGACTTTCTCATCCGTAGTTGATTGGAGTCAATATTTGACCTATGTGGTTAGATTCAGGTTGTTAAATTGAACAGTATTTTAAATAATAAAAAAAAATAATTTGATTTGGAAAAAAAAAGAGAGAAGAAAATAGACAAATAAACCTACTAGGTCAGTGCTCCATTTGTTCAAAGTATGAATTCCACAAGTTTAATAGCCAGTCATCAGACTTAAAAGACTGAGAAGGAAGCTTATTGATTTGGAAATTAAACATCTGCCAATAACTTGAGTGTACTTTATGTAGCAAAATGATGAAAATATGTTTTGGTCATTTAACTTTAAATCACCCATCAAGTGCATATTGTCCCTGTGTAAATTTTAGTCTAATAAAAAAAAAAAAACGCACAAAAATAAAATGAGTTATGTAGGACATAGGATACCACTACATGGCTTTACAAATATATATATTTTCCTTATGAACATGATTTTGAAAGTGAGGGAATTCGACTTGTATAGTCTTGCATTTCATAAATAGGTAGAATATGCAATCTATATTAATAAATTGCTAGAACATTAGTACCTTTTTATGAATGGTGGTATTAAATATTATTCAATAGTGTCCCATTACATTTAGCACATTGCATTTTTGCAATACGGTGATTAGGGATAAGCAAATATTTCTTATAATCAGGAGAGGCACGGTCTAAAGATACACCCACCATAAGGAAGTGGCTGATATAATCAGAATTTTGAACCCAGAATTTGTGGCTCTGTATTGCACTTTATTTTAGGTGATATAAAAATGCTTACAGAGTTAGTGTGAATCCAAGAAAGTTTTGATTCACATAGTCTCAAAGGACCTGAGATTCTATAGTCATTGAAAAAATAATTGTTGGGTGCTTTGAGTTATTTTTTTTCTTTCCCATCTCTCCACTATTTCTGTAATTGGAAGTTATCTATGTATAATTACATCTTTAGTGAAAAGTAATTATAATTCTTATCGTTGGATTTTTAAATTAGCTTTTTACTCTAATAAATAGTATTTTTTTACATCTCATCTAGCTACTCTGGGTATAGCCGAAAGGAAACGAAAGCAAGATTTCAAACTTTAAAACTGGTTAAGTGGGAAAAAATAAAATTCATAAACAAAAAAATTAGGAAAGAAACATAAAGGTCATTATCTGCATTTGGAAAAGTAAGAATTCTGAATCTTTTGCTGAGTGCAGAGTACAGAAAGGAAACAACCCATTATTTTAGAATTCTCCTATATTCCTTGTTTCTTTCCTCCTTTTTCCCTCCCCCTTTTTTCCACCCATTTCTTCTTCCTCTTCTTCATCCCACCAAAGACTTGGTTAATTTATCACTGCCTTTAAACTTATTATTTGTTCATCAAATAGACTTTAATTCTTATCACCATGTGGGCTGAGACAAGCTCAGTAATCTCTTAGAATCTTTATAGCAATTAAATAATACCTTTGTAATACTGCATAATAATGAGATAATAGAAAGGTGATTTTTAGAAAACATTTGTCTTAGAAATATATTGTTCAAATTACTCCTAGTGAAGGATGATTTCTTGAAACTGTCCAAATCCTTGAAATAAAGGCATTAACCATAGTGGCATAGCTGTATGCATAAGATAGTTGAACTGCATGGTAATTATGGAATTAGCATTTGCTGCTGATTGACATCCTTCTTACCAGACATACCACATTGGCCTCTTATCATGGAGAATAGCAATATCTAATGGTGGGTAGATATTTAATGGTATCTAAAAAGGGAAACTGAGCTTCTCAACCTGGTGTCCTGGGCCCTGGTCATGCTTTATGTGCACAGACCTCCATCTTCTGAGATTTTACATATGACCTTTATCTTGTAATTTGGGACAGAATTTAATGAATTAAATAAATTACAGATTACCCACTCATGGCCAAGATTTTAACTTGTCTTGAGAAGGCATAGTGTTTGATTTTTCTCCCATAAGAAAACTGTAAGCTTTTACAGATTGTTTGTCCTGCTAAAATTAGTATTTTATGATGGTTAAAAGTTGAGGCATATCTGGCTATGAATTAGATTTGTTCCCTAATCATGACCTTGGGCAAAATATTGTCTCTTGGAACTCTTGGAACCTTTGTTCACTCATCTGCAAAATGATTATAATGATCATAACCATTTCATTCAATTATTGTGAAAATTAACTGAGGCCTTGTAGTATGGTGTCTGGGCTCATGGATGCTGGAAAAATATATTACTTTTAACTCAAGGAATATTAAGTTCTTAGGATCATTGTTAATTTCCCCACTCCTATAAAGTCATGGAAATCCTCATGTTGCGTGACTTCTAGAAATTTTGGCCTCCTAATGAGTATTCAGAAGGTCCCAAGATAGCACCCATGGTTTAGGGGGCAGTTCTTGGAAGTTGCTTGAACTCTCTAGCTGCTCTAGTTCCCTACCCCATGTTGGTTTCAAATGTGTTCACAGCTTCTGCTCTTCTTTCCTCAAACTCTGCTAAGACCTAACTGACCCTAATTTGTACTGACTTTCATATATTATTTAAGATTTGAAGACAACAGGTATTAGAATACATCATAGCCCTGGCTATTCTCAAAAACTATAGTATTTGTGGAAATAAAGGGTTCCTTGCATGATCTTCCTAAATTAAGAACATGAGTTTTATGGGACATAGGCCCTTAAACATTTATCTTTCTTCCTTGTGATCATGATGTTGAAGGTGAGGGAAAATGGCTTAGCTAGTTTTGAATTTCATAAACATGTAGAATATGTCATCTATATCAATAAATTACTAGAAATCAATAGTGACTTCCTATTATATTTACTACAAATTGCTGAGAGTTGAAATTATTCTTTTTCCTTTAAATATTTCTGCCTCACCTGGGATCCCACTAATGTTAGTATTAGTAATAGTAGTAATAGTAAGAAGTTTTTACAAATTAACTTTTTGTATCAAGCATTTTGTCAAGTATTTGTAAAATAAAGACAGCTCCGGAAAAAAAAAAAAATCTATGAATGTACCAATGGCAGGTAGCACTTGCCCTGGAGGTTAGCTAACACTGCCCCACCCTCACCCCTGCCGTCTACTGTTACCATTCCCCAAATCACAATCAAAGCCAAATTGGGGAAAATAACTTTGAGATCTGAGAGAACTAATGGGTTTGGAGTAACATGTTAGTATCAGCTATATACATTTCAGCAAGAGCAGAAGGCAACCCTCCAACATTTCTGGCTTGCCTTATACATAGTGGCCCCCTACTCAAAATTAGAAACTCTTCTACTACAGTTGCCTGAATTTCTCTCTTCCGTTCTTTTTTGGATAACTAGACTCCTCTTTTGGAAGAGATACTATTGATGGGATATCTGCCACCATAACTGAGTGTGAAGTAAGGGGAAAAATAGTCAGATCATCTGCCACAACAGATGATGACTTGCTCTGGTTTGGAAAGGTAGATTATTTGGATCATTTTGGGGGAGACAAAATGCCTGGGCAGTAGAGCAAACAAGGCAGCAATTTTTTCTTTTTCGCAAACTGTAGGGCGCCTCTGGCAAAACTGAAATAGGTGAGATTTTGCTTGTGGGGACCCTCTCACCACCTCCCCAGCATTCAGCCTTTAGTTCCCTGCTTTGCCACACAACCCTCCTTCAACACTACCTTTCTCACTCTTTTCACCAATCCACCACCTAACTTAATATTTAGTATTTGAATACCTCAGTATCCTTTTTAATAGAGCCCTTTCCAGGAAATAAATGATCTTATTTCTACAGTCTTGTGGAGTTTTTCATTCGTACTACAGTGTCCAAGTTAAACACAGTCTATACTTTTTCTTTTTTTTTTTAAGATTTTTATTTATTTACTCATGATAGACACAGAGAGAGAGAGAGAGAGAGAGAGAGAGAGGCAGAGACACAGGCAGAGGGAGAAGCAGGCTCTATGCTAGGAGCCTGACATGGGACTCGATCCTGGGACTCCAGGATCATGCCCTAGGCCAAAGGCAGGCGCTGAACCACTGAGCCACCCAGGGATCCACAGTCTATACTTTTTCAATGTTGCCTCACTCTTTTAATATGATACTAAGTAAACCTCATTCCTATTACTGGTCAGGAGCAGTAGTGTACCTGTCGATGGATTATCTGAGATCAGACTTGGCCTAGGCACACAGGCAGAGATGCTGTCATCAGGCCCTCAGGTTTCTTCTTTGTGTCCTCATTCCATGACTCCTTCTTTGTTCTGCATCAATCTCAGATATATTGGCCAGAAGTAGGGCCACTTTAATTTTAGTACCTTGTGAGTCTGTTCTTTCAAACAGAAATTTGCATGACAAAAATTACCACAAGGGGTTTCTTAAAACAAAACTGTAAAGCTTTCAAAATCAAGATGCTGATTCCTTTAAAATAGCAAAGCACACACTAGACATATCCGATATAATTAAGACAAGTAAAATCTATACTATCAGGATCTAAGCCAGTCCTCTTGACAAGTCACTAACTTTCATTTAGGGCCTTCTCATTTTAATGTCATTCTTTTAAGAAAGAAAGAAAAGCTGTATTAGTGAGAAATGTAAAACAAAACAAAACAAAAAAGGAAAATAAAACATCCCACAATCAAGGGCAAAAGCAGCAAAATGATTGAAGATGCATTCTTAAAACTGTAAGGTTTACTGGGATTAGTTAGGCTAGACAAAAATCCATGAAGGTCATAATGACATTTTTATCATTTTAGACTGATGTGTGTAATTTTTTATATTGTCTTTGTAATACACATTAAAATTTTAAAGAGTGAGCTGTTACATTAAAAAGCAATGATTTAAAAATTTATCAGCTCCACCCTTCTGTAGTTTAACAAGGATTTTTACCTCCATCATTTAAAAATCAACCAAGAGCTTATTTTTTTTTAATTGCTAATGTGGCATCTTCTACAGGTGACTTGTAACTGGCTTGTGCCAATGTATTTTTAGCTTGTAAGAATCTACAGTTCATAATAAATGAAAAAGTAACTGTTAAGCTAATGTGACATCTGTATACCATAACAAGTAAGCATCCCCTATTTTTCAGAGCTGTAAAAGTGTTTACTTAGTAAATTATTTGATAAACCATACAGGCAATAACAATGAATTGACTGCTATTAGATGCTTATTGTGTGTCAGGTATTAATTATGTGCCTTCTCTGGAAGCAGTGCTTCATATATCTCATTTAAAGCTCATAGCAAGGGATCCCTGGGTGGCGCAGTGGTTTGGCGCTTGCCTTTGGCCCAGGGCGCGATCCTGGAGACCCAGGATCGAATCCCACATCAGGCTCCCGGTGCATGGAGCCTGCTTCTCCCTCTGCCTATGTCTCTGCCTCTCTCTCTCTCTCTGTGACTATCATAAATAAATAAAAATTTAAAAAAAATTAAAAAAAAATAAATAAAGCTCATAGCAAGTTCTCTAGTCAGTACCCATTTGCACTCAATAGACAGTATTGAGAGAGAATAAAGAAGGCAGGCAAGCAGGCTGGTTAGGGGGATCTCAAGGAAATTCTCAAGCAAGGAATTATCCTCCTTTTACAAATTTGGAAAAAAGCTTGTAGAGGCCAAGAAACCTGCCCAAAGTGGCAAAACTGGAAAGTAGTAGAGATGTGATTTTATCTGCAGATCTTCTGAGGCTTAATCTATGTTCTTTTTGTCAGAAATCCCCACTTCCCACGTTACATGTATTTTAGCACATCCTTAGAAAATAGGCAGCTTTGTTCAGGATTCAGCTGTGAAAATATTACTACAGTACATTAAACTTCATACATTAAAACAGTAATGCTGACCCGTGTGTTAAGAGACATATAAGGTGACATTGGGATTATGAAATACATTAAAATAGGCATCAGAAGTTAGAGTGGTAAGGAGGCCATTTGTAACTCCTCGCTAATTGTACTTAACCATAGTGGCTGCTTGATATTTTTTTAAAGATTTTATTTATTTACTCATGAGAGTTATTTATTTACTCATGAGAGACAGAGAGAGACAGAGACATAGGCAGAGGGAGAAGCAGGCTCCTTGCAGGGAGCCCCATGCACAGGACTCAATCTGGGGACTCCAGGACCACGCCCTGGGCCGAAGTCAGACGTGCCCAACTGCTGAGCCACCCAGGCGTCCCAGTGGCTGCTTGATATTAAGTCAGGGGAGAAACCACAGCACATAACCACCTAAGAGGGTGGAAAACTTTTTCATTTCCATGTTTTGGTTTTCCTTTTCAGTCTCAATCTATATAAAAAAATCAGCATAGAGCCACACACAAGAATAATGCTGCCCCCTCTTTTTTCTTTTTCTTTTGGAAAAGAAAATATAACTAAATTAATATTTTTCCCCAAAAAGGAACTCAGGAATAAATAAGTTCTTTTAAAAAGTGAGAGAAATTGTTCCTAGCTAGTGTGCATCATTGAAAGGGGAAAGAAGTAGAGGGTCAGAGAAAGCAGAGCTAGGTGGTGGGAGAAAAGAGCACATGTGCAGGTACTGGAGGTCTGGTGAGGTCAGAGAAGAGGAAGGACTTAAGGAGGAGACCTTCTGGGGAGAGAGGGCAGGGGAAGGAGCCACAGGGGGTGCCTGAGTGGTCTTGGAGGGGAGGTATCCAGCCTGACCCTTTGACTCTGGCTTTCTTGTCCATTGTAAGGCCCTGTGTTCCTCTACCAGCCCCAGGGCACTGTGACCAGGGCTGGATCTCTGGGAAGCCTCCTGTAGGTGGAACAGTGTTCGGTCAATTGTTGTAAGCTCTACGAAAATAGCTCACTTACCCCTCAGTCTCACTAAAACTCTCTTTGTTCCTCCCTTACCCTCACCATATAACCCCCTCTATCTCTCCTCTAGGAACTAGCCATACCATTTTTTAATTGTTTATAGATTTGATTCTCTCCACTAATAAATTCTAAGCCTCCTGGAAGTCATGGAAGATGTCTGGTTTTTATTCCTTCTCCTTACAGTTACCATCCTCATCACAAAATTTGTTCTCAAGAAATAAAAAAATTAAAAACTAAGAATAGGTCCCAAACCAGGGGGAGGGTAGAAATGGCAGAGAAATTTCTTCCACATACCTGAGTACTTAATGCATGCCTTGTTTAAAAAAAAAAAAAAAAAAAAAAAAAGTACCTCTTCAGGGGAAGTTCTGATTACTTAGTCTACTCTCAAGACCTTAAGTGGTCTCACTTGTGTCTCTCCAATTCATCTCTAGATGCTCTATTCCTTTGCCAGAGCATGCCATACAAGTTAATCAAGAACTTCTTAGAGTTCCTAAAATAGGTGTGCACACTCTCTAGGCCCCCCCGCTTCCCACATTCTGTGTCATTTCTGAATACTCCTATTATTCTCCTCTCCCTTCTCTTTACCTTCCTTCCCACATCTTCAGTCTTCAGTGCTTGTATCTGGAGTCCCCTGTGACCTATCATTGTAGTTATCAATGTAGTTATCATTGTAGCTATCACTGTTTTGTATTTTTTCTCCCCAACTAAGCTGAATAGTGCATTGGGCAGGACTCTAATCTTTCTAGTCCCCAAACTCAGCAGAGCCCTAGCACTCCTGATGAGTATTCTAGAATTTTCTGTTGAAGGTTGAATACAAGGATACTCTTCTCATTCTATTCCTATCTTCCTTAGTAGGAAATACTTCCAATATCTGAATCTGCCATCCCTGGAGCAAAAGACCATGGAGATCATTTAGAGCTATGTGTTCAACTATATTTGTTCATTTTAATTAATAGCCCTGGGATGCCAGCGAGAGGGCTGGTACATCTGGAAGGGAGGGAGAAGTCAAGGGAGGGCTCAGTTATCTATTTTTAGTAAAATTGGCATTGCAAAGATGGAATTAGATTCTGGGTGCCTAGAGGCCAGATGTGCTAAAGATTAGTTATGATCTTTTTTGGTTTTTGTTAAAAGTTCCAAATGAGACATGGAATACAGATTGGATCAAACTATTTATTTCATCCTGGAGCTGCAACTTGAAAGATGAACTTCAGTATGAAAGACAGGAAAGAAATATACCAAATATCATTAGTAGCCATTTCTTAGTTATATGCTATTTAATTTTTCCTTTATACATTTCTGTATTTGTGTATTTTTCTAAAATGAGATTCTGGGTTTGTTTTTACTTGTTTTATTATTTTTAAAATACAGTCTTTCTTTTTTCATAACTCAGTGTGAGATTTCCAACTAAATGTTGTATAAATGAATATAGAGTTTTGGTTTCTTTTCATTTAGGAAAAAATTAAAAGGAGTTAGATGATTAGTAGCATATAATGATAACTAGAATTTCAAACTTATGATTTATTAGGTTTGGCCCTTTGGCAATCAGACTTTATCCTATTTCACTCCTATAAACTAGAATCTTGCATAGATGCCATAAAATGTAAGATACCATGGATAGTGTAAGATTTGAGCGGGTGCCCAAGGAGGTTGGGTGAAGTATGGACAAACTCACTGTGTAAAGAATGACTATTTACATATGCTCCAACCTTTAATTTCTTCAATTTGTAGACCACAGTTGGCTGAATACCCCTAAGATAGCAGTGTTATCTGTGGTTTAGCAGGGTAAAAATAACTTGAACCAGAAGAGTGCGCATATCCATGAAATGGCTATCACTGATAATATACCATTTGTTTATAAATTTAAAGCTAGATTTTTTTTCCCATTGTTTGATAAGGGTGAGGAAGTATAAGCAGGAAAAGCCATGGGAAACAGCTTTGATGGAGCATACACCAATGTATTAGCTGATGGATTCTCTGTCAAGTTTGATTACATGTTTTCTAATTTGATCCACATAAATTAGTGGCATAGGTGTTGGTATCCCCATGAACAGATTGGAACGTAGATATTCTTATTCTTATATTAACATATTTATATTCATGTATTATGAGACCCATTCCTTGAAGACACTTTATACATCCTACATACACTGAGCTAGTAGGGGACTGGCATAGAATCTTAAAAAATATTTGTTCCAGGAATAAAAGGTTGGATAGATGATATACTGATGACCTCTAGGCCATTTAATGCCTTTTGAATTCTTGGGCTATGAAGAAACCTTGCTTCTTATTATTCTAAGAATATCAGTTTTTATGTGTATGCTTTGGGAAATTACCTTTATCTTAAAGTATAGGAGTCACATTTTCTTGATTTTTTTAAATGAGATAAAATTTAAATAACATGAGATTAACCATTTTAAAGTGAACAATTAAATGGTGTTTAGTACATTCACAGTGTTTTGAAATCACACCCACAATTATCTATTTCTAAAACAGTTTCAATACTCCTAAAGGAAACTCTATAGCCATTAAGCATTTGCTCCCCATTCCTCCTTAATTCCTGCTCTTGATAACTAACAATCTACATTCTGTCTCTAAATTCACCTATACTGGATATTAAAGGAATGGTATAATATGTGACCTTTTGTGTCTGGCTTCTCTCACTTAGCATGTTTCTGAGATTCATCCACATCATAGCATGAATTAGTTCTTCATCTTTCTGTGACTGAATAATCTCATATTGTACATATGTTCCACAATTTATCCATTTACCCATTGATGGGCATTTGAGCTATTTCTACTTTTTGGCACTTGTGAACAGTGTTGCTATGAGTGTGTGTGTGTGTGTGTGTGTGTACTTGTTTTCAGTTGTTTGGAATATATACCCAGAGGTGTGATTACTAGATTATTTGGTAATCCTATGTTTAACTTTTTGAGGAACTGCCATCAGTAGTTCCACTACACAGAGTGCCAAGTATCTCGAATAACTACACTTTTCCATATCGCTATTTCCAGCTTAATCCATCCAATGTGATCTGTTTCTTACCTAGATTCTTGCTTTACTATTTATTATTTGTCTCGTTGAATCCATAGTCCAAAGAATTTTCATAATAAATTAGATTGTGATGTCTATTTCTTTAAACTCACTACTTTCTCCCATTGCATGTAGAAGAAAAAAGAAAGTTCCATGCCACAGTTTAGAAGAAACTGCATTATCTGGCACCATCTACTGTTCCAACCATGGATAAAAATACTCTCTCCCATGGACAGTGTTTTCCATTAAGTCTAACCTTTTACCAATTTCTAGAACATTCCTTAGAGCATTTTCAAGTACTATTACATTAGACTAGAAAACAACTCCCAAATATCACATGGATAGAGACAGATAATATTTCTTTTTTTTTTTTTTTTTTGCTAATATTTCTTAAATATTACCTTCTCAGAGAAGCTCTTGCTGGCTATGTAATCCAAGGTGTGTTACTCTTTGTTGAAGCAAGATATTCATCACTTTAACAGTATTTCTCCCCCTTCAAATTATACTCAAGTACTTTTGTGTTTATTATATATTCTGCCTTCATGGATAAGATCATGAGTTCATTTATGGTGGGGACTGTTTCCTTTCTATTGACTACAGTATACCCTTTGCCTAGCAGAGAGTTGATTCTTATAAAATGTTTAATGAGTATATAACTCTATGCTTGTTGCAAGCACAAGATGTTGAACGGGCATCTTGTAGAAATGCCTGTATTTTATTGAGAGCAAATTATTGAAAAATATTTCTAATAATATCATATCAGTAAAGAATAGTACTATTTTCTGAATTTTAGGTTTCTATAGAAGAATACAAGCCTCCTATT
Organism: Vulpes vulpes; assembly: GCF_048418805.1. Taxonomy (NCBI): domain Eukaryota; kingdom Metazoa; phylum Chordata; class Mammalia; order Carnivora; family Canidae; genus Vulpes; species Vulpes vulpes. The sequence continues at coordinate 104,569,866 of NC_132783.1, read as the reverse complement.
TCTTGTCAATAACAAAATAATCCTCTTTGAAACCTATGGGTTCTGCTGAGTGGCAGCAATGTGCCACGTAGACAGAGGGGAGGATAGAGAAGGAGAATAGAACTGGTTAAAAAGAGAATGAAAACTCATTCTCTCTTATCATGGTCTTTGCACAGCCCAGGTCTTGCCATTCAAGAATCAGTACTTTATTTCCATCTCTCTATCTGGTGAGCAGGCTCTAGACCTGTTGACATGAAAATCATCCATAGAGCTGTGGAAGAAATGTGATTAAGTTGTGCTAAAATAGCTCAGCCTCTTTCCAAGTAATAGAAAAGAAATAGTCTGGAGGCCATCATGGATCCCTGAAATGCCTGTAATGGTAATGCTGTACTATTACAAATGTAAGGGGAAAACCACATTTATGCAAGAAAACAGAACTCAGGATTACTTTGTTGGGTTGGGTATTTGAAGTGATTGAAATAGACTTTTTAAAAAATTTTTTCTATTATGTGAATGAAAGCATTACTTGAACTATCCTAAGTTGATTATCACTTTCCATTATATGATCATTATGATATCAGGGGTCTTATTCTACTGCTCTTTTTAAATGATAATGTGCCCATGAAGAAAGAATGCATTTTTTTTTTCTATTTTTAGAGTAAACTCACTAAATTTTCAAGTAGTTTACTCAATCCATACTTCAACAAACAATAAAATGATTCTCCCTTTACCAAGTGCTTTCAAGTTCATTGTCTCCGTTGAAGCTCCCAGCCACAGCTCTATGATAAAGATTTAAATTAGAAGCATAGGATTTCTAATGTTCAATTAGTACTATAACATATATGTCATAAATATAGTACGTGAAGAACTGAAACCGAAGGACTTAAGTTTATATAAATAAATGTAAATATAGAAGATTAAAACCTAGGCAGGATTCTTTCCAGAAAAGATGTGTGTGTGTGTGTATATTATATACATATACTTTTCAGAAAAATATTTGTGTGTATATGTATGTGTGTATGTATGTATATATATCTATACACACATGTATTGAAGACTTATGAGAAACAAGTATCTTTTTAAAACATGAAATTATATGTACTTAGAAATATACAGAGGCATGGTATTCTAGGATTTGGGTTAAGTGGTAGCATCTAGATGAATATAATTTATAAAGAAAATTTTGTTTTTAATAACAGCAATTAAATATTTCTATGCCCTTAAATGTCTTCATAATTTGATTTGTTTTCTTGATATTGACAGATTTTGTTGTCTTTAGAAACAATTGAACTTTCTCTATATGCTTCTACCAGGTGCAATATTATAACCTGACCTAGTGATGTGGTTTCAACTTAATGAGTCATCATGAAGGACATGCCTTTAGTGACAGCAACAGCTTTCTTAAAAATTAAAATTAAAAAAAAAAATTGATCCAGGTTCCTTACTCTCAGAAGTGATGTCAGAGTATAGTGTCAGAAAAGAAGACTTAGGGGAACACGGGTACATTTTATACATTTCTCAGTACCCTGAACCAGTAATGGTATAAGTATTTTATTTACCTTCTGTTTATGCTTGTTGGTTTGTTTTTATGCCATTGTAGGCTAATTCTAATTTTATTGACAACCATTTATTTTTTCAAATATTTTATTAGTAAACTTTTCATTTAAAAATGATTTCAGTTTTGGAAAACTGCAAAAATACTATAAAATGTCCTGTTTACATTTTACACAAATTCTCCCAATTTTAATATTTTATATAACCATTATACAATTAAATTATCAAAACCAGGAAATGGACATTGACACTCTTTTTACTGATATCCAAACCTTAGTAAAATTTCACCAGTTGTCCCCCTAACGTCCTTTTTTTGGCAGGACAAAAAAGTCAAATCCAGAATCCCACATGACATTTAGTTATCTTATATTCCTATTCTCTTTCAGTCTAGGATGCTTCATTCCTTAGTCTTTCTTTGTCCTTTTTGAGCTTTACAATTTTAACAAATATTAGTCACTTATTTTATAGCCTCTCCCTCAATTTACAGCTGTTTCTTCATGATTAAAATAGGATAATGTAATTCTTAGCAAGACTATCACAGATGTGATATTTTGTTGCCTGTTTTTTTTGTTTTTTTTTTACTAGTTAAATATTTTCTCCAATTGTAAGAACCTGGATTACATTAGCCATACATTTATTTGCTCAACTCACATAAAATAATTTCAGAAAATAACTGAAGTAATTTAATAGTTGGGAACCCATACTAACTGGAACACAATTTTTCTATATATTTATTTGGGTCTTTGGACTTACTGTGTAGCATTAACACACTGTTTTCTACAGTAAGATAGCTTACTATACCCCCCACTCCCCTTACCACCTTATCCAAATCCCCAAGTGTGGTTACGTTTTCCATTTGGGATACTTAGGTAGTCTCATTTGCTACTGTTTCTATTTAAATTTGGGTCTCCCTTACATCCTGGTTGTTTTTAATTTTTATTCACTCTTTTGAGTATGTGGGCTATCATCATGGTTGTAAACATCACAACTGCATAAAAATGTATATTCCAGAAATGTCATTCTCCCTCATCCTTTTTACTCAGTTCCTATTCCCTCACTTTTCCTCCATTCCTACTCACCCTATGTAGTTTTTTGGTTCAAACATCAAGATGTTTTTTGGTTTGGTTTTATTTTCTTGTTTTTTTCCATTGCATAATTTAGCAGATGCATAGATCTTATCTCTTTCCATCAAACACAGAAGTTCCTAACTTATGAATTTTTTCTTTTGCTTTTTAAAACTTTTAAATATATCCTGTAAATTGTCTTATATCTATTGACTAAGGTCTTTCTCTTTTTTAAAATTGCTATATTATACTCTATTTTGTAGATATAACACCTCTTATGAAGCATTCTCCCATGTATGGACATTTAGGAGGTTCTTGAATTTTGCAGTAATAAATAATACTGCAGGGACTGCTGGACCAAAAGTTAAGAGCACGTGCAATTTTATTTGGTATTGCGATATTCAGCTACAAAGACCATTGCCGTTCTGATTCTTTTTATCAACAATGTTTGAGAAGGCCTAATCCTCCACAGTCATCTCCACAGGATGTATTTTCCCATTTAAAAAAATCTTAACATGAAGCGCCTGGAGGATTCAGTCAGATAAACCTCTGTCTTTGGCTCAGGTCATGATCCCAGGCTCCTGGGATGTAGCCCCGCCCTGCATGGGGCTCCCTGCTCAGCATAAAGTCTGCTTCTCCCTCTCCCTCTGTGTGCGTGAGCTCTCTCCCTCTCTCTCTCTCCCCTACCCCCTCAATAAATAAATAAATAAATAAATAAATCTTAAAAAAAAAAAAAAAAAAGATCTCAGTGAGATTGAGCCCTGCCTGAGTCTCGGTACCAAGTGCACTCTGCTTGTCCCTCCTCCTCCCCCTCTACTACTCCCACTCTGTTCTACCACTCATTCTGTCTCTTTCTCAAATAAATAATGAATAAAATCTTTTTAAAAATCTTAATATGCTGAAATAGCCAAAAATAGTATATCAGTGTGGGTTTCTCTAGTTACTGGTGAATCTCAAATATTTTGTCTTAAGTCTAAGGACCATTTTATAACTTTTTGTCAGTTGATTGTTTCTCTCATTTCTCTATTGGGTTTTTAGTACCCTTTACCTCAAATTTTAAGAATTATTTGTATATTAAGGACACATTTAACTTTTCATCTGGCATATATGTGACAAATGTTTTCTCCTATGTTTTCAGTTGTCTTTTAAATTTTCATAGTATTTGTTGCAATGCGAAATAATTTTTACATAGCTAGATCTATCAATTTATCTTATTATCTCTGTATTTTGATGTCGTAATTAGAAAATCTTTCTTACACTTAAGTTATAAAGGAGTCACCCATGATTTCTTCTTCTATGTAGTACTTCTATGATTTACTTTACTTTTATATTTAGATTTCTGATTTATTTAGAATTAATTCTTATATATGGTGTAAACAATCTAATTAGATTTTTCTCAAAGTGACTACCCACCTGACCCAGCAATACTTATTAAGAAGTTTATCTCTGCCCCAATAACCTGAGATGTTTCCTTTATTGTATGTGAAATTTTTGTATGTAGATGGGTCTATTTCTGGATTTTTCTACTCCATTTAACTGGTCTATTTGTTTGCTGATGCATCAATGACACGTTGTTTTAGAGGTTCCACAGTATGCTTTCACAACTCATAGGGTAGTCTCTCAAGGTAGTTTTTCTTTTTAATCTTTTCTGATTGTTTCTGCATTTTTATTTCCATATGAACTTTCATAACAACTTATCTAACTCTATAAAATGCTTTTCTGCATGTTTATTAAGATTGTATATAATTTTTTAGTCTATTACTTTGTCTTTCAGAAGTATATTAAGTGTGTGATTATAGAATCACATATCAAATAGTTTTCTTAACTTCATACTTCTCAAATATGAAAATAGTGGACATTTTTGCCTTTTTTCTGATCTTAGTGGAAATGTCCTAGTGTCTCTAGGTTAAGCAAGGTGCTGGTTTAGGGCTAACAGTTATCATTATAATGTGCTAACTTATCAATCAATTTGCATTTCTTCAGTGCTGGTTTTTAGTATATGTGCTGCCGAAGCGAGCACCTTCAGTGCTGTTTTTTAATCAGAACTAAGTGTTGAGTTTTGTCTATAGCTTTTACAGCATCTCTAGAGATTATCATCTGATTTTTCAAATATCTTAATAGGTTAATGTATATTAACCTATTAATATATGCACTGTTGAAAGATAAACTAAGGCATATTACAACATTTGAGAGTGAGTTAAAATTCATTTGACTCTGGCAACATCCAATCTAACAGAAAAGAGCTCTTTGGAACAAAAATAGTTTTATAGGCAGAATAGAGCAGGAACAAAAAAGTTATATTAGGCTAAAAGCTAGTTGGTTATTGCAAGGTCACTTCCCCTTTTGGGCAGAGGAATCCAAAAAGCTAGTAGATTTATCTAACTAGCTCTGATCATGTGATTCTGGATTGACCGATTGAGGATCCTATTTCTGGGAAAGCCAAAACTACAAAACTACCTGGTTTGGTGATGTGGGGCTTAACATAGTGATTCAAATTGGGAACTGTTTTCTTGTTTTTACGACTGTATAATACTAATGGATTTTTACTATGTTGGACTAATATTGTACCTCTGGAGTAAATTCCACTTAGTCATGGTATATTATTTTTTAATGTAGTATTTGGGTTTGTTCACTGTTTCCTTCACTATTTTTACATTGATATTTTTAAGGAATATTTATAAGGTTCCTTTTCTGAGGGGGTATTATCTCTATAGGATTTTGGTATTGGTGTTGTATTAGCTTTGTAAAAAGAAATTAGGAAGTTTGTCTTCATTTTTAAACCTCTGGAACAATAAAGCATTGGAACTAAGTCATGGAGATTTGTTTGAATTCCTCTGAGAAACCATCTGGACCTTGTACTTGGTTGACAAAATAATTCCTTAATAATGCATAATATGAAATGAATGCTCACTTCATATAAATTTTCACTTTTTTTTTTCTTTTTGCTTGGTGGACTGAATATGTGTTTCAAGATTTTTGAAAATCTTATCTCTTTTGGGCACCTGGGTGGCTCAGTCAGTTAAGTGGCTTACTCTTGATTTCGGTTCAGCTCATGATCTCAGGGTCCTGGAATGGAGCCCTGAGCCCCATTGCCTAGCTAGGCCCCATGCTCAGCAGGGAGTCTGCTTCTCTCCTGGTCTCTGCCCAGCTCCCTGCTCACACTCCCCTGTGCATTCTCTCTGTCTCAAATTGTCTTTAAAAAAAGAAAATGTTATCTCTTTCAAATTTCTTCCTCTGTTCATTTCTTAATGTGTATAGGTGTGATTTCTCCACATTTTCTTGAATCAAATTTACTAGTAATTTGTTAATTACATATTATAATAAAGGGGTTTGGATTTTAAATCATTACTTATTATGATTTATGCTACTATTTTTTCTACTTATTCCCATTAATCTTGGCCCTTTATTTCCCTTCTTGTACTGTCTTTGGCTTACTTTGCTGTGTTTTTATTTTTTTATTTTTATTTTTTTTTTTAGTGCTTAAGCTCAATATTTTATTTTTACTCCTCAATTTATCCTACTTAAACTGTTCAATACTATGAATTTTCCTCTCATTCCTGCTTTAAATGGACCACATGGATTCTATTATGTAGCTTTGTTTTCTTAGAAATTTTATATTTTTTTCTTCTTACTGTAGTCTTTTTCTTTTTGTTTTCTTGTTTTTAAGATTCCACTCATTCATTCATTCATTCATTCGAGACACAGAGAGAGAGACAGAGTCAGAGAGGGAGAATCAGGCTCCCCATGGAGACCCATGCAGGGCTCAATCCCAGGACTCTGAGGTCATGACCTGAGCCAAAGACAGATACTGAACCACTGAGCCACCCAAGGTGCCACTTACTGTAGTTTTTTAATAGAGGTTTTATTTTGTGTTAATTTTAAATTGAAGAGTTGTTTCTAATATTTTCTAGAATTAATTGTTTGTGATCAAAATTATCTATATTACTCTACTTTGTAGAACTCAGAACTCAGTGTGAATCTAGTATATGACCAACTGGGAAATTTCTACTGTTCTGAGAAGCTGTATTCTATGTAATAAGGGTGTAAAATTGAAAATATATTCATGAGATTTATGTAAATGCTATTTAGATTTTCCATCTCTTAATGTTTGTTGTTTATTCTATTTGTTGTCCACTTTGATCTATTGTGTGTTGAAAGTGGTATATTAAAATCTCTTATCCTAGGGCACCTGGGTGGCTCAGTGGTTGACCATCTGCCTTTGGCTCAGGTCGTGATCCTGGGGTCCTGGGATTGAGTCCCACATCAGGCTTCTCACAGGGAGCCTGCTTCTCCCTCTGCCTATGTCTCTGCCTCTCTCCGTGTGTCTCTCATTAAAAAATAAATAAAATGTTTTTTAAAAAATCTCTTATCCTTCTATTAGTACTTTGTTTCTGCTAAATCTCCTTGAATCTCCTGTAGTTTTCCTTAATAATGGCTGGTAGGTTTCATTAAGTATAATATATCCCTTGTGAATTGTGGCATACTGCATCCAATTCTATTTTGTCCCATATAGTAATTAGCACCTCTTTTTTAATTTTTTTTTTATGATAGTCACACACAGAGAGAGAGAGGTAGAGACACAGGCTGAGGGAGAAGCACCAGGAGCCCGACGTGGGATTCGATCCCGGGTGTCCAGGATCACGCCCTGGGCTGAAGGCAGGTGCTAAACCGCTGCGCCACCCAGGGATCCCAGCACTTCTTTTTTTATTGTTTAACAAACCCTTACCAAAGAATTGTTTTGCTATAAAAAGTTCAGACAATATGTATATGACAAAGGTCCTGCCTTCAATGAATTTACAGTTTCTAGATACCTCCTCAGGGAGAGATAGAGTACTACCTAATTATGGAATAAAAATAATATTATAAAAGATTTAAAAATAAACACATCAGTAACAACAGCAAAGGCTTCTAACTGTTAGTATAACATGGTAAAAAAAAAAAAAAAAAAAAAAAAAAAAAAAAAACAGGAAACAAATTTCCTAGTAATAGTAGACTGATCTTAAGGATTCACAAGAGGAGAATGCTGTCTTCCCCATTATCTGGCCCACTGAAAAAAATCCTTGGATAAAAGATGGCTAGCTGAAAGAAAGCAATAAGCAAATTACTAAATCAACTTATAATGGATCTGAACAGAGATGAGTAAATCATAAATTAGAGTAGAGTAATCAAAGATATCTTAAAAAGAATCACCATTGAATCTATAACATTGATTGGACTTTTTGAATATATAAATAAATACTGTATCAGGAAGTAGAGGTGGTTATTACAGGGAGAACTGAAAGGAAAACATATGGAGGAATTCATGAAATGAATATCTTAAAGTAAGGATACTTATACACATTTATATATAACATATATTTTAATATTTTACATAATACTGCAGTATAGTTTATATTTGTAATATTTCCTTACATGTGTACCAGTTACATGTATACTAAATGCGTAATAAAGGTTTATATATATCTACATATTTTATTTATATAGATCCATGCTTCTACTGTGAGACCATGATGAAATTAATGTTAAATTATGGAAAAACAAGAACAAACTCAGTTAAAGATCATAAGGTCTTTTTAATGGTTAAGATTCAGAGACTGCTAGATCATATGAGAAGCATACATGGTCTAATATGGACTTAAAGACTTTCCAGTTCAAGGATGAGCAAGGATGACAGCTGGCTAATCCTATTTATAAGGATATCTGGCTCCTTAAGCACCTTGTTTTCTGAAGAAGCTGTAGGTAACCGGATAGTTGCCCCACCCTTTTCCAAGTAACTGCTACTTAACCATCCCAGCAAATCCCAGCTTGTTTGAGACAAGGCTGAGTGAGCTGTAAGTAAACTACCCACAAGTGGTATCTCCCTTGCCGGACATGTTTTGGGGTCTGTTGGAAGCATTACTGTTGGAAAAGCAACTATGTAATAAGGTTCCCAAGACATTTATTTTTTTTTCTTTACCATGATATATAATGTTATGGAATATATAAATTCATTATGCTATGGATTGGAACTATAAAATTAACTGATGTTTCAATGAACACATAGATTTTAGCATCTAACAGATTTAAAAGAAAAAGAATGCCTTCTTTATTAAATACAGTAGGGATACTGTTTATATTCCAGCCATTTAAAATCATTTTAAATGATCTGAAGTAAATAAAGATTACACATAAATATACAATTTTGCATTTAAAAACATACTCCATATTATAAACAGAGGGTTAAATGTTAGGGTTTTGAGGTGAATCTGAAAGATGTCAGTATTATTTATTGTTAAATATTTATGAGCCCACTGGTAAGGACAAATCATTTTCCTAATCTATTTCACTAATAGAAATTATTTATAAGTACATCATTAATTATTTACATTTTCCTGGCATTATGTTTGCATTAATAATTTAAAAATATATAATTATCTATTAAATCATCTAAATATGATTTAACTTCATTTATCTTTTGTAACACAAATAGCAAGTTGATCATTAACTATAGTCCTATAAAATAAGGTATTCTGCTATAACAAGCTTGGGTGTTTAGAAAGAGTAGTGACAAGAGCTTGCATATCTATCTTTTTACTGAATATGTGCATGGTATAATTAATTTTCTTAAAGTTTCTGGAGTTTCAGACCTGTAAGGCTTTTGTCCACTAGTTACTATATACCCTAAGGTCTCTGGCATGTAGAAAGCAAATTTCTTTCTACAAGTTGCCAATTAAGTCAATGCCCTCAGAACCAAATGCCTTTCTATATACAGCAAGTAAAGACTGATTTTGTTCTGGGAATCACTAAACATTCTCACTGAAAACTTCAAGAAGATTTACTGCTGAAGAAAATGTATATCATGGCAGCTTTGTCTTCCCTCAGTTATGATATCCAAGATTGGAGCATCCTTTCATGAGTATTTCCAGAGTTTCTTGGTCTGGAAGTTGTATCTATAATTATAATCCAAATATAGAAAATATTAAGCCAATATTATTATCCAGGTTTCTTGGTCTGCAAAAAAATTAGGAGTTGGGGTGAGAAAGCCTGTTAAGATCTTTTTAACAAGCTGTTTGGAAAGATTCAGTGTTTAGGATACTGAGATGTTATCAGCTCATTAACTTTATTTTTTTTTTAAAGATTTTATTTATTTCTTCATGAGAGACACAGAGAGGCAGAGACAGAGGCAGAGGGAGAAGCAGGTTCCATGCTGGGAGCCTGATGTGGGACTTGATCCTGGAACTCCGGGATCATGCCCTGAGCTGAAGGCAGATGCTCAATTGCTGAGCCACTCAGGCTCCCCAGCTCATTCATTTTAAATAGAAAAACACTTTGCATACTTTATACATATTTGATAATGAGCCAAAGTAAGAATAAACATAATGTGACTTATAAGTGCAATCATTAATTTCAAAATCTTTGAGCTATGGGACACCTGGGTGGCTCAGTTGGTGTACCATATTTGAGCTCAGGTCATGATCTCATGGTTTTGGGATTGAGCTCTGTGCTCAGCAGGGAGTCGGCTCGAGGATTCTCTTTCCATCTCCTTTAGGCCCTCCATCTATATGTGTGTTCTCTTTCTCTCAAGTAAATAAATCTCAAAATATATATTTATTTCTGAGCTGAAATCTCCAAATATCATCTTTCCTTACAGTTCATTATGGACTTAATTGAGCCCTCTTACTATTCATACACTGATGTACTAACTCCCAAGTACCTCAGAAAATGCCTGGGGGTACCTGGGTGGCTCAGTCGGTTAAACATCTGCCTTTGGCTCAGGTCATGATCCCAGGGTCCTGGGATTAGACCTGCACTGGGTTCCTTGCTCAGCAGGGAGCCTTCTTCTCTCTCTTTCTCTGCCCCTCCTCCTCCTTGTGCTCTCTCATTCTTTCTCTCTAAAAAAAAAAGAAAAGAAAAGAAAAGAAAAAACGAAAAAGAAAAAGAAAAAAGAAAAAGACAAAGAAAAAGAAAAAGACAAAGACAAAGAAAAAGAAAAAGAAAGAAAGAAATGCCTGTAGTCGAGACAGGGTTTTCAAAGGGGTAATTAAAGTAAAATGAGGTTAAGACAGGGGGCCTTAAACCAGTGTAACTGGTTTCCTTAGAAAATTAAGAGACACACAAATACCATGTGAAGACACATGAAGAAGATGGCCACTTTACAAGCCAAGACAAAGGCTTCAAAAGAAACCTACTCTGCTGAATACCTTGATTTTGAACTTCTATCCCCCCAAATTATGGGAAAATAAATTTCTCTTATTTAAGCTACTTAGACTTTTTTTTAAAGATTTTATTCATTTATTCATGAAAGACACACAGAGAGAAAGGCAGAGACTTAAGCAGAGGGAGAAGCAGGCTCCAGGCAGGGAGCCTGATGTGGGACTCGATCCTGAGACTGTGGATCCCGCCCTGAGCCAGGGGCAGGTGCTAAACTGCTGAGCCACCCAGGCGTCCCGCTACTTAGTCTTTTTTAGGGCAACCGTAGCAAACTAACAGACAGAACTTATCTTTTTGGCATCCTCATCACAAATCCCGGATTGTATTCTGCATGTACAATTCTAATTGTTTGGATCTAGGGCCCTCTTTTTTTTTTTTAATTAACTTTTATTGGTGTTCAATTTACCAACATACAGAAAAACACCCAGTGCTCATCCCGTCAAGTGTCCGCCTCAGTGCCCGTCACCCATTCCCCTCCAACACCTGCCCTCCTCCCCTTCCACCACCCCTAGTTCATTTCCCCGAGTTAGGAGTCTTTATGTTCTGTCTCCCTTCCTGATATTTCCCAACATTTCTTTTCCCTTCCTTTATATTCCCTTTCACTATTATTCATATTCCCCAAATGAATGAGAACATACACTGTTTGCCCTTCTCCGATTGACTTATTTCACTCAGCATAATACCCTCCAGTTCCATCCACGTTGAAGCAAATGGTGGGTATTTGTCGTTTCTAATTGCTGAGTAATATTCCATTGTATACATAGACCACATCTTCTTGATCCATTCATCTTTCGATGGACACCGAGGCTCCTTCCACAGTTTGGCTATTGTGGACATTGCTGATAGAAACATCGGGGTGCAGGTGTCCCGACGTTTCATTGCATCTGAATCTTTGGGGTAAATCCCCAACAGTGCAATTGCTGGGTCGTAGGGCAGGTCTATTTTTAACTCTTTGAGGAACCTCCACACAGTTTTCCGGAGTGGCTGCACCAGTTCACATTCCCACCAACAGTGTAAGAGGGTTCCCTTTTCTCCGCATCCTCTCCAACATTTGTTGTTTCCTGCCTTGTTAATTTTCCCCATTCTCACTGGTGTGAGGTGGTATCTCATTGTGGTTTTGATTTGTATTTCCCTGATGGCAAGTGATGCAGAGCATTTTCTCATGTGCATGTCGGCCATGTCCATGTCTTCCTCTGTGAGATTTCTCTTCATGTCTTTTGCCCATTTCATGATTGGATTGTTTGTTTCTTTGGTGTTGAGTTTAATAAGTTCTTTATAGATTTTGGAAACTAGCCCTTTATCTGATATGTCATTTGCAAATATCTTCTCCCATTCTGTAGGTTGTCTTTTAGTTTTGTTGACTGTATCCTTTGCTGTGCAAAAGCTTCTTATCTTGATGAAGTCCCAATAGTTCATTTTTGCTTTTGTTTCTTTTGCCTTTGTGGATGTATCTTGCAAGAAGTTACTGTGGCCTAGTTCAAAAAGGGTGTTGCCTGTGTTCTCCTCTAGGATTTTGATGGAATCTTGTCTCACATTTAGATCTCTCATCCATTTTGAGTTTATCTTTGTGTATGGTGAAAGAGAATGGTCCAGTTTCATTCTTCTGCATGTGGATGTCCAATTTTCCCAGCACCATTTATTGAAGAGACTGTCTTTCTTCCAATGGATAGTCTTTCCTCCTTTATCAAATATTAGATGACCATACATTTCAGGGTCCACTTCTGGGTTCTCTATTCTGTTCCATTGATCTATGTGTCTGTTTTTGTGCCAGTACCACACTGTCTTGATGACCACAGCTTTGTAGTACAACCTGAAATCTGGCATTGTGATGCCCCCAGCTATGGTTTTCTTTTTTAAAATTCCCCTGGCTATTCGGGGTCTTTTCTGATTCCACACAAATCTTAAAATAATTTGTTCTAACTCTCTGAAGAAAGTCCATGGTATTTTGATAGGGATTGCATTAAACGTATAAATTGCCCTGGGTAACATTGACATTTTTACAATATTAATTCTGCCAATCCATGAGCATGGAATATTTTTCCATCTCTTTGTGTCTTCCTCAATTTCTTTCAGAAGTGTTCTATAGTTTTTAGGGTATAGATCTTTTACCTCTTTGGTTAGGTTGATTCCTAGGTATCTTATGCTTTTGGGTGCAATTGTAAATGGGATTGACTCCTTAATTTCTCTTTCTTCAGTCTCATTGTTAGTGTATAGAAATGCCATTGATTTCTGGGCATTGATTTTGTATCCTGCCACGCTACCAAATTGCTGTATGAGTTCTAGCAATCTTGGGGTGGAGGCTTTTGGGTTTTCTATGTAGAGTATCATGTCATCGGCGAAGAGGGAGAGTTTGACTTCTTCTTTGCCAATTTGAATGCCTTTAATGTCTTTTTGTTGTCTGATTGCTGAGGCGAGGACTTCCAGAACTATGTTGAACAGCAGTGGTGAAGGTGGACATCCCTGTCTTGTTCCTGATCTTAGGGGAAAGGCTCCCAGTGCTTCCCCATTGAGAATGATATTTGCTGTGGGCTTTTCGTAAATGGCTTTTAAGATGTCAAGGAAAGTTCCCTCTATCCCAACACTCTGAAGGGTTTTGATCAGGAATGGATGCTGTATTTTGTCAAATGCTTTCTCTGCATCTAATGAGAGTATCATATGGTTCTTGGTTTTTCTCTTGCTGATATGATGAATCACATTGATGGTTTTACGAGTGTTGAACCAGCCTTGTGTCCCAGGGATAAATCCTACTTGGTCATGGTGAATAATTTTCTTAATGTGTTGTTGGATCCTATTGGCTAGTATCTTGTTGAGAATTTTTGCATCCATGTTCATCAGGGATATTGGTCTGTAATTCTCCTTTTTGGTGGGGTCTTTGTCTGGTTTTGGAATTAAGGTGATGCTGGCCTCATAAAACGAATTTGGAAGTACTCCATCTCTTTCTATCTTTCCAAACAGCTTTAGTAGAATAGGTATGATTTCTTCTTTAAACGTTTGATAGAATTTCCCTGGGAAGCCATCTGGCCCTGGACTCTTGTGTCTTGGGAGGTTTTTGATGACTGCTTCAATTTCCTCCCTGGTTATTGGCCTGTTCAGGTTTTCTATTTCTTCCAGTTTTGGTAGTTTGTGGCTTTCCAGGAATGCGTCCATTTCTTCTAGATTTCCTAATTTATTGGCGTACAGCTGTTCATAATATGTTTTTAAAATCGTTTGTATTTCCTTGGTGTTGGTAGTGATGTCCCCTTTCTCATTCATGATTTTATTAATTTGAGTCTTCTCTCTCTTCTTTTTAATAAGGTTGGCTAATGGTTTATCTATCTTATTAATTCTTTCAAAGAATTAACTCCTGGTTCTGTTGATCTGTTCCACAGTTCTTTTGGTCTCGATATCATTGAGTTCTGCTCGAATTTTAATTAACTGTCTTCTTCTGCTGGGGGTGGGGTCTATTTGTTGCTTTTTCTCTAGTTCCTTTATGTGTAAGGTGATCTTTTGAATTTGAGATCTTTCCAGTTTTTGAATGGATGCTTGTATTGCGATGTATTTCCCCCTCAGGACTGCTTTTGCTGCATCCCAAAGATTTTGAACGGTTGTATCTTCATTCTCATTAGTTTCCATGAATCTTTTTAATTCTTCCTTAATTTCCTGGTTGACCTTTTCATCTTTTAGCAGGATGGTCCTTAACCTCCACGTGTTTGTGGTCCTTCCATACTTCTTGTTGTGATTAAGTTCTAATTTCAAGGCATTATGGTCTGAGAATATACAGGGGACTATCCCGATCTTTTGGTATCGGTTCAGACCCGATTTGTGACCCAATATGTGGTCTATTCTGGAGAAAGTTCCATGTGCACTTGAGAAGAATGTGTATTCAGTTGAGTTTGGATGTAAAGTTCTGTAGATATCTGTGAAATCCATCTGGTCCAGTGTATCATTTAAAGCTCTCGTTTCTTTGGAGATGTTGTGCTTAGAAGACCTATCCAGGGTAGAAAGAGCTAGATTGAAGTCACCAAGTATAAGTGTATTATTATCAAGGTATTTCTTGAGTTTGGTTATTAATTGGTTTAAATATTTGGCAGCTCCCACATTCGGGGCATATATATTGAGGATTGTTAAGTCCTCTTGTTGGATAGATCCTTTGAGTATGAGATAGTGTCCCTCTTCATCTCTCACTACAGTCTTCGGGGTAAATTTTAATTTATCTGATATAAGGATGGCAACCCCTGCTTTCTTTTGAGGACCATTTGAATGGTAAATGGTTCTCCAACCTTTTATTTTCAGGTTGTAGGTGTCCTTCTGTCTAAAATGAGTCTCTTGTAGACAGCAAATAGATGAGTCCTGCTTTTTTATCCAGTCTGAAACCCTGCGCCTTTTGATGGGGTCATTAAGCCCGTTCACGTTCAGAGTTACTATTGATAGATATGAGTTTAGTGTCATCATATCTATTCAGTCCTTGTTTTTGTGGATTGTTCCACTGAACTTCTTCTTAAAGGGGAATTTTAAGAGTCCCCCTTAAAATTTCTTGCAGACCTGGTTTGGAGGTCACATATTCTTTCAGTTCCTGCCTGTCTTGGAAGCTCTTTATCTCTCCTTCCATTTTGAATGAAAGCCTTGCTGGGTAAAGTATTCTTGGTTGCATGTTCTTTTCATTTAGGACCCTGAATATATCCTGCCAGCCCTTTCTGGCCTGCCAGGTCTCTGTGGAGAGGTCTGCTGTTACCCTAATATTCCTCCCCATAAAAGTCAGGGACTTTTTTTCTCTTGCTGCTTTAAGGATCTTCTCCTTATCTTTGGAATTTGCAAGCTTCACTATTAAATGTCGAGGTGTTGAACGGTTTTTGTTGATTTTAGGGGGGATCTCTCTATTTCCTGGATCTGAATGCCTGTTTCCCTTCCCAGATTAGGAAAGTTTTCAGCTAGGATTTGTTCAAATACATATTCTGGCCCTCTGTCCCTTTCGGCGCCCTCAGGAACCCCAATTAAACGTAGGTTTTTCTTCCTCAGGCTGTCATTTATTTCCCTTAATCTATCCTCATGATCTTTTAATTGCTTGTCTCTTTTTTCCTCAGTTTCCCTCTTTGCCATCAACTTGTCTTCTATGTCACTCACTCGTTCTTCCACCTCGTCAAGCCTCGTCGTTAGGACTTCTAGCTTGGATTGCATCTCATTTAATTGATTTTTAATTTCTGCCTGATTGGATCTAAATTCTGCAGTCATGAAGTCTCTTGAGTCCTTTATGGTTTTTTCTAGAGCCACCAGTAGCTGTAAAATAGTGCTTCTGAATTGGCTTTCTGACATTGAATTGTAATCCATATTTTCTAACTCTGTGGGAGAGTGGGCTGTTTCTGATTCTTTTTTTTGAGGTGAGGTTTTCCTTCTAGTCATTTTGCTCAGTGCAGAGTGGCCAAAAACAAGTTGTATTGGGAAAAGGAGAAAAAGAGAGAGAAGGAAAGAAAAGAGAAAAAGAAAAAAGAGAAAGAAGAAAAAAAAGGGGAAAAAGAGAAGAAAAAGAAAGAAAAAGAAAGAAAGGAGAAAAAAGAAAAAAAAGGGGGGGGTGGGGGAAGCCATCAGAAATCAAGAAGAAAGAGAGAGAAAAAAAAAAGCACAAAACAAAACAAAACAAAAAAAAACAAAAACAAAAAAAACACGGGGGAGTATCTTCCGATTCTGTGTACTTTAAGTCCCTTGACTTCCCCTGGAACTCGTCCGTGTCGCTGGTCTTCTGGGGGAGGGGCCTGCTGTGCTGATTCTCAGGTGTTAGCACTTGGGGGAGCTGCTCTGCCCCTGCCTGGTGCAGGACTCAGTGGGGGTTGTTCACCCCGTGAGGCCCCGGGAGGAAGCCACAGTGGCGGGGGCAGCTCTGGGACCCTGGAGTCAGCTCCCGCAGTAGCTCCGGGGCTCTCCGTCTGCAGGGCCTGGGGGCTCCCGGGCGGGGCCGCTGATCTGCTCAGTTCCAGGCAGGAGCGTCCTTGCTGTCCTGGGCCCTCCCGGCCTCTGCCTGTCCCTGGGGGAGGCCGGATCCTGGGCTGTGTCCCAGCGCCCTGTGCTCTGGGGCCTGCGCTGTTGGATTCGCGCTCCCGCCCCGCAGCCCCCTCCGCGGAGGATCTAGGGCC
Source organism: Vulpes vulpes (assembly GCF_048418805.1). Classification (NCBI taxonomy): domain Eukaryota; kingdom Metazoa; phylum Chordata; class Mammalia; order Carnivora; family Canidae; genus Vulpes; species Vulpes vulpes. The sequence continues at coordinate 104,552,975 of NC_132783.1, read as the reverse complement.
CTCTAATGTGGCACTTGAAGCAAGAGTTGAAGACAGTTATATAAAGACAGCTTCTTTATCGAGTAGTAGCCATTCAAATAGGGTTCAGATTTTAATTGCTTACCACTTTGGCTTTGGGTAACAATACCATTTTTAGTATTTAATTTAAGGAAGACAGTTTATGCAAATAACCTCCTTGAATGCTTTATTAACAGAGTCTTTCTACAACCTTTCCTGACAGCCTGGGTACCATTGGGTATTCAAGTTAATCTGAAGGTTAAACCTCCCTGTAGATTTCTAAAAGGGAGCATTAACATGGCCCCAAACTAGGAATCTTAGTGGAAAAAAAAGCAAGCCCTCTCATCCTAAAAACCGTCTTATTTTCCAAACCTTGGCCTGGTGTAAAGGATCTATTTATCTATTTCTATATCTATATCTATAGGAATGTATAAATAAGCTTATAGACTACCTCAAAGTACTGTATCCACAAGTTTTGTCAATTTGATGGTTCATTCTGGGATAATCTTGACCCCACAGCCTTATAATTTTTGAACCTGTAATTAAACATACTAAGTATGCAGAGCTGTGTACTGATTTCCAGCTATGTGGTTTCAGGTTACAAATGTTGAAAAAATGTTAACTGCTTCCAACACAAGATGACCCAAGGGGACACTTTAGGACAATGGGAGCTACTGTGCATAAGAAACAGGGCTGATGGCAACATGTGTATCTTTTTAATTTGAGGATTATGTTGGAAATGAAACATAATCTCCAAGGTGAATAAGTGCTTCTGCTCGAGTACTTAACCCTAGCAGAAATTACCTGATTGAAACTAGCATAAATTACCTGATTGTTATTAACTGGTGTTAAACTTCTCTGCACTTTTAACACTTATTATATTGGAAACTATGATTTTTTCCATGTATTCATGGATGATTAGAATGCCCCTTTATATTTAACATTTTAAAATCATATGCATTGAGTCTTTACCAATATATCAATATAGCCATTAAAAATATGAGTGGAAAGTTATCTTGGTAGGAACTCAGCCCAATATGTATTAAGACAGTTGCCTAAATTTCAGCAATAAGCTATGGGCATTACATTGGTCTGTTCTAAACAACAACAAAATGCATTTCATAATAGTTTTTTAAAAACCGAATGGCAATATAGATTATGCAGCAGCAGCGCATGTACTCACACAGCACCACAGCATTTGGGTAATCTTTGTTTTGTACCAGTAGAAAGTTTTTCTCTGGACTTTAATCCAATTTTCAAATAATTGAATCCTAATGTGATTGGGCAAAATTCTTCATGATAAGGTAACTTCAACCAAAGTCTTGAAAGACTGAAATTTTTTAGCACTATGGCAAATTATTTTTAATTACAAATCTTCAGAACAAAGTGTTGTGAAGGTCAAATTATTAATAAATTTCTGAAAATGTCAGTGCTTCGATAATACCACAAATACAATGTTAGCTCTCTTTCTGAATATATACTTCATAAATTTATATATATATATATATGTATATATATATAAATGTATAACTCTGAAATTGCCATGAACATTTCCAAATCTCACAGTATTTTCTAGAAAAATGTAAGCTAAACCTTGGTGAATGTGACATTAATTTATTACACATATGAGCAATGGAATAACTTATCAAAGTCTTTTAGGACACTAAGGCCAGAAACAAAGCCATCAGCATGCAATCAAACACCATTTCAAACATTAGTTTTAAAATATCTGTTTCCTAAATAACGTTCAGAATTGTTAGATCATTTGAAGGGACAGTGGGTGGGATTGGAGGTTTGTTAGGCAACCTTTGAATATTGCTTGAGGAAAAACAGTATCCAAGTGGCTCCAGAATTTCTCAACTACTCCTGTCTTCCAATCAAAAAGAATTTAGAGAAGATCAGAGCTATAAAGAAACACAAGAAACTGGTGACAAAATCGCCTTTAAAGAAGAGAACTGATGGATTGAGAAGCATGGATGTAAAGGAGATCTGATTTTCACTGGAAACCACTTGTTTCTTTTTGGTTTTGCTCCATGTGATGTACCATCTACTTTTAAATTGCTAATCTATTTTTTATGAAGAAAAAGCCAGAAATTAATATTTCAATGTGACTCTCTTAATTATAAATCTTGGCAACTAACTAATAGTTTTTAAAAATAAAAGCATCACAATTCCAGATTTCAAGATACCAGTACAAAAGCTGTAGTAAGCAAAACAGTATGGTACTGGTACAAAAATAGACACATTAATCAATAGAACAGAACAGAGAGCCCAGAAATAAACCCATGGTCATATGGTCAGTTAATCTTTGAAAAAGGAGGCAAGAATATATAATGGGAAAAAGACAGTTTCTTCAACAAATGATGTTGGGAAAATTGGGTACCTGCTACATGTAAAATAAACTGAGCTATTTTCGTATATCATACATAAAAATAAATTCAAAAAGAATTAAGGACCTAAATGTGAGACCTGAAACCATAAAAGTCCTAGGAGAGAGCACAGACAGTAATTTCACTGATATTAGTCATAGCAACATTTTTCTAGTTACGTCTCCTGAAGCGAGGTAAACAAAAACAAAAATAAACTACTAGGACAATATCAAAATAAAAAGCTTCTGCACAGCAAAGAAAACAATCAATAAAACTAAAATAACCTTCTGAATTGGGAAATATATTTGCAAATGGCATATCTGATAAAAGGTTAGTATCCAAAACATATAAAGGACTTATACAAAACACCAAAAATCAAATAATCCGATTAAAAATTGGCAGAAGGGCAGCCTGGGTGGCTCAGCAGTTTAGCACTGCCTTCAGCCCAGGGCGTGATCCTGGATACCAGGGATGGATTCCCATGCTGGGCTCCCGGCATGGAGCCTGCTTCTCCTTCTGCCTGTGTCTCTTCTTGTCTCTCTCTCTCTCTCTCTCTCTCTGTTTCTCTCCCTGTCTCTCATGAATAAATAAATAAAATATTTTATAAAATAAAAATTGGCAGAAAACATGAATAGACATTTCTGTAAAGAAGACATATAGTTAGTTGGCCAACAGAGACACATTCTAGATGCTCAACCACTCATCAGGGAGAAACAAATCAAAACCACAATGAAATGTCACCTTGCACCTGTCAGAATGATTAAAATCAGATAACCTGAGTGGCTCAGTGGTTGAGCACCTGCCTTTGGCTCAGGTCATGATGTTGGGGTCCTGGGATCAAGTACCACATCAGGCTTTCTGTTCAGTGGGAAGCTTGCTTCTCCCACTGCCTATGTCTCTGCCTCTCCCTCTGTGTCTCTCATGAATATATTTTTTTAAAAAATCATATACCAAGAAACAAGTGTTAGTCAAACATGTAGAAAAAATAACCCTTGTGCACTGTTGGTGCAAATGTAAACTAGTGCAACCAATGGGGAAAATAGTATAGAGGTTCCTCAAAAATTAAAAATGGAATTACCTATGATCAAGTAATTCTACTACTGGTGTTTACCCAAAGAATAAAAGAACATTAGTTTGAAAAGATACACACATTCCCTATGTTTATTATGGTTTTATTTACCATGGGCAAATTATGGAAAAAGCCCAATATCATTATCAATAGATGAATGGATAAAGAATTGTGGAATACTACTCAGCATAAAAATATTACATAAAAATATTACCATAAAAAATAAATCTTACCATTTGCAGCAACATGGATAGATCTAGAGGCTTTAATCCTAAGTCAAGTCAATCAGATAAGACAAATGCTATTTCAATTATACAAAGAAAAAAAGAGACATACCAAGGAACAGACTCTTAACTATAGAGAATAAAACTGATGGTTACCAAAGGGAGGTGGCTGTAGTGGGTGGGTAAAACAGATGAAGAAGAATAAAAGTACACTTTTGATGATCACTGAGAAGTGTATAGAATTGTTGAATTATTATATTTTACACATGAAACTCAAAATAATACTGTACGTTAACTATAAAGGAATTGAAATTTTAAAAATAATGAAAACCCCTTCTAAAAGGGTAGAAAATTTAAAGTAATAATTCAAAGAATACATATTGATTTTCTCTGTCACATCAAGAACCAACACTATCCTAGGCAAATAAAACATTCATTAGCCAAATCTGGTCTATGGTCTACAAGTTGAAAACCTCTAATTTAGACTAATGTGATACTTATGTTCCCTTGAGGAGGGAATAAAAGATACTTGATAAGTATTGATTCCTTCTCAAATTGCTGAACTGTGCACCTGCCTGTGTGTGTTGTATGTTTTTGGGGTGAGAGAAATGGAGAGTTGCCTTCTACATTATGTTAGATCAGGATGATTATTATCAGAATGATTTCAAATGATGAAGCAATATCAGTACTTCCATCCACAAATTGGTAGGCAAAGACGAAAGATACAGGAGTATAAATAGCAACGATCCAGTGGTTGAGAAACATGCATGTGTGTGTGTGTGTGTGTGTGTGTGGAATTGACTAGAAGGTTATGTAGTGTGCAACCCCCAGGAATAAGAAATGATTGGAGTTGATGAAATAGACTTCAGTGGTGATACTATTTATAACTCAATCACCACTGTTCTGATTAATTTCTACCAGTTGTATCGTCATGGCTTAAGTCTGTCAGTATTCTCAGTGTTTTACCTGTATTATCTGCTTTAGTTCTTATGAGTACGGATAGATACTGTTTTATACCATTTTAAAGGTGAAGAAAATGAAGCTTAGAGAGATTAGAGAATTTGCTAACAGGGGTTCCTGAACACAAATTACGAAGTCTGTGTTCCTACCATTTCACTGTGTTTTTCTTTTTCTTTTTCTTTAAAGATTGTATTTATTTATTCATGAGAGACACAGAGAGAGATTGAGAGGCACAGACACAGGCAGAGGGAGAAGCAGGCTGCATGCAGGGAGCCCAACATGGGACTTGATCCCGGGTCTCCAAGATCACACCTGGACTGAAGGCGGCTGAGCCACCCGAGCTGCCCTCACTGTGTTTTTCTTAAAAACCCATAGAGGGATCCCTGGGTGGCGCAGCGGTTTAGCGCCTGCCTTTGGCCCAGGGCGTGATCCTGGAGACCCGGGATCGAATCCCACGTCGGGCTCCCGGTGCATGGAGCCTGCTTCTCCCTCTGCCTATGTCTCTGCCTCCATAAATAAATAAAAATTAAAAAAAAAAAAAGCCCATAGAAACAATATGTTTCAATTGGTCATCAGAGGATGTTTCAAAATTTAGTTTTAGTTTTTTTTTCTTTTTCAGCATTTGAGTATGTATGTACTCCAAGTTCTCCACTCTTCATAGTATTCCCTCTTATGTTACATCTGTTGGTTCATGTATTGATACTACCTGACTTTCAGACTGTTGGTATTGTTTCTTCCTAACCCGCCCTACAAATGTGGCAGATAATTATAGGATATTAAATAGTAAAAGCATCTAGTCAGCACATGGTATATGATAGATAATAGGTTTGTCTCCCTTTTTTTCTTGAAAGCAGGATACTTCTAGACCATGTTACTATTTGGGTGAAATTGGGGAATATACTTCGATTATTTTAGGCCTGTATTGTAAAGTGGAAAGTGTAAGAGAGGAAATCCTGTTTGAGTTTTAAAACAACTAATTTATCCTGTTACCTCCTAATATAGTGACACACATTTGGCTTGTTCCTACAATTTGGTCTTGAATTTAAAAATAAAACAGATTTTATGCTATGATCCTTCCAAGTTGATTTTTTTTAAAGCTGAATGGTTATGTGTGTAATACCAGTGAAGATTACATTTATGCATCATACATATGCAAATATCATAGGTGTTTGTAGATGATCTTCTGATGGTACAATCAGCATGAGCACCTACATTTCAAACTGGAGACATGAAATCTTAGATTTCATTGTGAGTCGGAACCAGTATGGAGAATCAGCAAAAACAGAGTAATTTCTTAAGTTTTCAATTGCTTTAATTCTAGAACAGATAAGCAGAAGAAATAAGTATATTTTTAGACAGAATGGGTAAAGCAGACATATTAGTTTTTCCATTGTATCACTGTATAACAAATTAGCACAGACTTGAGACTTAAAAGAACATCCACTTCATTACATCTTAGTTCTGTAGATCTGAAGTCTGGGTGTGGACTAGCTGGGTCTTACTCAGGGTTTTATCAGGCCACAATCATGGTGCTGATTGGATTTGTATTTTCATCTGAGGCTCAGAGTCCCCTTGCAGTCTCTCCCTGGTTGTTAGCAGAATTCATTTTCTTTCAGTTGTGTCAGGGGGGACCCCACTTACTTGCTGCTTATTCTCAACTTATAGAGGCAGCCTGCTGTTCTGTGCCATGTTAAGACTCCCCAAAACATGTAATTTTGCTCATTTTAGGACCAACAGGAGAGCATTCATAACAGCTTAAGAACTCTGACTTTTCTCTCCTTGCTCTCACCTCTAGATCACCTTTCAAAACTCATCTGATTACATAAGGCCTACCTGTACTCAAGGGGAGGGGATTATACAGAGCATGCACACCAAGTGGCAGGAATTTTGGTGTCTATATTAGAATCTGCCTTTTACAGCAGCAGAATTAAACAGAATCTTGCTATAGGAACCCCAACAATGTTAGAGTTTTTCTCAACTTATTTTTACCAAGAGTAAAATGGAATATTGTGTTTGGGTATAATTGCTGCATGATACTCATTCACACAACCTGAAAATCACTGTTGTATGTATCTTTTTATATTGACTTTTAATACAATAAAATAAAATTATGTAGTATAATAAAGATAAATTTATTAATATAAAATTGTAAAATTTTATTTTATAAAATAAAAACTTTTACCATGTCCAGTGAATATAGTTTTTCTTTTCATTTGTAATCAATATTTAAATTAGATTAGACTGGACACAATTTCCTTGCATGGCAATATACATTCCACATGGGCTAAAAGTTAAGTATTTCATCTGACAAGTTAGTTATATTTTGCATGACACTTCGAATAACTGCTATTGATTCTTGATTACATTAATATCAATATTTATGCTGCCATAAACAATGTTTATGGCACTGTAATTGATAAGACTATTAATGCTACCTACTTGTGGGACCTGCAATTATATTGCTATAAATGTAATTTATAATTATAGTATCTAAATTTCATCCTAATGCTTGAATCCATAAAGCAATAATGTTTTTTTTACTCCAAAACTGGTGACTAATAAAATTTTTAAAAAGGAATTTGTTTAATTGGTAAAAAGATAGTAACTGCATTTTTTTTCTTTTTAGACCTTATCAGCTCTTTTTTTTGTTTTTGTTTTTGTTTTTGTCACCTATTCTTTCCATTATTTGCAAGATGGTCCTAGCATTAACTGGTGTAAAAATATATATTAACACTGATGAGTTAGCAATTCCATAACTTGAAGTTTTTCTAATATTTTGCCTGGCATGTATTTAATAGATATTTAATAAATTATGTGTTAAGATTTCCCCCTGGCTTATCCATAATGTAATGAGATACAGTGACAACTTTTGGTTTGGTATTCAAACCCTTTTTTTTGTTTGGTTTGTTTTAGTTTTAGAGTATTGAATGCTATTTTCAGAGAATAATTTATCATCCAGAAAAGGAGGATAAGAAATTTTTTTAGAAGATTGTCCCTTAGTTTATAGGAGCAATCCTACCCTGAAATCAAATTTGTAGTATGATTTTGATAAAGCAAACATCTGTAAAAGGTGAATTAAATCTCAGATTCATCTTTGCTTTAAATAGTCATACTGACTAATCATACTATTTTCTTATGGGAAACTATTTTCTTCCTCCCATTTCTCCCCCACTCCATTCCACAAATGACTGACAAAAAATTAATTAATTAAAAAATTGATTCCCAGAATTGTTGCTTCTAAGAAGCTGTTTGGAATATTTTGTATTGCAATATATTTAAGCAATTATAGGAAGAAAAAATGCACAAAAAATAAAAATTACATTTCCCCCCTTTTCTCTCCTGAATGGATATCTCCCAATAGTATAACTTTATCTTAACTTTATTAAGGGATTTTTTTTTTCACAGACCAAGATAATGAGATCTTGAAATAATAAGATGCTTAAAATTTTATATGTGTAAATCTTGCTACCTATTCTTCCAATGTTTTCAGTGGATTACTTACTCAGTACTTGACTACTTTGAATATATGATTTTTGTTGATTCAGGGTATAGATTTTCTCATTTCAAAATAAACTTATTTGCATAAAATTATATGTGATTTAAACATAAGTTTTGAATCTTTTACTTATTCTGTTGTTCTTTTAATTTGATAACAAATGTTGGAGTGCCTGGCTGGCTCAGTCTGTACAGCATTTAACTCTTGATTTGGGGGCTATGAGTTTGAGCCCCACAATGGGTGTAGAGCTTACCAAAAAAAAAAAAAAAGATAATAAATACCATCTTTATGGGATTAGATTGAAATTACTTTTTTTTTTTTTCTTTTTAAAGAGTTCCAGATCAATAACAAACACAGGAGGTTAGTCAGGAAAAGTCTACAATCAATAAAACTAGTATAAAAATCACATTTTGCTTTGATTTTTGTTTTAAAATTATAATTTGTTGAAATTTAGGGAGAATTAGCAAAGGAGGAAAGGGAATAAAAGTGTTGAGAATCAAATCTGATCTTAACATAAAGGTTGCTAGTTTTCAGCATGAATGAAATGTGCATGCTTTGAAAATATATGACTGTGGTCCAGCCTGAGTTTTCAGGAATTATGGCATGATGCAAGAAAGAATTCAGTTAAAGAAAAATTAAATAAGTGTTTATGTTGAGTAATACTCCTCCCAAAACACTTGGCTAGCAAGGTTGAGGGATGCATTAAATAAAAAGTTAAACAAAGAAGTCTTTCCAAGAGATGTCAAAGAAAAAAGTAAGGGTAAGTACCTAGAACTGTCTGTTACCCCAAATTTATGTAGTGAGAGTTCATTAATCTCAAACAAGAGGATTCATACTCTATTTAATAAGATAGCACATGGAGTTCCTTTCCATTTACAGTATGTTCCTAAAGGTGAAAACAGCAGGAAAATGAAATTACTTCATTTACTGGAATTACAGCTGCTTTTGTATAAAACTTTAATCATTTTATATATGACAACCTTGTGCTTAATGTTTTTAGAATATTCTTCATAAAACATTATTTAGCAAAAGCATACTCTCCCACTGAGCACATCACTGCTTTCAATGGCTGTGCTAATCTAGTTTGAATATATGCAACGTTTAATCTTAATTATGATGCTGAAGTCTATACAATGTTAATTATTCATTTCACATGCTCCCTCCACTTTATTGTAAATCCTAATTTGCTTAACAAAATGTAGCTTTTAATTAGAACTGTGGAACTGTTGGGGTGTTGGGGCAACGTGGTGTTTTGACTGTGTATGTATATGTGTCTGCGGGAGTACTTTCTGTTGGTTTGGAAATACATGTGAAAGGGTAGTGTTGGAATCAGAGAAGTCAAAAGTTTTTAATTCATATCAAATTCTCAGTTTTTTTGTAGTTAAACGGGGAAAACAAAAAGCCACACATGGTTGTGATTTCAATAGTGAATGATAGTTGGATTGTAATTAGTGTCTATATAGCTCTTTATTAATTGAATACAAACACACATACATACACATACAAAGGAAATGAAACAGGTCATTTTTTACCTATGCACACTGAATAGCTAAATGAAATAGTTCATTAGTTGACAATGATAGTGTTGTGTTAAACTCTTGAGATAGAAGAGAAAAATATATGATAAAAATGCAGGTAAAAAAACTTGGAAAAGTGATTTATATTTATTTTAAGTTTAAATATTTGAAACTCTCCAATGTTTCCCTAATTTCTGTTATTTGTGGATTTTAATATCACTTGTATAATGATTTTAATGTACTTTTTAAGTAATTAATTTTAAGCATTTAACATTTAAAATTTAAAAAAAATGCTTCAAAATAGAGTTTTATATCCCTGCTGTAATAGGTGATCATTATTGTGAAATGTAAGTAAATAGGAAACTATTAAAATGTATTTCATGTATCATCTATCAACATATAACCACCAGAGGATCCATTTTATACCATTTTTAAACAGTGTACACACTGACTTAGAACTCTAGGTAAGAAGTCAGATATCTCTAAGTTCTGCTTTGGTTAAGCTGTTTACAAAGACAAGAGATCTTAACTGTTTCATATACATTTACCGTAAATTGAGAAAGGTCATTTAAAAACTGAAACCAAAGAACTCCATGAAATCATAGAAATCCCTGTTGCTAATTTCATAGACTAAAGTTCTGTATACAAAAAATGAATTTATGATTGTAACTATGTGGTCATAAAATAAATTTTAAACATATACTCACACATATACCTCTAGATTGACTTATGAATACCTAGAGGTCTATAATATTCTAGTTTTTGTTAAGCTCCTCTTTCATAAAGAGTTCAAATAGGTTTGGCAAATGAATTAACAAAAACAATTAGTTTTGCCCTTAAAAGGCTGAACTCTCTACTGCTGTCCTCTTCTACCTTGTTCATCTGTTATAATGCTAATTTCTGTGTTTCACCAACATCCTCTTAATGTGGTAAAACTCCATTTCCAACTGTAGTACTCTTTGATCTCATTTCACTTCTTATGCCCAATCTCCTTGGACCCCTCTATCCATTTATTCATAAGTTTAATTTTTTTGTATCCAAAAAAACAAGTACATTAAAATAAATGACAGTGTATGGTTACAAATACTGCTATAGTTTGGTAAAAGTTTCAACAAGGAAAAAATCCATCTAAGAAGAGAGAGTAAATATTATAAACTATTATAAGGATCGTACATATATCTACATGTTAAGATTTTGATTTCTGATCAACAGGGGATAGACTGGCTTCCTCTGCCACTTGATTCTGAACTAAGTGGGTGTCCATATTCTATACACAGCTATGCTCACTGTGTTTAAATCTCATCTCTGTTGCTTACCAGCTGAGTAATTTCAGGAAGTTTATGCAACTTGTTATGGACCTCAATTTCTTCATCTATATAATTGATATAATAGTTCCTACCTCACAGAATTGCCTGGGGATGAAACATTTAAATATATGCAAAGCACTATAATCAGTAACTAGAACATGTGCTTTCTGCATAAGTGTTGGCTTCTATTTTTTATTAAAAAGGTACATCTTAGTTTATGAAAAAAACACTATTATTACAAAACACACAATGTTTCATATACTAATTGGTAAGAATAGTCCCCATGTACTATCTATTCTCTGCCTGAAGACTTTGAACTTAAAGTTTAAATCTTTTTTTTTAATTCATTAGAGACACAGAGAGTGTGGCAGAGACTTAGGCAGAAGGAGAAGCAGGCTCTCTGTGGGGAGCCTGATGTGGGACTGGATCCCAGGACCCCAGGATCATGACCTAAGCCAAAGGCAGATGCTCAACCCTGAGCCACCCAAGTGCACAAAGTCCAAATGTTCTTATTCCAAGAAAGAATTCTACTTGTTTCTTTCTTATGTCTGTTTTAAATATCTTAACAATATTTGTCAAAGGTTCAGGTAAAGCTTATGCTTTCAAGAAACATAAATAAAAAGAAATAGCTAATGATGTTGAGGGACATTATCCAAACTGGCTATTATAAATATTCAAAACCTCTGGATAATCACAAAAATTTCACTTAGGTTTCTTTCTTCATAAATTGTATAACCTCAATAAATCGCCTATAATTTAAGAATCCTGAAAATTAAGTAAAAAATTGTTTAAAAAATTTATGTTCCCATGTACCGTGTTGGCAAGTGCTATTCACCCCAAAGCCTTTTCTTTTTTAAAAAAAGGAGAGATTCCTTCCAACTCCGTTTATAATCTTAACGTGTTTCACATAGTACTTGCCCATAAGCTTTTCTATCTCCTTAATAACTATTTAGTTTTGTTTCTGATTCTTTCACTGTGTCCAGTGTAAAGAGCTAAGGAAGGAGAGAAGTGGACTACCTAACTAATCTTGAGATATTCACTTAGTTCAGAGTCCTTTAAGCCAATTTTCTTTTATTGAACTTTTACACCCTGGGGAATTCCCGAAGATTGTGAAGTTCTATGGAGCTTTCCTGAAACATAAGCCAGCCTGGCCCTTCTGTACCGCTCTTTGAAATGAAAAGCTCTGGCTTTTTAGTCTGAATTTAGTTCTATTCACTATCTCACCATCGCACTAAGCTGCTTCTGAAGTTTGCCCCCCACGCAGTTCTAAGTTCTAAAGCCACGTTGTCCACTTTCTTTTCTGTGCTGCTTTTCATGCGTCCTCTTTTGTCTGTAGGCTTTGCCATTCTGTTTAGGTATCACCCAGGATGCCATGTTCTGTCTGATGTTTTCTCAGCTGACCTCTGGGTCTGTGGGGAGCCTTGCAGCATCTTTTTCTTCTTCTTCTTTCCTGTTTTGTTGCCATGGATGATTTGGTAGAGATTTGCAATTTTTTTTTTTGGGAAGAGAATGCTTTGCTGTTTGGCAGCATTTTAGGGAGAAGTGTGGAAAATTATGTTTTAAAAATCATGGACTAATGTTTTATCTCCTATCATCTTCATAGTAACCCCTCTGTTCAGTCTTAATTACTCCCCATTTTTTTATACATGAAGATAAATAACTTACCTGCAGTCACAGGATTTGAATTCCATTTTCAGAAACTTCAAAGACTGGGTTTTCTCTGCCACAAGGTATTGCTTCTTGAATATTCATTCTCCTAGTTCAGTTGTCCTTCACTTAAAATCAGTATAGCAGTTTCTGACCACTGCATGCTTCTCTTGGGGTGCTTATAGAATCTGGTTAAATAGCTCAAGTAAAAATAATTTTAACAAGTTGTTGATGATGATTGCATCTAAAAATAATGACAGCTTAGTAGAAGTAGTCCTTGATACTTTGGGTCTAGATTGTAATTTATTCAATCACCATGTACATATGGAACATCTACACTCTTCTAGAGTCTGAGTCTAGAGTAATGATTCAAACATAAAGTCCCTGTTCTAGACCTTACATTATAGTGAGGGACGCAGACAATAAATAAAAAGACGAATACACACTCACACACACATCTGTATATCATGTCATGGTAAATGATTCAAAGAACAGTCAAGTGAGAAATAATATTAGAGAATAATAATATTAGAGAAATAATATAGAGAATCACCAACCAGCTTTATTATGCATACTATGTGAGAATAAAATATGTAGAAAAACTTTGGAAATAGTACATAAATATATAGAAGGATAATAACAGAGTATGACTATGTACTGAAAAAGCCCTGTGTGAGATACTTGAGGATGGTGGTGTGCTAGATAGGAATGGGATTCAGCAATCCTATTCCACCTCCTTGTTGCTTTGTGTGCATGAGCATATTTCTTAACTCTGTAAGCCTTATTTTCCTCATCAAGAAAATGAGGTGATAGAGCCCCTCCAAGGGTACTATAAAAATTAAGAGAAAAATTATCTGTGAAATCTTTTGCATAATTCCTGGCACATATGTAGTAAGTTCCATGGGAAGAGAGAGGTGTTAGTGGCAAGGGCAATAGTTGTGGTAGGAATTATTGTTATCAGTGTGGCTTTGGAGAATCACTGAGCATTTCTGTGCTTTACATTTTTCACATTTTTTCTTCTTTTTTCTCCTCTTCACAAATGTAGAAAGTGTAAATAATGTATGTGAAGCGCTTTGAGTGTATGAAGACAAATTTTTTCTATTGTTATCTGAGGTGTCAAAAATAAAACCTAATTCTGAAGGTTTTCAAGAGCAAAATTTCCATTTTACTATTCAGTGGGAGTTCTTGCTTAGAGATGTTTTGCAAAGCCAGACCTAACATATTTAACTTGCATTTGAATAGCTGCCAGAGACCAACTGAAGAGAGGAGGCACAGCTCACAGCACCAGGCACTCCAGGCGGTACTTGCTGTGTTACTGTGTGCTGGGCAGTGCTCAGACCCCGCCACAGAGGTGCGGCTGCCACCAACTGACACCCAGAACAGAGATGATACGAACATACACAAATCATCTCCCCCTTGTCTCAACAAAGCAATATTGGACAGCTCTCTGCTGTGCTCATCTAGTTCATGGACATAGGCACCTTTACCCATGCAGATAGGTTTGCTACAATTTCTCAGTTGATGTTTGTGCAGGTTGCATACGCTTTTTTTTTATTATAGTGGTAAGAACGCTTAACATGAGATCTACCCACTTAAATTCCCAAGTGTAGAGTGTGCTCTTGTTATCTATAGGCACAATGTTGTAGAGCAGATCTCTAGAACTTACTCATCTTGCATATCAAACTTTATACCCATTGAAAATGTCCCTATTTCTAGCTCCTCCCTGGCCCTGGCAACCACCCTTCCACTCTGTGCTTCTGTATGTTTGACTATTTTAGAATCTTCATATCAAGTGAAATGACGCAGTATTTGTCCTTCTGTAACTGGATTATTCCACTTAGCACAGTGTCCTCAAGATTCATTCATATTGTAGCATATGACAGGACTTGACTTATTTTCTAACGATATTAGAAGGCTACTTATGTTTAATCACACCCAACTGTGCTTGTTTGGGTTCCCCTAAAATTCCTTGAAGGAAGATTTTATTTTATTTTTTTAATATCACCTATGTGTGTCTAGTCTACTGTTCCTTACACACTAGTTACTCCATAAATGTTCAGAGTTAAGTGACTAGGTTAGTTTGTAACAGTTCACTGTTAACCAACTACAGGTAGCTGACTAATTGGAAAACCATTTCTGACACTAACTACTCTCATGATCAGTGAGAACAATATTATCTTAATTAGGCTTTTACCCAATAAAGGCTCTGAAATGATTCTATAAAGAAAAATATGCCCCTGTGCTCCAATTACAAAGTGTAAGGAAGTTAAACATGTGAAGCCACATTAAAATATGTTGAAGCAAGTACAGAAAGTAATTGTAACCAAGTCCTTCTCCCTGTCTCTCCTTCTCTATCCCCTCTTTTTCATTCTCCTGCTTCTCCTCCCTCATAGACAATATTCAACTTTCACAGTAGATCACTTTCACAGATATTTGAGAAAGATAGTTTTTGGCAATTTACTGCTCTATTAAGAAACACTAAGAGGGCTCCTCTTAGTCCAAATGAAGGGAAAGACTTGGTTCACAGACTTGACTGCAACTCTCTTTTGTTTGTTTGTTTTTGTTTTTTATTTTTTATTTTTGTTTTTTTTTGTTTTTTTGTTTGTTTTTGGGAGTCATTGTTGGTGAAGTATTAAAAGAGGTACTCCATGACTCACAGTTCATTATTACTAGGACCAGGAGCATTGAAATTGTGAAATTGCTTCTAAGTGGCTTGCTTGGTAAAGACACATCATGATACTTTTCAGGGATGGTGGTTTTAAGGTAAAAAGAGATATCTGGTCATCACACTGGAAAAAAATTGACATACTGTACAAGTAATATGCTTGTTAACTCTGGAGCTACACTACCAAGCCCAAGGAAAGACATGATGACTAACTAGAAAGAAAACATATTTCAAGAAACTGCAAAGTTGTTGGGGATCCATAGGTGGCTCAGTGGTTTAGTGCCTGCCTTTGGCCCAGGGCGCGATCCTGGAGTCCCGGGATCAAGTCCCACGTCAGGCTCCCCGCATGGAGCCTGCTTCTCCCTCCTCCTGTGACTCTGCCTCTCTCTCTCTCTCTCTATGTCTATCATAAATAAATAAATAAATAAATAAATAAATAAATAAATAAATAAATCTTAAAAGAAACTGCCAAGTTGAAAAGCATTTTTTGATGTTTACATGTCATTGGAAGAAAATATATGATAGAGGGGTAATAATTCTTGAATTTGTTGCTAACACCAAATAAAATAGTATATGTTTTCACCATAATAAAACATATATTCAAATATATTTATATATATAAAAATGATCATATAATACAAAAGAATGGATATCTTAATCAATGCTCTTTGGACTTCAATCCACAGAAATTTACTGCCACTTCCTTACACAAAGATGAGAAATTGATTGAGAAATGTAAATCCATATCATAATATGGAAGGGGAAGAAAGACATTCCCACCTTAGGAGGAACAGGGATGGACACCTAGAAAGCATTCAGCCTCTAGCACCATGATTCTCAGACTCCCTTTATATGCATAACCCTGTATCTTTACTTGGTCCTTTCTATGCTCTGCATTGTACTTTTATGGAAAAACCCCTCCCCAGAGTTGCAGATAACATGCCTCTTGTTCATGGAGAGTATTAATGCTTGACTTACTTCTCCCAGTCCAGTTTCAACTCTGAAAGAGCAAATATGAATGTTAAATCTAAGCCAGATATCCATTCCCAGTCCAGGAGGGTATTGCCAGGGAGCAGGGTCATGTAGTAAAGATATGGTTACTGTGATCTTCCCCTTATGTGTGGGACCACAAATCTCACAGAGAGAGAGGCCTTGTCTGGGAGAACACTCCAAAGACGCCTACTTTGCAAAAGAGGCAATTCTTACATGAGACAATTTTGAGAGGGAAAAGTGAGTGATAACTTTAATTATTGAAATAGAATTAGGACAGAGAGGGAAGTCTATTAGATACTGTTATGTTAAAAGAGAACATTTAAAATGACATCTGTTTAAAATTTAATATAAAGACCCTGTCATTATAGGGTGACTGGGTGGCTTGGTCAGTTAAGTGTCTGCCTTCAGCTCAGGTCATGACCCCAGGGTTCTGGAATCAAGTCTCACATTGGGCTCCCTGCTCAACAGGGAGTCTGCTTCTCCTTCTCCCTCTGCCTGCCACCCCCTCTGCTTGTGCTCTTTCTGTGTCAAATAAATAAATAAAATCTTAAAAAACAAAAAGACCCTGTCATTACAAAAGGATTTTCTTTGAGATGACTTATAAAAAGGTAAAGAGGTACAAATAAAAGGAAACTTATGCTATTGGTCATTGCTTAGAAATATAATTCATAAAAGAAAAATATATAATTTGTGTTATCACTATGAAATATGTACTAAGGTTAATGATTATGACTTTGGGTTGACGCCTCCTGACTATGCCATTCAACTATCTTTTTCCTTTCCCTTATACCTGGATAATTATCTAAAATTTTAAGCCAAAATGTTTAATTTATCTTAAAATGATTAGTCAACTCAGATAAATATATATGATTATTATATAACTGTTATATATCATATACTATATATAAAATATATAGTATATGCAATATATATGTAACATAAGAACTAAATAAAAATATATACTATATACAACTTATAATGTGTATTATTACTATTAATATTTAATCAATATTAGCTAAGTAATAATGCAAATGTTATGTATATTTATACGTTATACTATAATACAAGTAATATGTAACAATTCAAATAATACAAATATATAATGATGAAGATGGCCATATGTTAATGCAAGTTCTACACTTATTCTTTTCTTATAGAAAAGGAATAAGGAGGCTCTCTCAAGTTTGGGTCATTTGAAAGGTAAAAAAAAAATTAAAAAAATTAAATTTGAAGTTATTACTGTATAGCTCTTAGACATGACTTTCCCGATTAACTTATTAAATATTATTCATGATGATATGTAATTTAATTCCATTTCCTGTATGTTATTTGCTTAGTCTTGTTTATATTTTCTCACTTTAAAAGACTTCTATTTAAATATACATGTATTTCTGATTTCTGAAGTGAAATTTTTAATTTACTATTTAGAGGTCCCAGAGAAATTTCTTCCTAATGAATCAGAATTCAACTTGTAAAAGAATGATGAAATAATAGCACATATTTTTGGTTCCAGACATATTATACTCATTTTAATTTTCAAGTTGGTATAAATACATCAATGAAACTTGCATAAATGAATAGTAGCTCACTATGATAATGAATCAGCAATTGTTGCCAATGACTTTGAGGCCTTCAAGTAAAAGACATTTAATATTACCAGTATCTGGTTATCATATTTTTATTTTAAATCCTGGTTTAGACTTCCACAAAAATTGACATTCTTAATTGTATAATTTCCGTTCATAGAAGTAGTAGGTAGTGTTCAGAAGGGAGAAGAGTTCAAGGTTTCATTTATAAGTTATAACATACTTTGGGAGAGTAAGTTTTCAACGGTTAAAATATTTTTTTCTTTAAGATATTCTGGGGAAATGCTGAGTTAAATAATTAGGTTTCAATTTAGTCAAACACTTCCCAAACTCTTAAATTGTCAAAGTTTTAAAAAAAATTTATTCATACTTTATCTAATGGTTATCTTAATTAGAGGGGAAGGAAATTTTAAATTAATGTCATGATCAGGCTGGTAGTTATATGTTAAATAATTCATTTTTTGCAAATATAAGGTCTAAGTGTCCACAAGATCTGCTTCTGATTGACTCTTTCTTTGATGATAGAGAGTAGAGCAATGACACTGATAAGCAGATGAAACATAGTTCCTGAATTCTTGAAGGGATTTTTTTAAGTTTTGTATTTTATTTGGAAGTTTTGTAAAGGTGGTTTATTCCAACTTGCATTCCAACTCAAAATTTAACTGGCATTTGTTCCAGAAAATATTCTCTTAAAATAAATTTTAAAAAAGAAAGGAAAAAAATTTAAAGTACCATCATTGCTCTTAGTATATAGTAAGTCTCTAAAAAAGAAAAAAGAAATTAGAAAATCAGTTACTGATGCTGTCTATGGTATTGTGATCAGATTGGTTGTACTATAATTGTTGTTTAGGAAAATTACTATAACTGACTTTCCTTATTCTCCGCAAGAAGTTAGTTGTTCTCCTAGGTATATAGACTGTAAGAAAAAGATTATTTTTTATGAAATATAACACTGTTTCAAAGATAGAAATATGGGATCCCTGGGTGGCGCAGCGGTTTGGCGCCTGCCTTTGGCCCAGGGCGCGATCCTGGAGACCCGGGATCGAATCCCACATCGGGCTCCCGGTGCATGGAGCCTGCTTCTCCCTCCGCCTGTGTCTCTGCCTCTCTCTCTCTCTCTGTGACTATCATAAATAAATAAAAAATTAAAAAAAAATAAAAAAAAATAAAAATAAGAAAAAAACAAAGATAGAAATATATAAGTATTTTGTTTATGAAAAAATTATTTTATAGCTGACACTGAAAGTTTTGGGGATAAACGTAGATGACCAGTAATAAACATTGATCTGGAGAACTAATCTCCTTTGCAATGCTTTATCTTGACAAATGTCTTCCAAATTGTTATGCCAAATATTATCACATTTTGTGTAATTCATCAGTAATTAACCTATTAAACACACTTCTAATTATGCTTTTTAATTAAGTATAATATTAATGCAAAGATAGTTTAGATATGGTAACATATGTTGTGATTTTAAATATACCTAAACCAAATCTAGGGGAAGAATGTAATATATATTATTATACTACACAAACAGAGCTAGATTCCATGACTTAGTGTCTTTGCCAAGTATTCTGGATACTAAGTAAAAAAATTTCCACCTTTTAATTTATAAATAACAATACGTTCAATCTAATGTAGGCAAAGCTTTCAGATGACTGATCACATTTTTTTTTAAATTAATTTTTATTGGTGTTCAATTTACCAACATACAGAAAAACACCCAGTGCTCATCCCGTCAAGTGTCCACCTCAGTGCCCGTCACCCATTCCCCTCCAACACCCGCCCTCCTCCCCCTCCACCACCCCTAGTTCGTTTCCCCGAGTTAGGAGTCTTTATGTTCTGTCTCTCTTCCTGATATTTCCCAACATTTCTTCTCCCTTCCTTTATATTCCCTTTCACTATTATTCATATTCCCCAAATGAATGAGAACATACACTGTTTGTCCTTCTCCGACTGACTTATTTCACTCAGCATAATACCCTCCAGTTCCATCCACGTTGAAGCAAATGGTGGGTATTTGTCGTTTCTAATCGCTGAGTAATATTCCATTGTATACATAAACCACATCTTCTTTATCCATTCATCTTTCGATGGACACCGAGGCTCCTTCCACAGTTTGGCTATTGTGGCCATTGCTGATAGAAACATCCGGGTGCAGGTGTCCCGACGTTTCATTGCATCTGAATCTTTGGGGTAAATCCCCAACAGTGCAATTGCTGGGTCGTAGGGCAGGTCTATTTTTAACTCTTTGAGGAACCTCCACACAGTTTTCCAGAGTGGCTGCACCAGTTCACATTCCCACCAACAGTGTAAGAGGGTTCCCTTTTCTCCGCATCCTCTCCAACATTTGTTGTTTCCTGCCTTGTTAATTTTCCCCATTCTCACTGGTGTGAGGTGGTATCTCATTGTGGTTTTGATTTGTATTTCCCTGATGGCAAGTGATGCAGAGCATTTTCTCATGTGCTTGTTGGCCATGTCCATGTCTTCCTCTGTGAGATTTCTCTTCATGTCTTTTGCCCATTTCATGATTGGATTGTTTGTTTCTTTGGTGTTGAGTTTAATAAGTTCTTTATAGATTTTGGAAACTAGCCCTTTATCTGATACGTCATTTGCAAATATCTTCTCCCATTCTGTAGGTTGTCTTTTAGTTTTGTTGACTGTATCCTTTGCTGTGCAAAAGCTTCTTATCTTGATGAAGTCCCAATAGTTCATTTTTGCTTTTGTTTCTTTTGCCTTTGTGGATGTATCTTGCAAGAAATTACTGTGGCCGAGTTCAAAAAGGGTGTTGCCTGTGTTCTCCTCTAGGATTTTGATGGACTCTTGTCTCACATTTAGATCTCTCATCCATTTTGAGTTTATCTTTGTGTATGGTGAAAGAGAGTGGTCCAGTTTCATTCTTCTGCATGTGGATGTCCAATTTTCCCAGCACCATTTATTGAAGAGACTGTCTTTCTTCCAATGGATAGTCTTTCCTCCTTTATCGAATATTAGATGACCATACATTTCAGGGTCCATTTCTGGGTTCTCTATTCTGTTCCATTGATCTATGTGTCTGTTTTTGTGCCAGTACCACACTGTCTTGATGACCACAGCTTTGTAGTACAACCTGAAATCTGGCATTGTGATGCCCCCAGCTATGGTTTTCTTTTTTAAAATTCCCCTGGCTATTCGGGGTCTTTTCTGATTCCACACAAATCTTAAAATAATTTGTTCTAACTCTCTGAAGAAAGTCCATGGTATTTTGATAGGGATTGCATTAAACGTATAAATTGCCCTGGGTAACATTGACATTTTTACAATATTAATTCTGCCAATCCATGAGCATGGAATATTTTTCCATCTCTTTGTGTCTTCCTCAATTTCTTTCAGAAGTGTTCTATAGTTTTTAGGGTATAGATCTTTTACCTCTTTGGTTAGGTTTATTCCTAGGTATCTTATGCTTTTGGGTGCAATTGTAAATGGGATTGAGTCCTTAATTTCTCTTTCTTCAGTCTCATTGTTAGTGTATAGAAATGCCATTGATTTAGTTTGTGTCCAGAAATTTGGCATTTTATAGACAAAACTTCTAAGTAAATTTGGAGAGTGGAAGATTTTATTAGAGCTGATACTTCTTATGCATTGAATTACCAGAATTAATCATTCTACAATTTATAAAGCTAAATATCCTATAATATCTATAGCGATATAAAAAAAACAGGTGCCCTGAAATTTAGGACCTAGCTTAATTTTTATGTTAATATAACAAAATGTAGTATTTCCAGGTATGTCTACTGTGGAATGGCTTATTCCTATTTGAACTGTTTGCTTATTAAGGAGAGGTTAGAAACACAAGTACCAGAGTTTATTAAGGCAACATAATGGATTTGGCAACAGTGTAAAATATGCTTTCCATAGCAACAGTAGAAATACTGATTTCAAAATAGTAGGTAGGACCTAATTCATAAATATTTGTTTCTCTTTCAAAGGAGCTTGCAATTAAAGTTACATTTAAACCTCTTATTTTTTACTGTAATACTCTCTAGAAAAATGACCTAAAAATAGTTTTTGTACACTCCAATTAATTTATTCCACATCATGCAAGACGTGGTATGTAGTACCTGTGGCAGGGACTAGCAGCACAGACTTGGTAGTTAGATTGCTTGAGTTTGGATCTTAGTGTCACTTTTTGCTAGTCATGGGTTCTCTGCTCCTCAGTTTTTTGGTCTGTAAAATTGAAGAAATATTAGTATTTATAGGGTTGTAAAAGGGATTAAGTATGCAAATTTCTTCAAATTGTGCCTAGTTAATAATAAGTGTGTTGTTGCTATTATTGGCTCTAACTTCAGATGCTTAGATGTTAAAGGGGGCATTAAATCAGGAAGTGTGATAATCCCTAGTTATAAAAAAATGCTATCATGTAAATAACTAGAATTGTGAGAAGTTGCCAGAAATGGTATCTTTGGAATAAGAAAAAGCCATCCCTGAGATATACTGAGAGTCCTAGGGCATTGGAGTTGGAGGGACTAAAGTAAAAGGCCCAGATAGGATGAAAAAGTTTCAGAACATAAGATAGGACAGACGATATCAGTGAAGAAAAGTGGCATGGTGATTACAATAGGTTAGAGAGGGAGGAAAGCCAGATCAATCATGGTTGTACAGGATTTGAGATTTTATTCTCAGACCAATGGAGTCAAAAGACAGGTTCCTTGGATGACAGACCCTGAAATGGAATTTTGTGGCCGGAAGTTTATTGCAGAGTGCTTCAGAGCACAATACTTAAAGTGAGGAAAATAGGATTGGACACATGGAGGAACTGTACTGCAGTGCAGTTGCCTCAAATGCTTCCCTCAGCTTTTCCCACAGGAAGATGTGACACTGGAATGGCTCTAGAAGTTGTCCTGCATTTAGACAAAAGGGCTGGGCTTTTATAGCCCCCACATCAACCAATCGTTGCATGTAGGCCATACCTGGGAAGGGATTGTAGCCTTCTACCCAGGGCAATTCCTAGAAGGAGATACTACTGATAGCCCTTTCAACGCCTTCAGCTAAAGGATGAGCTCCTCCAGCCTGAAGAGAAGTCTGGGACAAGTAGCACAGTGTCCAGGTGGAAGCCATTAAAGGATTTAAAACAGAGAATTCAACTCTTTGAATACCTAATATAAGCCTCATCCCATACTAAAGTCAAAAAACCAATGTGCAAGTAAGGCACAAAACCAACCATTGAGTGAATCAATTAGACAAATGAACAACACGGCACCGTGTATTGAATATTATAAACAACGAATGGAGTTGAAGATACTGTGGGCACAAAAGAGCATTGAACTCAACATGGAGGGAGAGGATTATGGAAGATCACTAGACAAATGACATTTGAATCAGAAGCTAAATGATACTTGGAGTTACTCACATAAAGGTCAGAGGGCTATGCCCCAAGGAAAATTTTAGCACTAGCAAAATCCTAGAAGTGAGATAAATATGAATGTAATTTTCTATGGCCAGAGCAAGGAGTGCATTCCATGAACCATGCAGAAAATCTCAACTAGCATCTCGGGAAAGAGGAGGAGGAGCATAGAACCTGACAATTGAAAGCGTCAGGGCACATCATCTGGTTCAATCTCCTCATCACACAGACGAGAAAAAGGAAGCCACAAATAAACTCAAGATATTACTCAAACCTTCACACTTAATGAATGGCATCTGAGGGATGAGAGTCCAGGCCTGACATGTAATCTGGGGATCTCCAAGCTTTTACTAGAACCATCATAGCATAAGGCATACAGATGCAGCCATAACACGTACTATAATAGGATACACACAACAAGGGTTTAATAAATAATTGGTTAGGGATACATATTGGTTGATATAGTACATGGTCTTTTTGTCAATGAATAGGGTGGAATCAGAGTATGGCATCAAGTGGTTTACAATCTCAGTATCATGATAAGAATGACTAAGCCATGTATTTGTTGGAAATGAAAGTGTACTGATTATGTAAATCTGTGTCTTCACTGTAGTATGTTTTCTTTAGAATTATTTTTTTCAGAAGGCATCTGGTAAGAGGATTATAATTAGTTACATCAGTAAAATTATTTTCCTGTGTTTGCTAACTGCCTCAATAGAGCATCTAGATGGATTATCACAAGATATCTAAGATGTGTTTGAGATAGTTTGACTTAAACTAAAGGACTATTCCATAATGGAAACTCAAATTGGAGGTTTCCAAAAGGTAGGTCAGCCTCCAAGAATAGCCAAAATAGGTATAACTAGAAGCTCATAAGACTTCTATAAGTCACACAAACCATAGTTAATAAGGTTCCAAGGACAAGGAAAACAAACAGGCTATAAAATATGGACCCCAAATTGAGGGTCTCAGGGGCAGATGCTCTGAATTGCAGGTATATTTTCCTATGGTACTTCTTCTCCCAGAAACAGCTAAAGTGAATGAATAAGGGCATTTATTCACTTAAGGCTGCCTAATGACTTCCCAAGCAGCATATGTAGCAGTAGCAACAGCCCCTATTTATTAGAACTTTTTCAGTGTCAGGTACTCCAGTAGTCATGCTCATGATTTCTCAGGATGGGTTTAGCAATCCTATGTTATTGAAGAGGAAATGGAGGTCCAGAGAGGTTACAAAACCTCCTCAAGGCCACATAGTAGGTAAAAATGCATAAAACCTAGGACTGTTTATAACACTTCCACAAGGGTGTGTGTTTAAATCATGCATGTTCTGGTAAATAGTATAGCACTCTCTCTCTCTCTCTCTTTCTCTCTCTCTCTCTCTCTATATATATATATATATATACACACACACACACACACACACATACAATGTGATTTTTAAAATATTATAACCCTATAGTTATTATATATTATTTTGGAATTTGAAAAAATAACAGTTTATAACAATTATATATAATTTTCCATGTTTCACTTTTTTGAAAAAAGATAAGCCACAGAACTTGACTGATGCAGATAAGCAAAACCAGCATTTCCAAATCTCTCCACTCTTTCCAATAATACCTAGGTTATGCAACCTGTGTTTTTAAGGAAGAAATGGCAATATTAGTTAATGGGACAGTAGGATATATATTTAACTGAGTCACTTGTGTGCAGAACTATCTTCAAGTACAAAGGCTTTGGGATTAAACAAATTTGGGAAGTGATCGGTGAAATTTTACTTCAAAGATTTTTTTTCTAAATAAAAGGGAGTTAAAACTTCTTTAAAAAAATGAAAAGCAGGCTTCCTTTTAATATTTTCCAGTCAAAAGTATTCTTAGTAAACAAGGGAGACCATACATGAATCAGCTCAGTCTCAGTCGGAATTTTCTTTTAACAATAACCTGTATTTAATAAGCTGGTACCCAGAGTGCGTGCCATGCTGCTTCAAAGTGATAGCAAGACCATGAGGAAGATCAAAGAGGAATGGTCATGGGATCTGAACTGCTAGACTGAGAAAGAGAATTGTATCTGCATGCACACAGCTACTTTTTGTTATGCCTGTATAGGAAAAGGATTCACTTCATTTTCTATAACTGCTTAAAGATTTTAATCCAAACTTCCTTTCAGCAGTCGAGATCAAAAGCTCTAGATATTTCTGGGTTAGGGAAGAGAGAGACAATGTGTCTACTGGAAGAGAGGTGGAATCTTAGGAATTGTTCCAGGAAGCATTAGCTTTGATGGACTTATAATGCGACTGGAATAATTCTAAAGCACCAATTGTAACGGATAGGTAGGGGCTGCCGGCAAATCCAATCATAGCAGTGCTATTTGATATTGATAACTATTTCTGTATCCTCTAACACTTGTAATGAATGGAAGCTTCACAGATGTTTATAGAAGACTGCTTATACTGTATAAAACTCTGTATGACAAACACACAGTGTAATTAATACCATTCTTGCCACAGCCCCTGCAAGGTGAAGTTTGATCTTATATAAACCTAGAGTAGAAAATTGCCTGCCCCGTCTTAATGGTTATTCATGTTGCTTCTCCACTGTCTTATTCCTGCTGCTGTTTGTCTTGCTAATTTTGTTGCTGGTATGAAGTAGGGAAGGTCACTTGCCTATATACCTGTTAATGGATATCTACTGCATGCCTATGTTTGAAAACTTTATAATTAAATGAGGCCACATTTCATTTGCTTAATCAAACCTTATTTAAAAAGAAACAGATTTAAGAATATGGATGGCTAAAGCCTTCAGCACTTTTAAATCTTGCATGTTCTGGTAAATAGTAATTTATCAGATTATTATCTAACATGGTCATTTGTTGAAAACATATTACTGAGAAATGGAAGCCTTAGTTTGTGGGGAATGCAACACGCAAAATGAGAAATAAATGTGAAGCCCTGAACAGTGCTTTACAAGACAGAGACTATGTGTGGAATGTGGACCGAAAGACCTGTATGCTTCCAACTAAAGAAGGGGGACATACATGAAAAATAGAAAGGACAAATGGTAGGTTTAACATTCCATTGAATCTGAAGTTGTGTTACTGCAAGAAGGTGATTCATCACACCTGCCTTTAGATTTCCTTTATTCCTTGTTTTTAGATATAGAGTTCCTTTAAAATTAGGATAGTTATAATATTCACCAATTATTTATCATCATTCCTCTAGGTGATTGCTTTTATTAGTATCATTTCAGAAATGATACAAAAGATCTCAATGATTTCCTCAAGAGCTCTTCCATCTTCTCCCCATGACTTAAAAATTTTAAGTCTTATTTTACAACCTGAGATAATTCTTAAAATGAGCTTACCCTAAAGAAAGAAATATGGTAATTATGCTAATTAAAAATGCATTCATGCTAAAGTGTAAATGACTGATAACTCTTCTATTAACAGAAACAATAAAACAGGAACAGCAGCAGGCAGGGCCAGAAGGGGTCGGGGAATATAGAGAAAGAACAGTAAGGACCCAGAAGATATATTTCACTTATTTCACAATTGTGCCTTGGGCAAACTCTACTTTAAGTAGTTCATAATGCTCCTGAGTCATAATAATGGTTATGAAATTTGGAGCGATTCTCTGACAGTGCAATTTGGCTCAAAAAATCTGAAAAATAGTCTTTATGTGAAGGAAGAGTCATTTGAGTTGTGATATTAATACTCCCTCTCTTTTCATGAAAGACAAATGCAATTTAGCATAATGAATAGTCTCTTCTTACAAGTGTATTTTTCCTTATGAGTCTTCTGCCAATTTGTTGCTTCTTGCCTACTTCTAGAATAATTGGAGACATTGGATATGAGAAGGGGCTATCAGCTTGCATTTCCTTATTTGGCAACAGCCTTCCAATATACTAAACCCACTATGTGTGAGTAGTTAAGAGACACTATGTTTCCCCTACGGGTGTCTGGCATTGGACATAGCTTTAATATGTTTTTTTTTTATCTTCCTGAAAATTGACAAAAAATAAGAAAAGAAGTGAAAACTTTCGAAAACCTACCTATTAGTTAAGTTCTCTGATTTGGTTGCTATGGGGTTTTCCAGAGTTTTCACAATGAATCTTTTTTAAGGCATACTATCCTCTCCACATCAATGATGTGTAACTTTACATTTCTTTCAGGGAATGTGCCCTAGGTACCAGTGAAAAGAATGTGGAATTTTTAGCCCAACAGTTCTGGGTTCAGTATTTGGCTCTGTACTTACCAGTTGATTAACCTGGAGGAAGTTATTTTCTCTGTCATCTGCAGTCTCCTCATCTGTAAAAACAAAGCTAATGTGTCCTATGCAGTCATAATTAGAAATCATTACCATTAAAATGCAATGGCCAGTGGAACCCAAGGATTCTTCTCCAGGTGATGGCAAGCCACTAAACTGTGTCTCACTAAATGACATTAACCCTAGTAACTGATCTGACCAGCTTTCTTGCTTGCTCACAAATGTTTTTCTTGAATTTACTGGTTACCCACTGGCTCACTCACGTTACTGGTCTAATTCTATGTGCCTGTAGAGCCATAGCTCAACATGCCAGTATATTAATCTATAACAGGAAAAGCACAACTATCAAACACACCAGATGTTACTATAAATCTAACCAGCATATTCTTTTAAAACCACATGTGAGAAATGTATAATCGTTAAGTTTACCTATTAAATCAGAAAAATAAATGATGTTTATATATTTCAAATGTTTGCCTTTAAGCTCTGAGGGCTTGCTTGACTCAACCTCTATAATACATATCTATGTCAAGTGAGTAGCAATTCAAGGAGGGGGAGTCCACTGGCCACTATGTCCCTCATATAGTACCTGGGTAGGACCTGACAATGTTTCCATGTTTGTTTTTTATTTGTTCAAGATTTGTGGCTGAACCAATCTAATTTTTCATTTGCCTGATCATAACCTTTCTCAGAACATGGCATAGTGTATAGAATTCAGTTTTTCAATTGTGATAACATTCCTGTCTTGCATCCTTGAAGTTTTTCCCTCATTTCTTTTATGTCAGAGTTGTGAATATTTCTGAAAATTCCATTCATGCATTTGTAAGAAATATCTGTCACATCCATTGTGTATGGATTTTAATAGCTTAATTCCCAAAAGATTGTGTTATATCCACTAATATTAGTGAAACCTCACCATTGTCTCCATACACCAATGTTTTAAATGAAGCTAAAGTGCTTAGGACAGTAACTGGTAAATAGTACATGCTCTGTGATAATAGTTATCAGAAGAATCGTTATTTTCCTATGGGGAATGATAAAATTGCATTTTAATTCCCTACCCTGAAATCATTACATATGGCTGATCTCATATGCCTTGGGTGAATTGGACAGCAGTTTAACATAATCTGGTATGAAAGGCTACTAGTAATTCTGTCTATCCAAAAGTCAGTACTTCCCTGACCTTTCCAGCAATACCTAACACTCCTTCCCTTTAAGATGCTCCCTGGGGTACCTTGGTGGTCCAGTTGGTTAAGCATCTGAGTCTTAATTTCAGCTCAGGTCATGATCTCAGGGTTATAATCTCAGGGTCATGAGCTGGAGCCCCGAGCTGGGCTCCATGCATAGTATAGCCTGCTTAAGACTCTCCCTCTCTTTGTCCCCTTCCTCCTGATTGTTCTCTCTCTCTCTCTCTCTCTCTCTCTCATAATAAATAAATGAATACATCTTTAAAAAAATACTTTCTGAAACCAAAACCTAAGTCTCAAAATCTTTGTGAATAGTAGCACATTAACTTGTGAGCATGTTTGCCTAGTTATATCAGCCTCCGATTCAGCACAGTTGACTGTGCTGTGATGAAGTTCGTTAAAAGCAAGCCTGGGTAAGACCTGCTTAATTGCATTACTTCCCAAGAGTTGCTTAACTTCTCTGTGCTTCAGTTTTCTTATCTGTCAAACAGGGAAAATAGTAATACCTACCTTAGAGAGTTTTATAGAAATTAAATGATGCAGAGTGCTTGACACATACATTACTGGAACACAGCAATCATCCAAAATATTAACTTCTATTTTATTATAAAACTATCAGTAATTATTCTTTGCAATAGTAGTATTCTAGATATGATCCTGGAAGGCAGGGATACTATAAGGAAACTAGATAGTAAATGCCCATTGCACAAATCTGGTTAGTGTGTGACCTGCCTCATGACATAAGGATAAATGCCATAGAAATATGAGGGTTTTAATAGAAAGGGTAGTTAATTGAGAGTTAATCTGTTGATAGTAGAAGAAAAAAATGGTGCTGGTTTCAAAGGAGGCAAAGTTAAATAAAGCTGGACAACTCAGAAGCCATAATGCCAATGAAGTTATTGTATTCCAGAATCTGACTCTCTCCCTTGAAAGCCTTGCAAACTCAAAAACAGCCCCACATTAACAAAATTAACCAAAAGCACACTCGAAAGAGACAAATCTCAAAGGTCCAGGGTATTAATATACTGTGGGATCTATAAGCATGAACTAAAATACACCAATATGATCAGTTTTTATCAAACTATGTGGGAAGCTAACTCCTAGAAGGAAGCTGCTGTGTTAATCCTCTAGAGCCAATCCCTGTCAGGAACCTGAAACACCGGAAGTCCATTAGGCATTCTTGGCTATTAAGTTGGTAACTCAAATCTGATAGAACGTGTATCACAACCACCTTGGAGCTTTTCGAAAACACATTTATTAACCTCTGGATATAGACAAGAGTTACAGGGGGACATAACCCCATCCTGTAGGTATTCTGACATGGGCCACCAAATAGGACAAGATTGGCTAAGGAGACTTGCTCAAAAATAAAGGTGATTAGACCAAAGGTAAATGCCATGAGAAAAAGGAATTCTTTTGCAGCCATGTTGCAGAAGAGAAAATCTTGACAAGATGTCTGAAATATTCTAAGAGGATGGACTACTGAAGCCTAAGGAGTATGCAGGAGATGTTTACCAGTGAATGTAGCTGAGTGATAGCTGATCAGAGGATTCTTCCTTGAGAAGGGGAGCCAAATAAACATATGGAAAAATTAACTGAAGGTGGAAGCTGGGAGGAGCATCACTTATAAGGAGGGTTATGACCCATATTCATTTTGTACAATTGTATTCTCTTGATCCACCCCCTACCCCCACCATAATATAAACAGTACTTTGGAAAACAGTGAACAGAAACTATGCTAACTACTGGCAGCTGCTCATCTCATGCATGTTTCTGATTGTACATTGTTACTCACCATCTCTGTTTACTCTGTTTACTACGAACCACAATTTTCTGATTGGGGGGAATTTTTCCCAGAAACAATCCCCTTTTGGGGAGTAAAGTGCATGCTGCTGTTTCCTGTTTTTGAAAAGATTGTCTTCAAAAGTGGTAGGCTCATTTGTGAAGCAAATGTACAAGTTTTGCATTAGAGGACGGATGTATGCCAATCTGTTTAAGAGTAGTTAACATTACAGTCAAAGGTCTAGGTATAGGATATGCCCTTGTGGGCTCTCTTGAAAAATAGGTCAACAGGTTTCTCATCTTAGAATTTCCCCCATATTTTATTATAAGGCAATTTTCTTTGTCAATTTTTTTTCCTGTAAATTATATAATAGGACACAGCTGGTTGTATACCCCATATATGCTGATACAGTGTTGTATATAAATTGCTGCATAAAAACATGCCAAATGGGCAAAAAATACAACATGAGCAAAATTATCAGATTAGATTGGCAGATGCTTATATTAAACATGTCTGTTTACGTTGTGTATAAAAGGTTTTCATGGGCTTTGATTTTAGATTCAGTAGAGCATCTCTCTTCCTTTTATGAGATCTAAATTACACTAGTTATTACTGGTTTTAGAAAATGTAAGTTAAATTACAGAAATAATAATATGCTTTTGCTATTTATTTTTTCTTATTACAAATCGTATCACAAATGTAGTAATAATATATTCCAGAAGCCTTGCTAGACCAGTCACTCTTAACCATAGGTAGCATCACTGTTAGACTAATTGCCTTGCTTTTGGAAATAAGCAAAAAATTAAAAAAATGTATATAAATTAATAGTAATAATAATTTTTATCCAAATCTCACAATTTATAAGTTATTTAAGGACAGAAAATGAATAAAAAGGCACTTATGGAGTGAGGTCACATTGGCTACTGGTACTTCTTATTTTAGTATTAATTGTATAGTCTCAAAATCAAAATTAAAAAAAAACTTTTTAGTAATATGGCATAGTATATTCCAAGAAAACAGACCTAGTCATGTATATAGATAAGTATATAAAGTACATATGTACATTTATATAAATATAACTAATACAAACACACATGCATATATATGCAGATCATCACTTTGTCCCAATTTAAAGTAAGTTCAACAATGCAAGATCTAATTAATGAGCATGTCAACGTGAGGCAATGAGCAAGTATCTCTTGTGACCCCTATTAAAAGTAGAAAAGTTTTTGATACCCATTCTAGAACCATATATTCTTTGTTAACACTCATTCAGACAACACGTCTAGAATTGTTCTGATTTGCAGGGGCCTAGACTGAATCTTACTATTGAATATCAAATTTTCAAATAGAACCCTGTATGATATGTAAACATACATAGGTAAGAAAAATGAGGAATTACAGAAATATGTTAAAATCATTGCATTGATTTATTATTTAATATATATAGACTAAAGGAAATTTCATATGCAGATGACTGGATATTCAAATTATTCTGTCTTTTGGTAAATTAGAAATCGGAATCTTATTCTAGAGGCTCTAGAGGTTTACCTAGTTTACACTAGGTTTTTTAAAGAAAAATTTTGTATTGAAAGTATAATACACATATTGAAAAGTTGTATATCCTATTTATTCAACTCAATTTGAATTTTTTAAAAGATTTTATTTATTTATTTATTCATGAGAGACACACAGAAAGAGAGGCAGAGACACAGGCAGAGGGAGAAGTAGGCTCTATGCAGGGAGCCCAATAGGGGACTTGATCCCAGGACTCCAGGATCATGCCCTGGGCGGAAGGCAGACGCAAAACTGCTGAGCCACCCAGGGATCCCCAATGACTTTTTTTAAAAAGACAACACCTGTGTAACTGCAATCGTGATGAAGAAATGGAAATATTACCATAAGCCCAGAAATCTACCTATGTCCCTTATCAGGTCCTATGATTCTCACCCTGTTAAAAACCACTTTCCTGACTTCTTTCAACCTTGGGTTGTTTCACATGTTTTTGAATACAAAGAAACGATTATATAGTGAGTACCCTTTTTTGTTTGCTTTCCTTTACTTAATATTATGTTTTTGAGATTCATCCAGGTCATAGTATAAAACAAGTTCATTCATTTGCATTTGTTTATAGAATACCACTGGATAAATATACAATTTGTTTATTCATTCTATCATTAATTGGCATTTATGTTGTTTCTATTTTTTTTAAGTAATTTTGAATTACACTGCTATGGATATCTTTATACATGTCTTATGGTGCTCAAGTGTATACATTTCTGTTTGGTATATACCTAAGAGTGGAATTGTAGGAATGTGAAATATGCAACAATTGGTTTTCACCAATTAACAATTAAACCAGTAGAGTGTGACCATTCCTAAACCATATTTTTACAAACACTT
Source organism: Vulpes vulpes (assembly GCF_048418805.1). Classification (NCBI taxonomy): domain Eukaryota; kingdom Metazoa; phylum Chordata; class Mammalia; order Carnivora; family Canidae; genus Vulpes; species Vulpes vulpes. The sequence goes on along the minus strand of NC_132783.1, from coordinate 104,520,127 downwards.
GATATCATCAAACTTATATTTTAGCCATTTCGGCAAATCTGCTCTCATTAAAGTTTTAATTTTTCTCTCTCTGATGATTAACTGTATTGGGAGTCTTTTTTGTTTGGTAGCTATATTTTGTTGCTGTCTTTTGTCCTTTTCTTTTAAATTGGTTCACCTGTTGATTCCTTCTAGATTTGTAGAAAAGCTTTATATAATCTAGCCACAAGCCATTATTGGTTGCATATATTACAACTATATTCTCCTAGTCTGTCTTTTCACTCTGTAAATAGCTAATTTCCTTTTTTCCTCAAGAGAGAGAGGCATGATGAACAGAAGTTTCTAATGTTAATGAAACACAATATGTCAGTCTTTCCTTTATGGTTTGTGACTTTGGATCCAGATAACGAAATATCTGTTCATGCCACACTTATGAAGGTAGTTACTTTTGTTATTTTCTAGAAATTTTACTATTATTTTTTAAAAGAATTATTTATTTATTTGAGAGTAAGTGAGACAGAATGTGAGCAGGAGGGAAGGACAGAGGACGAGAAAAAGAGAGAGAGAGTGAGAGAGAATCTCCAGCAGACTCCCTGCTGAGCACAGAACCTGATGCATGGCTCCATCCCACGATTCTGAGATCATGACCTGAGCCGAAATCAAGAGTCATGCACTTAACTGAGCCACCCAAGATACCCCTAGAAATTTTATTGTTTTAGATTCATATGCATGTCTAAAACCTATCTTTAATTTATTTTGTGTATAATTTAAAATAAATAAGATTCATTTTTGTATTGGCTTTTGATTGTCCCAGCATCACTTTTCCCATCTTAGTCAGTGGTACCTTTATAAAAGGTCTAAGCGGTTACTATTTTTTGAGTATTCTTTTACAAAAATCACACTATATTAATTACTGTGGCTTTATAGTAAGGGAAGGCTTGGTGTCTGATAATATAAGTAGTTCAATTTGTTCATTTTCAAAATTATCTTAGCCAATGCTCAATTAACTTTAATGTTTGAAGTTTTTCAGTGGTGTTTTGTAGAATGTTATATAGAGGTCTTTCATACCTCTTGCAGATTTTTTTTTGGAAGCTTGATATTATTTTGTGATCTTATTGTAAATTAAAAGAATCTTTATATTTTTAGAGCAGTTTTAAATTCATAGAAAAAGTGAGTGGAAGATACATATTTCCCATATATCCTTTATCCCCACAGGTGCATAGTCCCCCACATTATCAACATTTACAGCACCAAAGAGGTATATCTGTTACAGCTGATGAGGCTACATTGACAGACCATAATTACCCAAAGTCCATAGTTTGTTTATATTATGCTTCACATCTTGATGCAGTACATTCAGTGGGTTTGGGCAAATGTACAATGACATGTATCCATCCCTGTAGTATCACATAGAGTATTTTAACTTCCCTAAAATTCCTCTGTGCTCTGTCATAAGTGTTAAGTTTTCAATTTTGGTTGTTGCTTGTGTATGGAAACGCATTTGATTTTTATACCCTGACATTCTCCCTTGCAAACTTGCTAAATTTGCTTACTAATAATTGTGAGATTCCTTTAGATTTTTTAATGCACAGAATTATTTTGTCAGAGAATAATGAGAGTGTTATTTCTTTCAAGTCCTTACATCTTGATTTCTCCTTCTTATCTGATTAAACTGGTAACTCCAGGACGATGTTGAATGGAAGTGGTGCATCCAGGTTTTTTTTTTTTTAATTCCTTTCTGAACACTGTGTATTAAAAAAGAAGAAGAAGAAGAAAAGAAGAAGAAGAAGAAGAAGAAGAAGAAGAAGAAGAAGAAGAAGAAGAAGAAGAAGAAGAAGAAGTTGTTGTTGAATATGGTGTTTTCCTCCAGAGTGGATTTAGTTTTCTTCTGGCAGGCAATTAGAGGAAAGGCAATCAGTTTGAGAAGGTCTAAGTCTGTGTTTCAGTCTTTTGAGGTCTAAACTATTTCCAGTTTGCACATGTTTCTCAAGCACAGACTTCAGGACTCTCAACTGAAAGCCTAGAAGGAGAATGCTTAACAAATTTCCTCCTTTATGGCATTTTCAAGCTCCAATTTTTGTGACCACAGGAAAGTGAGAGTACCAAAAGTGCTGTTACTTTCCTTGCCCTCTTGGATGCAGTTTTCTCATTGGATTCTTAATCTCTCCCCCAATTTAGAAATTGACAAATAGCTTGAGGGGGAAAATAATACAAAATTCTGTAATCCTTTATTTCTCTGGGATCTGGGCCCCTCAAGACATGGCCTCCTTGGTAAACTTGAAATGCAGTTTTTATACTGAATCCCTGAGAGATCATAGAAAGTTTTAAACTGCTGCTTTTGGCACTGTCCTTCATTCCAAACAGCTTTGGGTGTAGTAAATAGCTCAATACAGAAACTGACAAAATTCTGCTCATCTTGGAGCTTTTTCTTTTATTCTGAAAACTTGGCTCCTCAAGTCCTGGCTGTCTTGGATGGTCTCAAGATGTTCTCAACAGCTTCAGTTAGCTGTTGGCTTTCTTTCTTTCTTTTTCTTTCTTTCTTTCTTTCTTTCTTTCTTTCTTTCTTTCTTTCTTTTGATGGTGCTTCTAAAATTGTTCTAAGTTGGAAGGTTTGCTGATACAAGCTATTGTATCCTATGTGGAAATGTGTGTGTATATAATGATACTATGTAAATAATTTATATTATATATTAAATTATATAATATGTAAATAATCTAAGATTTAATATAGAATTTGTAATTATAAGATTATATAAATTTCTATTACTGTTAATTTCCTCCTTTTCTTCCTCTGTATTTTCTTCAACACATATCAAAGTTAAAAAAAATTATAGGAAATCTATATACCCACCTCCAAACTTTAAAGGAATAATGGAAGTATAGCTGACATACAGAATTATAATAGTTTCATGTGTACAAAATAGCAATCCACCATTTAGATACTTTAAAATATTTTTAAGATTTTATTTATTCATGAGAGACACAGAGAGAGGAGAGACATAGGCAGAGGGAGAAGCAGGCTCCTGCAGGGAGCCCGATGAGGGACTCGATCCCAGGACTATGGGATCACTATCTGAGCCGAAGGCAGGTGCTCAACCACAGCCATGCAGGAGTCCCAACATTGAAATACATTATGAAATGATCACCACCATAAAACCAGTTATGTCATCATACAAAGTTACTATCGTATTGACTTACATCCTTTGACTTACTTATTTTATAACTGGAAGTTTGTATCTTTTAATTCCCTTCACCTATTTAGATTATCCTCCTACCTTGTCTGTTCTGGCAACCATCAGTTCTATTTATGTCTGTATCTTTTTTGTTTTGTTTTATATTTTAGATTCCACATATAAGTGAAATTATATGGTATTTGTCTTTCTCTGACTTACATCACTTAGCATAACACTTAGGTCCATTTGTGTTATCACAAATGGCGAGATTTCATTCTTGTTTTATATATAAATATATATAATATATATTATACATATATATTATTATGAATCTTTACCATTAACATTTAACTACTCTTTTTTTAAACCACAGATCTATGTATGCATTCATCTCTCTATCCATCAATTCAGGATTTATCAGTTATCTAATTATAATAGCTAAAACTGTAAGTCTCTACAAGAAACCATAGGCAAAAATCTTCATGACTGTTTTTGTTGAATTTCAAACTAAATTTCAAGTATCAGTACATTGTGTCCTAAACTGTTCAGCTGGCAAATCATTAACCAGACTCCAAAATTTGTATGTAATGTTTTATTTTTTGAATCACAATTTATATGCAATAAATCAAGTAAGTATTAGAGACTCTTTAGTATAGATTCACTGAGTTTTGGTAAGTACAAATAAACTGTGTAACACCAACTCCTCTTAAACGATAGAGACTTTGTGTCAGTCTGGAAAGGATCCTTAAGTTTGATTTATGTCAGTTTCCATCCATACTTTCCAGAGATAAATACTGTTTTGACTTATTTTTCAATACAGAACATTTTTTCTTGTTCCAGAGTTCCATATAAATTAAAGCATACATTATGTACTCTTATCTCATTTTGAATACATAAAAGTGTACAGTGTATATATATATATATAAATGTATCTATTGATATCTATATCTATATCTATATCATCTATATCTATCTATCTATATCTATATCATCTATATCTATCTATATCTATTTGCATCTAAATGTCCATGCTGCTGGGTCTACCTTCTTTTCTTTTTATTAATGAATAGTATCCTATTGTATGAATATGCAATAGGTTTTTTAATCCACTCTCCAGTTGATATATATCTGAGATATAATATTTGGCTATCATGGATAAACCTATTATGGGACATATTATAAAATTCTTTTTTTTATTATAAAATTCATTTGTCTACATCTTTATTTTTCTTGGTTAAAGCTGAAGATATAATTTAAAATTCCTATTAACAAAACATGAGAGTCATAGTTTTTGCACTTATTGGTACATCTGTTGTGTGTTGCCATTCAGTTTTATCCATCGGGTGGGTATACAGCTCTGTCTCTGTGACTTACATGCACATTCCCCTAAAGAATAACAATAGTGAGCTTTTTTCTTATACTTATGGACAATTCATGTATCTCCTTTTGTGAAAAGTCTGTTACAATTTTACCTTAAGGAAGGAGGGGTTTTCTTTTATTACTGTGTTATAATTTTTCTGCATATCATAGATGGCATATATACCTTGCATATATTTTCTCCAAGTTTGTAGCTTATTAACTTTATTAACAATGTCTTTTGAGAAATCACAGTTTATTAATTCGGTAAAGTCTAATTTACTTTTTTTTTTTTTCCTGTTGAATTCTGGCTTTCTTTGATCTGTATAAAAACCTTTGCCTTATTCCAAGTCATGAAGATTTTTGCCTATGGTTTCTTGTAAAGACTTACAGTTTTAGCTATTATAATTAGATAACTGATAAATCCTGAATTATGTTTGTGTATCATATGAGATAGTAATATTTATTTATTATGTTAATATTCAGTTTTTCTAGAACCATTTTTGGGAGTTTCTTTTCCAAAGTGGAGTGATTTAGTGCCTTTGTTTAAATATATGTATTTTTATATATAATATAATTATATAATTATATATATAAATATATATATATATATGGCTGTGTCTGCAACAGTTTCTGGGCTTTTTGTTTTATCTATTCAGCAACATTTATTTCAGTATCACATTGTATTTATTACCATAGCTTTATAGTTAATCTTAATTCAGGTCCTATAAGTCTTTCCACATTATTCTTATCTTTGTAGATTGTTTTAATCTTTTTAATGTCATATAAACTTAAGAATTAGCATGCCAAGTTTTACAAAATAGGCTCTTGGGATCATGATTGATACTGTTGTCATGGATCAACTTGGGGAAAAATACAGCTTAACAATATTGAGTATTAAAACCCATGAATATGGTATATTTTCCCCTTTCATTTAGATTCTTCTTTATTTTCTCCTAGCAATGCTTTGCAATTTTTAGGGAAGAGATCTGTTAGTTTATATTCAACTTCAATATTTTATATTTTTTGGAAATTCTTGTAAGGTAAATCTTTAAAATTTTATTTTCAAATTATCCCTTGCTGGCATATTAGAATATAATTGATTTTTCATATATTAACCTCAGATCCTAAGATATTATTTTAATAATTGTTTTGTCAATTTCTATATGCTAATTTCATCGGCATATAAAGACAGTTCATTTCATACCTTGGAATCTTTACAACTTTTAGGTCATTTAATGCATTATTTTAAGAGCAAGAGTCTTATGGATAATATTACCAGAATTAGTGAGAGAGGGCCTCCTTACTTTGACCCTGATTGCAGGAGTGTTTGCTGTAGTTTTCCAAAAGAACAAATAGATGCTCTTCATCAGGTTGTGGAAGTTTCCTTCTATTAGTAGTTGGCTGAGATGGATTTGTTGTTGTTATTGTTAATCATAAATGGGTATTGAATTTTATCAGTATATTTTACGTACCTAATATGTTTTTAGTGCTTCATTCTGTTAATATAGTGAATTACATTAATTTTCAATATTGAAACCAACTTTGCTTCCTGATAAACTCTACTGCGTCTTGCTGTAGTATCCTAGTATATATTATCAGATTTGACTTTATAATAATTTGAAATAACTTCATCCTCATCCATGAAAGATAGAGATCAGTAATTGTCTTATTGTGCACTATCCTTGACAGATTTTAGTATTAAAATTATGCTCTCCTCATAAGGCAGGTAGAGAAGTGGTCCTTCTCAATTTTCAGTAGAATCTTGTGTAAAATAGATTTATTTTTACCTCAGAATTTGGGCAGAATTCAAAAGTGAAACTGTCTGGGCCTGGAATTTTCTTTGTGGATCTTTTAAAAAGTATATACTATAACAAAATCCATTTTTTATTTACACAAAGTGATATACTGTGTTTTCAATTTAAATTTGCCTTATTTTCATATTTTAAAGGATTTTTTTTCATTTTTCTAGTTGTCAAATTTGTGATAGTAAAATTGTTCATAATTATTTTAACCTTTTAATGTCTGTAATTTTACTAATGATAACATCTTTCATTCCTGATACTAATTGTGTATATTCTTGCTCTCTGGTTCTTTTTTTCCCCTCTTGATGAGTCTAGCTAGAAGTTCATTTATGAGGTATTCTTTTTGAAAAATTACTTCTGACATTTTAAATTTTCTCTAGTTAGCTTGCATCTTTATCATTTTTTTCTCTTGGCTATGTTTTAGTTTGTATTGCTTTTTTTTTTCTTTTTCTAACTTCTTAAAACTGTAAATCATTAATTCCAGATCTTCTTATTTTCTAAAATAAATCTTAAATGCTATTAATTTCCCTCAAAGCACTACTTTACTAGCATCTTAACTTTTAAAATATTTTCATTATAACTTAGTTCAAAATATTGTCTGTTTTCCATTATGTTTTTTTAATTATATGACAGTTGCTACTTCAGAAGTGTATTATTTAATACCCAAATAGTTGTATATTCTTAAAATATGCTGTTTTTTTTTTAAATAATTCCTTTGTAGTGGCAACTCTGCATAGTTGCAATTTTTAAAACTTGTTTCTTCTCTGAGACAACAGATTTGAATATTTAGAGAATATGCTATATGCAACTGGAAAATAGTTTATTTTCTGAAGTTATTGGTATATTGTTGTATAAGTTAAAAATATGTTAGCTCATTATGGTTGTTAGTACTGGTGAAATCATGTCTATTTTTTGCTGATTTGTTTTTCTGTCTTCAGTTTAGTACTGATAATTCTGTTTAAATTTCTGGCTCTAAGTTTGATATTATCTTTTCCTCTTTTTAATACAATTTATATCTCACATATGTTGAGTTTCTATCATTAAATACACACATAATTAAAATTGTTATATCATCTCCATGAATTGATTTTTTATCATATCACTTTATCTTTTCTCTGGTAATTTTTTTGCCTCATAATTTATTTTTTTCTGATATTAATTTAGCCTGTTGGCCCCCTTGCTTACTCTTTGCATCATGTCTACTTCCATCCATTTGCTTTTAACACGTCAGTATCTTTTTATTTAAATTATATTTTTATTACATATACAGTATGTTATTTTGTCTTTCCTTTGTATCTCTTTTGACAATTTATAACTTTTACGAGAGTATTTAGTTCATTAACATTTTATGTAATTTTGTTATGGCTTGACTTAGGTTTACCATTTTGCCGTATGTCTTTACTTTGTCTTTCTGATTTTTGATTGTTCTTCATTTTCTTCTTTTTATAAAACTACTTAAGGACATTTTAAGAGTTCTATGTTTATCTCTTAATTTTTTGCTATCCATTTTTTATTATGTCTCAAGTAGTTGCTCTAGGGATTACAGTGTACTTCTTTAACTTTCATAGTCTGTATGGAATTAATATCATATCATGTCATATAAAATAAGGAAACATTACAGCTTTTTATGTCAATGTAATTCCCTTTCCTCCTCATATTGTTGTATGTATAATATCTATTGCTGTATCTATATTCAGAAGCTCACAGGACAATTATAGATTTTCTCTTAAAACAATTAATAGGAAAAAAAGTTTGTTTTGATTTTAACATTTTCCCAGATATATATCATTTCTGATCTGTTCTTTCCTCAGGATCCATGTACCCATCTGTTTTCAACTTCTTTTAGCCAGAGAAACTTTCTTAGCCTTTCTTATGTTTCATGTCTGCTGGCAATAAATTCTGACAACTTTTTTATTCAAATCTGGAAGTGTCTTTATCTATTATTCTTGAAATGTATTTTTGCCAAATATAGATATTAGGTGGACACTTTTTTTTCCTTTTTAACATTCTAAATTTGTTTCACTGTCTTCTGATGTTCCCAGTTTCTAATGAGAAGTTAGCAAAAATTCAAATACCCTCTGTAATTAAGATGTTATTTTTTCTCTGGCTGCTTTTAAGATTTAATTTATCTTCGGTTTGCAGCATTTTGACTGTGATATACTTTTGTGGGGTTTTTTGTTTGTTCGTTTGTTTTCCTATTTTTTCCTGGAGTTCAACAGACTTCTCAAATCTGTAAATTTTTATCTTTCACCAATTACCTTTTTTTTCCCCTACTCAGTTCTATTCTGTTTTTCTGAGATTCCAATTAGACAAATTTAGACCTTTTATCATTTGTCCAGGGGTCTGAGGTTGTTTTCAAATTTTCCCCAATACATTTTCTCTCTGTATTTCAAATAAAATAATTGCTATCAATCTATTTACACATTCATTGACTCTTCCTTTATTACCTATTCTAGGTTGTGAAACACATTCAATAATTTTTAGATTTTAATTGTTTAAAAATTTCCATGTTTTTTCCCTCCATTTTAATTTTGTTTTTGAAATATTCTAATCTTCATTAATTGTTGGTATGTTATTCTTTACATTTTTTATTATAAGTGTGGCTCTAGTATTGAAATCATTTTCTTGTCTCCGATATGACTTTTTGTTTGAGAATTGCAAACATCTTCCTGAAACTGCATATGTCATGTAATTTTAAATTGTACTCTAGATATTTTCGATTCAGTTATATTTTTCTGGAAAATGTTGATTTTTGTTTGTAATTGTGGTTTTAGGAGGTAGTTATCTTTGTTGGACATAACTGAAAATTTTGTTTTTAGGAGAGCAGTTCAAGTCTGAGTTCAGCTTTTTTTTTTTTTTTTTTGGAAGGTCAGTTGCTTTGAGTCAGATTCATATTAGTTCTATGCTTGGATTATTCAGAGGTCAGCTAGAAATGTTTGCACAGTTTGTACACAAAATTTGGTGCTTGCCTCTCTAGCTCTTCATTCCAGGGTTAATTTTCAATATGGTTGCCACAAACTCTGTTCTATAGTTGTTGAAACCAGAATATCTGTGCATTTTCTAATGGGACTGTTGCCACCCTGTTCAGGACTGGATATGACCATCCCTCAATCTTAAAGCTGTAAAAAATGGATAACTCATTCCTTGATGATCCTTTATTCAAAGTACCATGTCTTCTTCAGGTGCTGCTTTTCTTTTCATTCTGCAGGTCTTCAGTTCATTGTTATATTTTCCCAGATTTTATATTTGTTATATGTGGGAAGGTGAGATTGGGTAGGGTGTTTTCTAGCCATCTAGAATCAGAATCTCTATTATTAGGTTTTAATACATGAATTCTGTAAGCATAGTGTGAGCATAATTATGTGTCAGCATTTATAACATACTCAGTTTTGTTAAACATAACTCAGTTTCTTTTTGATCTAATCCTTTAAGAAATTAAAATTAATAAGCTTTTGGTTAGATTACTACCTGGAGCTTGTATCCATAATGAAATTAATTAGTATTTTTTTCTCACTTAGTACTAATTTTAACTGGATGATACAAGGAATTATTTTTCTGTCACATTTTGAAATGACCAAGTGTCAGTTAATCATACATCCAAACATCAACCAGTGGGACAATTACATTGTGCAGGGCACTAATGTAAATTTAAGGTTGAATTATGTCTATAAACTTTCCCCAAGGAAACTTATAAAGAGAGAATACAAAAGAAAGATGCATAAAATATATAAACACCTTTTATTTCCCATATTATAATGGCAGAAGAAATATATAAACCAAATGTTAGAAAGGCTTGGTCAAGGGAACCTCATAATCAAGACAAGTTTTATACATGACATTTCATTTCATTAGAGTTGGCCCTGAGAGGGTACCTATTATTTTACGCAGAAAATAAAAATAATGAATATATTTCAGAAGGAGAATAGATTTTGACTAGTAGTAGAGAAATATGTAGTCTATTCAGGGAAGATAAACTAAATATGTTTTTTAAAGCTTAGTTTTGATATGAAAGTAGTAAATGCTGGAAATGAATATCAGGCCCGAATTATAGGATTTGAAAAGGACCCGAATTACAGGATCACTGTAAACTCAGAAGGTCTATAGATTAAGATCTGTGATTTAGGAATGTTGACTTGTCTACAGATTTCCAAGTGATCAGAGTAGGAAGGTATTAGAAAAGAAAAGTTAGGAGGCAGTTGCAATAATTACAAAGTTAGAAGACAATGGTTGAGGATTTCACTAGAGAAGTGCTTTGGGAATGAAAAGGAGGGAAAGAATCCTGAAATATATCAGCAGTAACTAGAAAATTTCATAACTGATTAAGCTGATACATGGAGAAAAGGGGGATAATTGCATAAAAATACCTTAGTTTGAAAAGGGAAAAACATTATGAGTTTAATTTAACAAATGTTGAATATACAATAGTAGTAAGACATAATGAGTAAAGGGTTAGAAATAAAGGATGGACCTGAGAATAAATATCATGGTTGGAGATACCTATTTAGAATCACCTGACTAATTATAATTAATAATAATTGGAGCTAATTTGAAAGTACTGTATGCCAGGCACTCTGCCAAGTGATTTTCAAATAATCTTATTTACTCATCAAAAACATGTATGTATGTACTATTTTTTTTTCTATATTATACATAAGGAATCTGAGTTTCTGATGATTTCTCTTTCCAAGGTCATACAAATAATCGTGGCAGATCTAAGATTTAATTTCAGGAAGTACAACTTCTTTTACTAACACCTGTTCTCGGTTGAGTTCAGAAATTGAATTTGATGTCACAATCCTTTGAAACTGTTGAGGAAGTGGAACATGGAAATAAATAAGGAGGACAATAAGACATAAATTTGGGGAGGCATATAACAAGGATTTGAGGAATGAAAACTAGCAATAAGCAGCATGATTTAGTATAATCCAAATCATGATGACATGAGCTTGCACGGACTTAATTTGAGGGGAGGGGCATTATTCCCTGCCCAGCTTTTCCTAAAGACACATATGTGAACTATTTAACTGCTTCTTCATTGTGGTCTTGTCCTCAAAGCTCTTCACTGTCACCCTGTTCTTGATGACTTCTTGGGTTTGTCTTTTCCACTGTTACACCATCTGCTATGACAAAAATGTTCCTCTCCTTTCCAGGTCTTTCATGCATCACCTACAACATAACTGAGAATACATTATCATTTTAAATAAATTTTATAGAAATAATTAAGGGAAGGGTGCATTTCAGGAAATGTGTTAAGATCCATGCCACATTCCCTTATCTAACCACTTTTCAGCCTTGCTTCTGAACTGCTTCTACATGGCCAGGAACAGCTAGCTCATCCCCACCACTAAAATCCTTCAGGCACCTCTATTTTGTTCTCTTCAGGCACCTGTGTTTTGTTCTCTGCAGCTGGGATGAATTGATTCTCAGCATTAGAGAAAAGTGATGCATGGATGTCTTATTGGTTTATTTTTGGTTTTACATTTTGTATCGATTCATTATTCATTCAAATGATACATATCTTTCCTTATAGAATTCTTATGCAAGCCCAGGATTAATTTACCTAAAGTTTGGATATTTTATCTTTTTTTTTCTTTTTTGTGAGAATATAGAGCTCTGCAAGAAGAACTAGATGCTAGGTTTAGGAGACAAGGAGATAGTATACCCATTCACTTTACCTTCAGATTCCAACCCTATGGAAAAGAGACAGGACAGACAAGCATAAGCCTCTGTCAGGTTAATAAATTTCAAATAAGTAATTAAATGATAACCAGGAAGTGCCTAAAAACCACACCTATGAAAGAAACAACACTGAATTTGGAAAATTGTTTTCTTTTTTTCTGTTTTTAACAAATGTCCTCCTTGTCACTTGTATGTCCTTTACAGCGAGTATCAGTTATCAGTGGTACTCCCCAGTAAGTGAAATAAAGGATGGATGAATGAATGAAGTGGTCAAGGAAGGACTAACTCCTGAGTCTGACTATCTTCATGACCATGTTTGGTTTCTGCCAACATGTTTGGCGACTGTTGGCTACTAAATATAGCATATTTAGGAAGGAAGTGTCAAATAATTAATGCCAAGTCCAGGATATTAACTAGCTAGATCTGAAGAACAGAGACCTTTTCTTCTTATAATAGTCATCAAATACAATAGGTGGCATTTTAAATATTTAATAAAATATGAATAATAAATAACACTGTAAATAAAAGGTCAGAAGCTGGCCTAACACTAGGGAACTCTAACACTCAAGGGGACCAAACACTGGAGTGTTTATTTGAGGTAACTGCCCTCTGTGGTCTCCAAGGGATGGCAGGACTGACCTGAAAGGTCTTTTCCATTTTGGGTTAATTTAGTTTTATGAAAAATATGCTTCTAAGATTTCTGTACTCAGGAAACACTCAGGAGGCCCCAGCGTTTGTTAAATGAGAAAAATATTAAATTGTTTAATCTCCAGGGTCATATTTATGTTTACATTTCAGACTAAAATATACAGCTGTGGTGAATCTAGTTCTTTGATTTTGTTTGTTGGTTGGGTAAAATATTGTATCATTTACATCTTTTCAATAGAGGAGACTGACTTGTTTAGTCCCTCTAGTATTTACTATTCTAGTCCCAGATTGAAGTAACCCTAGATGAAATGAACTCAGGAAAGAAAAGAGGGGAACGGAATTTATATAACACACTAGACAAAAAAGCTAGTAGAAAGTAAATGATTCTAATATTGAAGCTAAAAAAATTAACACATTAACCTGCTGATAATTACCAGACAGTCAAAATTTAAGAGTTAATTCTATAGTCTTGTTTCTATAGTTGATGTGATTTTTCTTCTGCTTCTTGTTTGGTACAGTTGCCAAGTATAAAACAAATACTGGGCTACCAAGGAATTTTTTTCTTTTTAGCTTTCTGCTCTCTTTATGTTGAAACTTCTTATTTGGGGTTAATTTTACCTTTGGGCTTTGCTTACTTATAATGTGCCATAAAATGTATGTAGATTCCGCTTAACAACTGATTTATTTCTTAAATGTTGGAGCAAGACATGAAGCTGTATTTAAGCTCAGTAGCAAAACCAAATTCTCACTCCATTGCACAGACTGTGGGAAATAGAGTTTACTTTGTGCAAGATGACTGGCAATTAATGCCCAATCAGGGAACCTCTAATGAATTTTTCCCACCCATCTTCAACTAAGCTCAATTTAATGCCAAATGTATTATTAAAACCAATATCTTCTGCAAACCTCATACACTGAATATTCAGGTTTCATATCAAGGGAGTAAGGAATTCTGAGAGTTGAACTGTATACTTGCTGTAAATAAAATATAAAACAAAGAAGTTTTAAAAACCCAGATATTCTTTACTTTTCTTGGACTTTATTTTTATCTATTATTTATTCTGAATTATATTTTATAGTAAAATGTTTGAGAAATCTGAAGCATAAACAACATATGGGGGACAAAATATTTTGTAAGCTTAATGATGTATTAGTATTTTGCTTTGTATGAAATTCTAATCACCAGATATGTTTATCACTGCAGATGGGATATGCAGGCTCCTCATACCTCAGGGGATTACAGAATCCAAACATCTGTAACAGGGGGAGAAAAAAAATCCCATCGCAATATACAAAATTTAAAAGAATGAATTAATGAGAAAAATGAATAGAAATAAAAGTTTATTATTAATATCATCTTGTATTTATAATTACCAAGGAGCTCTATGTGCCTTAGAGATCTTGATTCTATCCTTTAAAAGTGTAATGAGATATTAAAACACAATCTAGGTATAAGTTGAGAAAATAGGCAATAATCTTCACTCCATTTTTGTTGGATGGTTTGGAGCTGACATAAAGACTTGCCATAATTAATGCAGTCCACATATTAGGCTATTTATACAATTGAAACACCTGGCTCATAATTGGCTGTTTCACTAAAATCAACCAGATATTTTCTAAACATATTAAAGCCTTATTAATTGGAAAACGTAGAGAGAAGGGTTGTTTTGGCAATGTAAACTTACCGGTTTAGCTGAAAGGAGTCAGAGATGATTAATCAGAAATGTATATTGACTTTAGAACATATATTACTATTTAGTTGTTTGGGAAAGACTTTATGTATATGCTCCTGTTCACATGAATTGTGTCTTTTTGATAAAGCCAAGTACAAGAGAATATAGATTAACATTTGCTTCTGATGACTGATTTACTAATTTATTCATAATTGTAATTTAAAAAAATGTTCTGAGGATCTCTGCTAGGAGATGGGATGAATTGAAAATAATCTTACAGTCAAGTGTAGAAATAGATGTGTAGACAATGGTCACCTACCAGAACGGGCTTTTTCATTGTCATAAATTCCATATATTGTCATAAATTCCATATATATTGTCATAAATATATATGGAAGGACTTATGAATGAACTTTTTAAAGCTGTATGGTCTAGTTTAGGCAAATTTTGAGTATGGCCTTTCAAAATAATATTTTTAATGGACTTAGGGCTTAGAAAGAGAAAGGAATGCTTCATTAGTAACATTGTGAGAAGAGTAGTAATTGCATGGGTTCTGAAGCTGGACTACCTGGGTTCCAGTCTTAGATATGTCAATGAATAGCTCTGTCAATTGGAGCAAATCAACACTCAGTGACTCATTTTCCATGTCTATAGAATGCATATAATAATAGAATTGGCTTTATAGAGTTCTTTGAGGACTAAAATAGTTCATTTGTATATATACATGCATTCTGTGTGTGAATATGTATATGTCTGTGTCTATAAATGTATATAGATTGATAATATATGTCAACATATATATTGATAAGATATATATAGATATTGCTATATCTATTCCTATGTTGATTTTTCTTTCTATATCATAAAGCACAGAATGGCACATCATAAGGACTATATAAATTTTAGATGTTATTTATTTATTTATTTATTTATTTATATATTTATTTATTGAGAGAGAGGGACATGCACATGCACATGCACACCTGAGCAAGTGGGCAGGGGAGCAAAGGGAGAGGAGAGAGAGAATCTTAAGCAGACTCCTTGTTGAGTGCAGAGCCCAATGCAGGACTCGATCTCACAATCCTGAGACCTTGGCCTAAGATGAAATGAAGAGTCAGACATTCAACCTACTGAGTCATCCAGGCACCCAGTTTTATCTATTTTCAATTATTTTTTGTTGCTTTGGAATTATAGTTTTTATAAAAACATAATATGTATGAAGATAATTTTCTGCTCTTCATAAATTATAGGATTTGATATCACTGGTAATAATTTATATTTGTTAGCATTATATATCCCAGTTCTTTATTCCTATAAAGTTAGATATAAAATGCGGAAAAGAGTTATTGAATGAGGAGAATCTCATTCTAAATAGGTAAATAGAGAAACTATTTAACTGTACCTTAGCTAGCATAGTCAATGGCTTCTTTGATGGGCAATCCATGTAGTGGGACATCCCAAATGCTGAGACCTGTTATTAAGAATCAGTATGTAGAAGCATTAAAAAAATCTAATTTTGTAATGGTTTACTCTTCCACCATCCCATATTCTCACCTCCTCTTAGTTAATTGGGCTTCATAGAAAATCTTAAATATTTGTAATATTATAGAGAATTTTCTTTTTATCCCACAAAGATTATCCTAAGGTTCATTGTAGAAAATTAGAAATTATAATGGTTCAGAGCTATGGTTGATCTGGCCTAATCTTTTTTCCTTTCAGTAACAAGAAGGAAATATTCATATAGAGAAATCTTGTTTTCCCTAGTAATTATTTTAAAAAGTAGATTCACTGATTTTTCTCCCATATCTAGCCATCTAGTTCAAATGTTCTGTTCTTTACAATTAAAACAAAATACTTACAAGAAAATATCAACAGGGCAAGATGTGATAACTCTTTAGAAATATGGCATCATTTAGATTTTGCAAAAAGAAAAAAAAGGAGTACATGCATGATTTGCAGGAGACATTTATAAATATTGTACGTTAAGTTATTCAACTCCCTTCTTTAAATTAAACAATAACATTCAATTGTTCTTTCAAAATCATGTATAGGAAAGGAAAAAGAAAAAGATTTTAAAGCACTGAAGAAAAGTAGGAATTTTGGAAGACAGCTATGCTTACCACCATACCATCAAAGCCAAAAGAAATATCGGAGATCATTATCAAATGTTTCAGAATGGATAAAGAAGGCCTTATTTTCCTTTAAAAATCAATTACACATCTGTGATTTTCATCTGTAATATAGTAAAATGAACATGTTCATAACAATTACATATAGCTTAGAGGCATAGGCAACATTTTATGCCCACAAATCAATAGTGCTTTGTGTGTATAAGGTAGCAACACCTTAGTGATTTACGTCTTTATTTTTGACTGGATTGATAATACCACCTAAAGGGACCACAGAGACCACAATGTTTTACCAACACTGGTAAAAATACATAGCTCATTGTAACACTTATAGTTAGTAACTTGGCACCATGGGAACCTTCCCAAGTTAAATGTCTTAATTGAGGCATTTCCATGAAGGGCAAAGAATTACAAATAATTGTTTCAAATAAACAATTTTCTTTTTTTAAAGATTTTATTTATTTATTAATGAAAGACAGAGAGAGAGAGAGAGAGAGAGAGAGAGAGGCAGAGGCAGAGACACAGGCAGAGGGAGAAGCAGGCTCCATGCAGGGAGCCCTATGCGGAACTCGATCCCGGGACTCCAGGATCACACCCTGAGCTGAAGGCAGACACTCAACTGCTGAGCCATCCAGGCGTCCCTACTTTTAGCTTTTAACTCTGAAGAATATCCTTTCCATTTTGATCATCACTATTTTTTCCATGTGATTATCATATTAATCTTGGGTTAACTTAGTTTCTAATCTGTAATAATGTCAATCAGAGGGTCAAAAACTTGGAAATTTGAGAAATAAATACATTTTCAGATATTTTTAAAGAAAATTCTTCCATATATTTTACAGTACTACAATGAGGGAGAGAAAAAACAGAACCAAATAGTTAATAGTAATCTTCAATAGATTATGTTAAAAAAAACTGCAAATGTTATTTAATTTCAAAAGTACTTAGATTTGGGGAGCATTATAGAAGAAGTCCTTTTTTTCTGTTTATTTTCTGGGAGAAATATTTTTCTTACAAAGGGATCCTCATTATCCAAGTATTTATTAAATTAGAGAGGGGTCAACAAAAAAATCCATCCTGACACCTGCTTCTGCAAATAAAGTTTTCATTTGTTTGCAGCCATGCTCATTCCTTTATGTATTATCTATGACTGCTTTGATGGTACCATGACTGAGCTTAGTTGTGACAGAGACCTAAAATATTTATTATTGGGCTTTTTATGGAATGTTTGCTGTCTTCTGAATTGGAGGCTCAAAATTCATCATTATATGAACCAAGTTTATTAAAATATGACTACTTACAAAGTTTGTTTCTATTTAATCATATCTTCTCACAGAACAATACTATTTATTGCCTGAAACCTTTTAGATCTCTTGCTAATTTTTAGTTTTGAACTATGACAATGTTATGCAGATACAGAGCAACAATTAGCAAAGTTACGTAGTAAATCTTGGAAAAAGCCACGGGATTCCATGAAGTAGATGAGGGCAATTGGAGAACTATTCAAATAACTTGTCAAGCCATTGATTAACATGGGAGCATCTGGAATCAGAGCGTTTAACAAATCAAAAGTTATCTCTTAAGAAAAAATTAATAAGAACAATGAAATGTTTTATCCTTCAAAAGTGTATTATTTATTATTTAAATATCAGAGTTGAGAGGCCCTTGAGAAAATTTATAAACCCAAAATATTCTTGATAAAGATCCTTTTAATGATTATATAATAGTTGGAAATGAGAAATGTCATTTTCTTGGTATAACAAATTTTTGCTAGGAAAACTATGTCCTGAAAACAACTGATTCGTGTATTATTAACTCCACAAATGAGTAGATGATTATAACTATAATCTAAATGTTGCTCAGAAAAATTAAATATTGTATTTGAGATAAAGTTCCCTTTAACTTTTTACTATATACTAGCAGATTCATTGTAATAGGCATATCATGAAGTACCATTTACTCCTAAAAAAAGAAAAGAAGGCCTCAGACATGAACTATAATTTGGTACTGGGGAAAGCACACACACACACACACACACACACACACACATTTTTGTAGGACTGTTTCAGTTAGCCTACTATTACACAATGTTTCCAAAAGACCTTTTCAAGTAAGTCTAAAATTTTCCATATGCCTTCTTGTTCTAAATATAGGTTAATTCGGCTGAACCATCAGCTTTCCTGATAGATGTAAACCATGGATCTTTTACATGTTCTTTTGAAAATAGGAACAATGAGCAGAGAAAACAAAAATACACATGAAAGTTTTGATATTTTATAAATAAGAGAAAAAATAATTGTGTCTTATCTACCTAGAGAAAAATATCTATGGAACAACTTATCACCAAATTTCTAATATGTAATTTTAGATGTAGTTAAATTTAAAGCAGGATTTTTTTTCTGTAGGTGTGCAGAAAATGATATAGGTACCTGATAACAAACAACAGTTTTCCTCCAAAATTATCTTTCTCCCTATACTATTAACTTACTTTTTCTACCCCTATGACATCTTTTACCTTTGGGAAGTCTGCTGCTAACTATATAATGTAACTATATTTTCATGAATCATGGATACTCCTGAGCTAACTATATAGAGTGGAGTTTTATTTATTTAATCATGAGAGACACACAGAGCGAGGGGCAGAGACACAGGCAGAGGGAGGAAAAGCAGGCTCCATGCAAGGAGCCCAATGTGGGACTCGATCCTGGGAATCCGGGAGTGGAGAATGTTTGGCGGGGGTGAATTGAGGTAGGATGGAGGGTTAGGGTGGTACAAAAGGTTTATTTAGTCTTATTATTTATTTAGGCTTAAAACAGCCAACAGATCTAGAACTCTGAAGCTCTCATTGGTTTAAGTTTTATAGGATAGCTGAGAAGTTTGTTTAAATTGATATATGTGCCAATTATTATTTAAACAGCTCAATCCCAGACTTAGTTAAAAAACCATCATCGTAAGGAAAACATACCTGACAGATTTTTCGACTTAATGATAGATAATGTCATAGATGTTTTCTTGTATCAAAGTCAACACATCATTTACTCCACTTTCTAGTGTTATGAGTGGCATTTAGTTTAAAGTTTTCTCTTTTCTAGCATTCCCAAGTGATTTAATTTTCTCATTTTGCAATGAGAGTTGCAATCATGACAGAAAAGGTTATGTCCTTCAGAGACAGATTTCTATGAACAGCAAAGTCTCACTAGGATTTTTATCAGCATTCACTAAAGGATGCAGTTCCGCATCAGATAAATTTATTCATAATCTCCACGTTAAGCTAAATAATGTACATTTAAAGTAGGATTCGTTTACATTGTGCTTTATACCTGATAATTGTTGATGAGCTATTGCATTAAAAGCAGTTAACAAGAAAGGATTCGTCATTGTACATGGGTGCACTCATATCTACATTCTGTTCATTTTGACTTTTTCACAGAATGTAAGAACAATGTAAGATACTGCAGGAAGACATATTACTCAGTTTTTTTTAACCTGACTTATGAATTACATATCCTACTAAAAATTTAACTACCTCAGGTGCTCAAAGCTTGACTCAGAATCCGATAACACACATATGACATATATTGTTATTTACCTGGGTTGAAGGATCATTTTTGTCAATGAACCATGAAATGTATTATGGCAAAGTACTTTGCTAAGAACTGATTACATGGAATTCATGTGGTAATAGAACCGAACAATTCAGTAACTTAAGACATCACTTATTCTCCTAAGCAAGCTAATGTTTCATGTATCTCCTTTGGACAACAGAGATCACAGGTCTCTGCTTTTCATGCTTTAGTAGGATTAATGATTTTATAAGATTGTACCATATAATAACAATACAATATATCTTCTTTATTCATAAAAGCCAAGTTCATTCTGGTGCTTATTTCTGTGTCATAAAACTGAAGGCTCTTAAATGACAAAGCAGTTGAAAAAGGCTGAAAAATAAATTCAAAAATACTCGCTTTGGTTACATTTATTATGAGAATTCAAGCTAGTAACACAAATCTCTCAATTTTCAACTTTACCCAGGGAAATACTATAGTGCTTCTTGTTCCCAAGAGGACAGCAGGGCAGTAACACTAATGTTATCTACAATTTAAGTCCCAAATTCTCAACCAGCCTCTTAACATAGAGGATTTAGGTCATAGGTGGATTTTTAGGCCTCCTTTATACCGTTTGTTTAATATTAAACCAGAAGGGTCTGTTAAGAGAGGCAGTACCATTTGATAGTTCAAAGCCTGAACTTAAAATCTCTCTTGGTCATTTCCATGCTGCTTAAATTATTTTGATCTCTCTGTGCCTTAGTTTCCTCCTCTGTAAAATAATAATAAGAAGAAAAGTAATGTCTACTTCATATTAAAGCTTTAAGTGACTAGAAATATAATATTCATACAAATATCTTAGAAAAGCCTCTGGCAAATGGCAGATACCAGTAAATTCAAGCTAGCAGTGTTAAAAAATATTATTAAACTATCTGATGGTGTACTTGTTTTTCTAGACTCAGTCTTAGGTTTGTTTGGTTCTCGTGATCCTATTAAACTAACTTTATAGGGTGAACTAGAAGGGGAAAAGCCACAAAGAAGAAACATATTTAATCCCCATTTCTTCAACAGTATAAACCCTCTTTAAAAAAAAAAAAAAAAGCCCAAATCATCAGTTTCTTGGATCAATCAAAATCATCCTTGATAATTCCTCCATACTCCTTACTTCCTACAATAAAAAACCAAGACCTGGGTCGCCTTTGTGGCTCAGCAGTTAGGCGTCTGTCTGCCTTTGGCTCAGGACATGATCCTGGAGATCCTGGGATCGAGTCCTGCATTGGGCTCCCTGAATGGAGCCTGTTTCTCCCTCTGCCTGTATCTCTGCCTCTCTGTCTCTCTCTCTGTCTCTCATGAATAAATAAATAAAATCTTTTTTTAAAAAAAACCAAGTCCTATACATTTTATCCTTAAAGATATTTTAATTCCTTCTCTCTCTCTCCTTGCTCCACTGCCAGCCTACCACAAACTATTGTCATTTTTCACCCATTCTATTCTCTCTCTCTTTTTTTAAGATTTAATTTATTTATTCATGAGAATACACAGAGGGAGAGAGAGAAGCAGAGACACAGGCAAAGGGAGAAGCAGGCTCCATGCAGGGAGTCCGACGTGGGACTCGATTCCGGGTCTCCAGAATCATGCCTTGGGCCGAAGGCAGGCGCCGAACCGCTGAGCCACAGGGCTGCCCTCACCCATTCTATTCTTATCTCACATCAATGCTGACTGGCAGCCCATTGCACTTAGAATAAAGTGCAATAATCCTTCCCGTATTCCTGGACAATCCGGCCTGTACCTAGCCCCATCCTCGTGTTGCTTCACCCTCCTCCTCACTCAAAAGGCCCCAGTTGAACTGATTTTCCTTCTGCTCATAGAGTGATTTGAGTGTATCTCCAATTATAGGCACCTTCATAATCTCTGCCTGGAAGGCCCTCTGCTACTTTTTTGCCTGAGCTCAACCTTTGAGTCTCATCCTACTCATTCTTTCTCCAAGAAGCATTTCCTGAACCTTCAATTACACTATGTGCTCCCATTTTCCACTTTGCTGGAATTTTGCTTCTCTTTCATAGAACTTACACAGGTGCAATGATGTAGATACTGCTTTAATCATTTATTGAGTGTGCAATCTTCTAAATAAACGAGAAGTTCCTAAAGAGCTATAATGTCTTTCTTTTTTTTCCAACACTGCAAAAATTAACAAGAATGTTTGCAGTATAACAAATATTTTTGAATTAATGAAAATAGTGCTTTTCTTCTATCAAAAGCCCACAATCTACAACGACTGTCATTTTGTAAATCATTGTCTCAGAACTACTTTACCTTTGGTATAGAGTGAGATGGGGCCCTGGATGGTAAAATTGGGGAATTTGTGTTATAACCCATTTATGGCATTAGGCAAACTCCTCTGAGACTCAAACGATATCTGCTGCAAAATGTGTGACTTTCACAAAAACAAACAAACAAACAAACAAACAAACAAAAAAAAACTGTGGTTATCTTTTAGTTCTGAACTTTGATTTAAGAACTTTGACTCTTATCTTCCAGTTAATTGCCTTTGCACCAATGATTACCTTCTTTTGCTATGAATTTTTCCTTAAATACTACATTAAGAATAACTACTTTTTTCACGGTTGCTTGATAAAATGTACTATGGAAAAAAGAATGGAGTTGATAAGTTCAGATCAACTAATATTTAACTCAATAGATGCTACATTTGAAAAATAGCAGCATATAAATGGGTGAAACATAGTCATCAAGACAAGAGAAAAGAGTTACAGAGCTTAGAAATTTCACCCTCCTTGAGGCCACTCCACTCCCATTTCTCATCCTTGTCTAACAAGTTTGCCTCTCACAATTCCCTATCCCATCAATCCTTACCCCTGCTCTAGCCTGTGCACCCTTCATCTCTCAAGGTGGATTGTATCATTCAATTATCACAACAACCCAGTGAAATTGAATGGATACTATTGCTGTCCTCTCATTTTATAAATGACAAAGTGGAGGCATAGAGAGTTGGTTAAGTTGCCAAAGGTCATAAATGTATTAAGTGGGAACAGGCAGGGCTGATTTCTCTATTAGGTGCAGTGAGCATAGTACCTAAGACTCAAAAAAGAAAAAAAGTTCCAATTTCTTTAAAATCAGAAGAAAAACTATTGATAAAAATGTCTTAACACATTGATTAGTCCTTTTATACCAACATGGTGTTAAAGCTTAATTATATATATTTGGAGAAGGGGGCCAACAAAGCAAAATTGTCTAGAACCCAGTAGAGCCTCCTTGGAGGTTGTAATTGTATCTTTTATGCCCCCCTACCCCTCACTGCATAAATAGTAACAAGTACATTGGTAGTTTAAGAAATAAAACTCTACAATGCCAAAATAAGGTAGCCTTGGGGTCAGGAATTTTAGACACAGCTGCATAATTCCAGAGACCTTGTTCTTCTTAGCTACTGTGGTATAGTGCTGAGTCAGGCCTCAAGTTGTTTATACAAAGACACAATTATTAAGGTGTTCCCAGATATTGTGGTCACTGTGTTTTGTCCTTAGACACAAGTCACTCAGTATTTCTCTGTGAGGCTAAAATGATTTAAGTGAATTATCTGGATTAGAATATCATTTATGGGGAAAATAATAACATATTCATCTGTGGCTTACAATCACTTGTTCATATGTTTTGGTTTACCTTTCCATTCCGGTTTATACTATACTCCTCAATTTCTGCCCTTGAGGCACATAATTCGCATTCCCCAAGGACATCTTCTTCCCTAAAGACATTTTGCTTGCTTTCTGCTCCCTAGTATTCCATTAAATTTTCAGAGCCAACCACTCGTATGAATTGATAAAGTGGCTAATTTTATACTCTGGTTTAGTACTTGAACACACCTTTCAAATTATACCTAGAAATCATTAGTTTTTAAGGGGTTTGATGAGGTGTCTTTCCTAAGATATTGAATGTTGTGCTTTTGTTCCTAAATAAATCAACTGGCTATTCAGACTAGTAGGGAAATGAAAAATCTGTTCCCAAGCAACACACGCCTGTTGTTATTCACCTTCCTAAGATCTGTTTCTAAGAGACCATTGCTATTGAGATTGTTAGCAAGTTCTTGAATGACAAATTGTTTCCCATAATATGATCATAATACACTGGATGATGGGTTGATGCAATATGGAATTTAATTAATATGAAACATTTTTTTAAATCCCCTTTTCTCTTAGGAGCTTTACAAAAGTGATGTCTTGAAAGGCAGAACTGCCATGTATAACAATGACTTAATTCCACCTTCTGTTATCGCTGTTTGAGGTGATTTCCCTTCTTTTCCCCTGTCTATTTCTTATCTGTCTACTAATATTATTTGTAGCAGTAGTCATTATAGAATCAGAGACTACATGAGATAAAAGGGACTTTGAGAGGTCACAAAGTGGAAGTACTTCATGCACACTCTCATAAAAGATAGCTATATCCTTAAATTTTACAAAAGTGAGAAGCACATTTGCTTTCTTTGTTACTCATTTATGTGATTCACAAGGTGAGCTTCATTTTTTGACCTGTTCTACTACCCTTTCTCCAATTCTTTCTCACTTAAGCCTATTGCTTTGCATTGTCTCTACTTATATTCCATCCTATTTGGACACTTTTTGTTAAGTTTCTACAATACCAGAGTATCTGGAAAAATGCTACCAAGGTGGCTATTGTTAGATGGACACTAAACTGAATTCCATGCTGCGTGACTTTGGCTAAGACTTGCCACCACTTATTCCTGTTGTCTTTCTTTTCAGAATAAGGTTTGTTGTTTGTGTTGATAGCTAAAGTCCTATTATTTGTATAAATGAAAATAAACCAGTTGAAATAATAATAAAAATAACCTCCTGGGACTGTTAGAAGAGCTAATATCATTTATCAAGCACATAGACTGATGGCTAGCATATTGTTTTATTTTACACTGTTATCAGTAAACTATTCATTTAATTCAGGAAATAGTTTAATGCATTGAGAATATGAGAAATAAGCTACAAACCTAGAGAATCAGAGACTATTTTCATTGAGAATATGAGAAATAAGCTAAAACCTTAGAGAATCCGGTAAGCTACAAATAATCTACAAACCTTCATAATTTTAAAAGGATTTGAGAGATAGATAGAGAACACCAAGATTTCTTTGTTCAGTCGCTGTGTAGAATGCCAACTTTGCGATTAATTTCTCCTGTCAGCACCTAAAATAAGCATGGTAGTTCTAAATTACTTTATTTCTTGGGTTGTTATACTGTCTGTTAATTCTATTTTTGTTTTGAAACAAACTCCACTATGCTCTCTGAGGCCAACCTAATACACAACACTGTAAATAATCAAATAAGTATTTCTTATTAGGACTTTTGGGGTATGTCTTTGAGAAGATCACACAGATATATATCAATATATTTATATGTCAATATATCTGTATCTATTTATCTGTGATAAACCCAGATGTCTGGACAATTCTTATAAATAAAAAATGCAATGATTAAAATAGCATATAAATTACTTACAGAAATATATATTTTTCCTGCTACACTAGGTGTTCATGTGGCTTAAATAAGATCAGATGTTGCATGATCTTATATTGGCTTGGACTCAGCCCACTATAGAAATGAAACAAATCCCTTGAACCCTTTTCCAGAGATTCAAATCAAAATTACTTCCCCTCTTTATTTTTGTCAGCAATATGTTAATAAAATTTTGCTTTCAAACCCTTTCTTAATTTTTATCTTAACATTCTAGCTTTGTGGTTTTTCTGACAATTTATCTACATGCTATTATCATCAAACGTCACTAGAAAAAAATGTTTCTCAATCTTAGCTATTAAACTTTTGTTATTCCTTTATGGAATAGAAATAAAGAGGAAACAAGTTTGGAAGAAAATAGTTTTAGGCAAATTGACCATACCCTGCCAGTATTTTTTAATTACTTAATTAATCTGAGAGAGGGTGCAGAGGGAGAGGGTAAGAGAGTCTTAAGCAGACTCTATACTCAGCACAGAGCTCAGTCTCACCACCCTGAGGTTATAACCTGAGTCGAAGCCAAAAGTCTCTGTTTAACAGACTGTGCCACCGTACTCCTGCCAGTATTAACTTTATTATTTCCAGTAATACTTTCCATGATTTTCTGGAATTAATAATGGGCATCCCAAAATTTATCAACTCTACTTCCTTGACCAGAAATCTGGGGACTGGAGAGAAGAGACCATGTGCTCTAAGGGGAGCTCTGCTATCAAAGGAAAACTGGTTTTCACCTTAGATTTTTCTTAGAAAGAGTATTTGAACACAGAGGAAAGGGGCATATGCCAGATGAGGGGATGGAGAGTTAGTGATTGGTGATAGCTAAAGTGGGTGTGCTTAGAAATATTCCCCAGAGAAGTCAAGGAGATAGTTGAATTTCCTAGAGGTACTAAATTAGAATAAGGGAGCTGAGAGATGATCTTCAGGAACATGACATAGTTGTGACCAATAGGTTCCAAAGTTTCAAGAGACCAGGATTCAAGATCTCTAGCATGATTTAAAAATGATTAGGTGTTGATTAAACAAACAAACACACCAACCAACCAACAAAAAGAACAAATTCCAGGTTTTTCCAACTTGCCCAGTTGATGATGTCAAGTATCAGATTTTACTCTTAATTTATTCTAACATCTAACCTAGGGAAGAATTTGCACATTATACTCATTTAATCAGATTGGAGTAGATCATTCAGAAAGTGGAATGCAGGCATCCAACTCTTACCTAAACAGAGAAAAAAAGAAAACTAATATTCTCTAATTTTGCTTTTCTAAATATTTTTGTTTTGACTTTATTGAGTTTTTGAGATGTAATTAATGCAAAACTCAGGGAAGCCAAAGAAAAGATATCTCTGTAAATGACAGTGATTTTGGAATTATATTTGCATCCTGTTATTCTCTGAGTTTTAATCTTTCACATTCTTTTTTTTTTTTTTTCCATGTCAGAACAAATACCTCTTCCAGGTAATAAGAGACTTTTGGTTTGTTTTTGGTCTGTTTTCTTTGTGGGTTTTGTGTGTGTGTGTGAAAAATAGATAAAGATAAATCATGTAAGTAAATCTTATTCAATAATTGTTTCCTTTTCAAGTAAAATGCCATTTTAAAGACATGGTTAACATTTAAAATAAATATATATTTTATATAGACTTAAATTACTTTTTAAGTGTGCTTTTTAATTCCACATATTAAATAGTTCAGTAATAATATTTTTATATTTTCTTGGTAGTTACTAAACATTTTTAACACTTTAATGCTCATCTTCTTTTGTTTTAACAATACCCTTGAGTTAATTGAGGCAAGCATTTGCCCAATTGAAAGAAAGAATAATTTATGCTATTTTCACAAGTTAATCGACAAAAAGTAATTTGCAAAGCCTACCATCTGTATCATTGCAGACACAAAAAAATTGTGAAGGCAAAAAAAAAAAGTAGATAAGCAGAAATATTTTGATTTCTAGTAGAAATATTAGTATAGCTGGTTGACTCTTTTAAAATGGCATATATAAAAATGGTCTTGGGACACCTGGGTGGCTCAATGTTTGAGTGTCTGCCTTTGGCTCAGGGCGTGACGATGGAGTCCTGGAATCGAGTCCCACATCAGGCTCCTTGCATAGAGCCTGCTTCTCCCTCTGCCTTTGTCTCTGCCTCTTTCTCTCTGTGTATCTCATGAATAAATAAATAAAATCTTTAAAAAAAAAGAAAAAAAGATCTTGTATACAGTCTAATATTAAGGTCTTCTATGGTATAGTTTTTTACTTTCACAAGTCAAATATTTTAAAAGACTTTAACATTAGATTTAAATATAATTGGACTATGGTTATTAGTTTTCTATCCCCTGCCTAGTGTTCAGTATTTTTCTGTTTCTCCAGTATCAAGTAATTTAGAACTATATCAGCTTCCTGGGGCTGCTAAACCAGTGTATGAATACTTGGTGGCTTAAATCAACAATTTATTGTCTTGCAGTTCTGCAGTCCAGAAATCTGAAATCAAGGTGTCAAAAGGGCCATGTTTTCTCTGATGGCCCTAGGGAAATCCTTCCATCCTTTTTCAAGCTTCATTTGTTTACTGGCAATTTTTGGCATTCTTTCACTTGTAGATGCCTCACCCCAGATACATGGGCATCTTCTCCCTGTCTCTTCACATTATTTTCATTTTGTGCATGTTGTCTTTGTATCCAAATATCTCCTTTTGTAATACGGATAGTAATCACATTGCACTAGGGCCCATTCTAATGATTCATTTTAATATATTACCTCTGTAAAGACCCTGTTTCCAAAAAAGCCACATTCTGAGTACTGACTGTTAGTATTTCAACATGTCTTATGGGGAGGCAGGGGCATAAATCAACTCATAAGACATAGTCATTTTCAAATAGAAAGGGTTATCCTAACATTTATTTGTCAATCCTACATTCCTTGAGCACTCAGCTGTTAAGCTCTCTTCTCTACATGCCTGAGGTCCTTTGCTGCTCTATGGCAGTATTAGTACATTATGTTTTCTAAGGTAGTTATTTGAAGATATTTCAGCTCTTTCACTAGATTTGATGTTCCCTCAACAAAGTAATTGTGGCTTGTTCATCTTTGTATCCCCTCAAACCACCTACTTTTAAGTTTCAAAATAGTAGGAAAGTAATAAACCTTGGCTTTCAACCGAATTTAGAAATAAGGAACCCCACAAAACATGTGAAGTCTATTGAACTTAAACTATGAGAGAAGTTACATGGAAAACCAAACCTTTAAATGGCCAGTTTTCCACACACAGACTTAATTGTAAGCAAACAGAAGTTTTTCTTTTATTAAAGAGATTTGCCTAGAAAGAGTAATGACTAGAATTCAATAGTAATTGTAACCATAGCAATGGCAGTAAAGACAATAGCTGAAATTTGTGAGCTCTGGGCCTGGGGGCTTACATGCATCATGTCCTTTAATCTGTGGACAACATTGCAGCATGAGGGCATTGAGCAGCTAAGGAAACAAAGGTATAGAGATTTTAGATGAAATGTTCAACATCACATAGTTAACAAATGGCAAAGCTAAAATTCAAGCTTTTGCTTTTAACCATTCCACTGATGTATGTGTATTTGCATGTTCTGCTGTGAAATGCCAAAGTATCTGTAAGTCTATTCTGTTTGCAACATTGTTAACTAACATATAGGAGCTATACATTAAAGGCATCATGGGTAAGAATATGTTTTCCATCTATCTAAACACTATTTTAGGTTGTGAATTTAAAAATGGCATTTAGCAATGAAAGTAAACCAAAAATGTACAAACTGAATCCCAAACCCTTTAAAAACTACAAGCCTCTAAAAACTGAAGATGAAAAAAAATTGCAGGTACATCCTTAATAAGGTCAAGAATTCAAACTATATTATTACTTTATGAATCATTCATGAGATATATAATAAAAACACCATCCAAATCATAAAATCATGTTATGGATTATATAATATTCATAAAGAATTACTTATCCTTTAAATTATTATTAATATGTAGTATTAGCAAGTATTCATGGAAGTATTTAGCAAGTTTTTATGGAAGATGCCATGGGAACAATCTAACAGTGACAAGAAAGGGTGTAGATCTCCTTATTTGACTGACATATCACTAAATTTCCATTAAATTGTTTAAATGCTAAAATTATAAGATGCCAAAACACTGTAAAGTCAACACATAACAGTGCTGAGGTCACAAACATTAAATATGTTTTAAAAGGTTTATTTTAAATGATAGATTTATTTAAGTATATTTTAGATCAATCTCTGTTGCAACTTTAGTCATGTTTGATCAAAATTGTTCAGGTATGAACATGTTAAAAGATACATAATTTCAGATCTTAGCATTTTTCTAGTACAAAATAGTGTGTAAACTACATTTATAAGTGAAATATACCCCATTCATATCATAGTAAACAATATGAGTTTAGAAAATAAATACAGAATAATAATCAAGATTTGTCTTTTCTGTGTAATAGATTTTAAAAATCTGCTGCAGAAAAATAGAAATTAATGGTAAATTAGGAGAAATAATTGAATGTTTACAATTAAATTTAAGTATGTTGTAAGTTTTAGAGAAGGTAAATATGCAAATTCTTTCAAATACAGGTAGCAAAAGAGAAAGTTAACAAATTTGATTTGAAAATTAAAAAAAAAATAACTATGTATTAAAAGAAACTATCAACCAAGTAAAAAGGGAATCTACAGAATGGATGAAAATATTTGCACATTATATAAGACATTAAAATCCAGAAGAGAGACCTCCTAAAGTCAACCACAATACAAGCAAATAACCCAACATAACAGATTAGGCAAAGGACTTGAATAGACATTTTTTTCAAAGATCTATTGATTCTTTCATAAGCATATGAAAGAATGTTCAACATCACTAATAAATAAGGAAATGCAAGTCAAAATTACAATAACATGCCACTTTGTACCCATTAAGGTAGTTATTATTAAAAAACAACATAACATGTTGGCAAGGGTATGTAGATATTAGAACTCTTGTGTACTGTTGGTGGGGATGTAAAATGGGATAGCTGCTATAGAAAAAAATTTGGCAGATTTTTACAGAATTAGAATCACCACATGACCATGAAAAATCCTTTTAAATATCTTATCAGGTTCAGCTGAGACAAACAGTAAATATTTCTGGCAGTATTGAATAATCACTTGGACACAAGAGACATCCCCAAGAAATACGAAAGATACTACTCTTCCAAGATCCTGAGCACTCCCAAAGGTAACCAACCAAAAGAAAGAAAGAGTGAGACTATTCTCTGGAAAATTGGAACAGTGAGTAGAACCCTAGCTGCTAATGGAGTACCACCTATATATCTGTCCAGACATATCTAGCAGCAAATAGGGTTCAATTGACATTTCTGTTGAACCATATTTTTGGTTCCCTAACCTGATAGTCACCAAGTCAAGTTCTCAGGACACAAACTGTCATAACCCAGAAGAAAATAGCTGTCTTGGGAGAGGAAAGATAAATGACCAATGGGTACCAAAAGGCAAAATCATGAGTCACAATTCAAAGATCTAATACTTAAATATGTTTTTTTGACTACCAGTCTAAATTTGGAAAGGGAGGGACAACATGAATTTTACCTTCTTCATTTGCCCAGGCACCACAGAAAGAGAGAGAGATCTGTGACAGCTGACTTTAGTTAGAATTCTCACCTTTTGGTGGCTTCAGCTAGCTTTCTCAGGATCCTATCTAGGTTCTGGAGTGAGTATACTAGAGGGTCTCATCCTGGTCATCAAAAACTGTGGAGGGGGAAAAATTAACTTTCCTTCTACCCTTTATAATGGCTGAGACTCCTTTTTCTCTAGAGCATCTCATAAATGGATAAGCTTATCCAGGTTAAAATTTCTCCATTGTGGCTGCTATAATTTGAGATTATCTTTGGTAAGTTTACCTATCTACTAGTTCAGCCTTAAAACAAAATTTTATTCACCCAAGACCTCACACTGGGTCCAATCCAGCTAAGTCAGACCCAGTCTATTCTTGACTGTCAGATCCAGTCCCACCCAGACCTGGCCTTTTCTAAGTTGGATCTAGTCTGACTCCAGCAGGTTTCCAGACCTATTATAGGAAAAGAAATGCTCAAATGAAGTTTGAAAGCTCATAATGCAAAAGCTGCAGAGTTAGGATCCCAGAGGGACTTATCCATGACTACAGAGGTAACAAGAAAGCAGGTGAGCTCGAGAGTCTCAACAGGTACCTATGGCTGGTTGCTCATTGATGTTTGGCTTGTCCTTCAGGTCTCCTTTGGTTTCCTTTTCTAACATCATAATTGTGAAAAAAGGTAAACTGAGGCAATAAAAATTTTTAGAGTTTATGTGAACAAAATTTTGAGTCAGGCAGCATCCATTCTAGGAGAAAGAAAAGAGCTCTAAAAAACTGTACAAAGTGAAATACTTATAGGCAGAAAGGAGCAGAAACAAGTAAGTTGTACTAGATAAAAAAAAAAAGTGGGTTGATTATCAAAGTAACTTTCCTTTAGGAAATGGCAGGAGTCTATTTGGCAGATTACCTAACTAATGCTGATCAGGCAATTCCTGGTTAACAGCTTTGAAAAGGAAAGTAATTTTGATATATGCTACAAAAAAAGATGAACCTTGAGGACATCATGCTAAGTGAGAAAAGGCTGTCACCAAACGACAATAACAATAACAAAAACAGCAGCAAATATTGTATGATTCCACTCTTATAAGGTAGTTAGAGTAGTCAAATTCATAGGCAGCAAGAAGAATATTGGTTGCCAGAAGCTAGGGGAGAGAAATGAGGATCTATAGTTTAGTAAATGCAGAATTTCAGTATCACAAGATGTAAACAGTCATAGCAATGGATGATGGTGATGGTTGCACACTATTAGGACTATATTTAAAACCACTGAATTGTACACTTAAAATGGTTATGATGGGACATTTTATATGCATTTTACCAAAATAAAAAAATAATTATAAAGAGGAATATATTTCTAAATGCTAATAAGAAATAGTTATAATCTCAAATGAAGAAATTGAGGTGGAATATACATACAGAAAAGGAAAGGAAAAAATCAGCTAATTTACTCAAATGTTTATTAAGTGCTTACTAGTCATCTGAATTAGACTTGGAGGTAATGAAGAGAGGGTGAAAGACAAGCAAGCAAGATTATTTCTCTAGGAAATGAGAGTCTTTTCAATATACTGGCTAATAAAATAGAATAACTTGAGATAGGGTGACCAGTAAAAGCTTCTCCAAAGAGATGACGTTTGTGCTGTTCTAAAGGATTTAAGTGAGGAACAGAAGAGCTGACAAGTATTTGAGGCAAAAGGAACAATTGAAAAGGTCCAAAGTTAAAAGAGAGAGAGAGAGAGAGAGAGAGAGAGGAAGAAGAAGAAGAGGAGGAGGAGGAGGAGGAGGAAGAGGAAGAGGAAGAGGAAGAGGAAGAGGAATAAGAAGAAGAAGGAAGAAAGAAGAAAGAAGTCCTATTCTAAGATTCAAAGGCAGTGCAAATTTGTCTTCCTTGGATCCAGTACCTTACTTAGGTCATATGACCCATATCTGCTTATACTTCCTAGCTGTTGGGACATTTTGAGTTATACTTGAAAGTGTGGTTGATGGCAGGCAAGGAGGAGGATATGGGGACTAATTGAAGGGGTGGCGGGGTGGGTGGACCTTGGGAAAAAAAATTCTGATAAAGTCAAGCAACTATATTAAAGAAACAAAGACTGAAAGAAACCAGAAAATTGAAAGGAGTGGAAAATCAATGAGGATTCTGTTTGGGAAAAAAAATGCAGGCTAGATAAGTCTGTCCAAAAACCATAGGCAACCCCTGTGAAAGAATTGGGATTTACATAGAACATGAACTTTTCAAAGACTCTTGGAGTCTGAACTTAAAGCATAGAGATCTAGATTACGAGAAAGGGCTGAAGCAAGTTCTGGGCAGTGTTATGCAGATATAGCTGAAGCAAGAGGTGCTTTAAAAATCATTCGTACTATTTCATTTGGAATGTCAAGTGAAATAAAAGAATTATCTGCCTCCTACTCAAACTAAGGCAACATCACAAAAGCAAGATACCATCTGACAGTGGGAGCCTCAAGAAAAAGGGGAAAAAAAACTTGCCTCTCTTATTTGGCATGTCGCATAATTCACTCAAGAAGTATGGAGCAGCCATTAGTTGTGTTTTTTTTAAGGTATAAATTATATACACAAAGCACATATATTTTAAACACAATTTTCTTAATACCATTATATGTACATGGTTTTAAGATTTATATATCAACATTAGTTAATAATTACAGTGGGTAATCTCAATAGAATTATTTGGCTGTGGTATCAAGATCCTGTGAATTTTCAGAGGAAAAAACAATTAGTTTAGCTGAGTCAATTCAGGCTATATTTTCAGGAATGATTGTGCACTGTTTGCGATCTAACCACACTGTAATCTTACAGGTAAAAAAAAAATAAATGGGTATGGGATCTAATCTAGATCCTTTACTCATACAGTGTTCCCTCAGTTCTCTCCTAAAATTATGTGGTTGTTTGGTATTCCCATGCAAGGGACAATGGTGCTCCTTAGGTTCAAGCTGTGCGGATGAAAGAGAAATATATCCTTTGCTCAAATGGCTCCTACTTTCCATATAGCACTTCCAAAGATCTCGAGATCCATGAATCCCACATATATGTATAGAGTTTATCTAGTTATGGTAGAGCAAATTGAAGGTTATGTGGATGAGTTATCTAAAATTCACTCATTTAAGAATTATTTTTTTAGCATCTATTATGTGCTAGGTACTGTTTTGGGACTGAGATATCACCAGTGGCTAAAACAAGGTTGCTGCAGAACCTATATTCTTAGGTTATAGAGGGGTTAAAGATGAAAATGAATATACATATAGATAAGTAAATAAATGAAATTACAATATGTCAAGTGGAGATATCTGATATATAAAAATAATAATAAAACATCACCAAAGAAATAAGAATGTCAAAGTGAGAGGGTGTTTTATACAAACTACTTCACATAGAGTAAACAAAATAGGTATGACTGTTAAGATGACACTTGATTTCCACCAGTAGGAAAGGAAAGAAGGAGCCCTGAGGATAACTGAGGTAAAAGTCTTCAAAGGAGAAGGAACCATAAGAGCAAATGTCTGGATGTGGGGATGTATTTGATGTTTTTGGAGAGCAGTGGGGAAGTCACTGTGTTCTGAGCAGAATAAAATGAAAGGATGGAGGTGGCAAACAGGATGATAGTGATGGAAGTGAGAATCTCTGGACCAATATCCAGACTACTTTTTTTTTTTTTTTTATATTCCTCTGAATGAGGTACAGAGTTAATTGAGAGAGTTCAAGAAGGGAAGTAATGATGTTCAATTTTTTATTTATTTTTTTTAAGTTTTTTTTTTTTTTTTTTTTTTAGATTGTATTTATGATAGTCACAGAGAGAGAGAGAGAGAGAGAGAGAGGCAGAGACATAGGCAGAGGGAGAAGCAGGCCCCATGCACCGGGAGCCCAATGTGGGATTCGATCCCGGGTCTCCAGGATCGCGCCCTTGGCCAAAGGCAGGCGCCAAACCGCTGCGCCACCCAGAGATCCCTGATGTTCAATTTTTTTAAACGAATACATTAAGAGACTTAAAAATAAAGGAGATGTATAACAGATTTACACTAAATGTTCCAGCTCCCATACCTATATCCATTAGCTTAGTTTACCTGCACTTTTGGGTAACCATTTTTATGAGATCTTATAGAAGTTTATTTTCAGATATATACAAGGACTTATAAATATATTACTATTCCCATTGCTTCACTTTTTATACTACTGTTTTCTACCTTATACAAATTTTTCTTCTTGCCTACTTTCATCTAATTATATATTCTAGAGAGTTCTATGTCAGTAAATCAAGATCATCCTCATTCTTTATTCTTATACAGCTACATACTATTCCATTGTATGGATGTAGCACAATTCAATAATTTTTGCACTATTTCTGGCCACTTCAGTTGTTTCCAATTCTGGCTATTATAAACAGTGTTGCAATGGAAAATCTAAATATTTAATTTCATATATGTGAAGTAGTTATATTCCCAAAAATGAATACATTCTGAGTGCTGAGGCTGCTCTGTGAGGTTACATGTATATATTTTTGATAAATCTTGCTAGGTCCCCCAAAGTACTTGAATCATCTGTATTCTCACTAGCTATTATTTTGATATGATTTTATCTTTTTAGATTATATTTAGCATCATTTCATATACCCATAAGACATCTGCATTTCATGTTTTCTGTTTTATACATATATGTATATATATGTATATATGCATAAAACAGAATATATATGTATATATATGTATATATGTATAAAACAGAATATATATATATGTATATATATTCTTCTTCTTTGTTCATCTATAAAATTAGATTTTTTTTTTCTTTTCAACCTAAGTAGTCTTAATATACTGGAAGAATAGGATTTAGTTTGTGCTGTTTGTTACAAATACTTTTTTACAGTTTATCTTTTAATTTTAACTTGCCTTTATACTTAATTGTCATGTAATATAATTTATGAAATAAACTTTATAAAGATAATTGTGGCTGCTTTATTTTGTACAGATTGCAGTTGAGTATGGATGGAAGCAAGGAGTCAAGTTCAGAAATCATTTTAATACTCTAGGGGATGGTGACTCAAAATTGGCATGAGAGCAGGGGAAGTAGTTGGAAGTTAACAAACCTGGGATATATTTTGAATGTAGAACCAACAGAAATCATTAATGGATTTGGGCTCTGAGAGGGTAAAAATAAGAGTTGAAGATGAAGACAATATTTCTGATCTGAGCAACTGAAAGATGGACTTATTGCTAAATGATTCCATGGAAGAAATACGTTTAGAGAAAGACTTCCAAAGGGAGATGGTGAATAGGCAATTGGATAATCAAGTTTGGGGGGAATTATGGGCTGGAGATATGAATTTGGGAGCTTCCAGTAAATAAATTATATTTAATGTCATAAGACTACACAAGATCCTAAAGAGAATGAATGTAGACAAACAAGAACTGAGTGCTAGGGAAATGAGGAGAAATAACAAAAGACAGTGAGAGGAGATGGCCCTTGAGTTTGGAGAAGAGCCAAAGGAGTGGGGTTTCAAAGGCCAAAGAAGAAATATTTCAAGAAATGAATAATGATTACAAAATTCTACTCATATGTTGAGTAAAAAGAGAACTGAGAACTATCTAATTTAGCAATGTGTATGTTGTGACTTTGGTAAGATTTTTTTTCTGGTAGAGTGATAAGATGAAAGGAAGATTAATGATATAGTAACTTTTTTAAAATCACAGATCATAACATAGTGTATGCTAATCATAATGATGTAGTAAAGAGGGAAAATCAAATTGTTTAGAAGAAAAGAGAAAAATGTTGGTATTATATTCTTGAGTTATGAGATAAAAATTGGTCTATCCCAGATTACATTGTTTAGTGTTCAGTGGAAAATGGAGTCAACATCATTGTACTTGCTGTAGCCTTATTGATCTGTCCAATGATAGGAGTAAACTAAAGAGAACTAAATTGAACTATGATTCAGGTATTTCCAGGCAATTATAAGTGACAGGGAAGAAAGTGTTGGCGTTGAGGCTAGAGACATTAGTCTCATGTCTGGAAGGGACCATAGAATTCAAATCAGCTAAGGATGGAAGTTAGAATATGAAAGGTTGAATGATTATGGACACCGGCTAGGATAATGGCTTATGGGTCCTAGGAAAGAATAACAACTGTAGAAGCTGGGTAATGAATGGAAAGACCTTGAAATATAGGAGGTGATATTTTGGAAAGTAGAATGCCTGAAATGAAGGTAATGGAGAAAACATAATAATTGGTTAAAAAAAAAAAAACTATTGCCTAGTAACACAGTGCACTGTG
The DNA here is from genome assembly GCF_048418805.1 of Vulpes vulpes. NCBI lineage: Eukaryota > Metazoa > Chordata > Mammalia > Carnivora > Canidae > Vulpes > Vulpes vulpes. The sequence goes on along the minus strand of NC_132783.1, from coordinate 104,482,711 downwards.
GGGTAGAGAATATTTATTTAAAGAGAGGAAGTAAAGGAACTGTGAACCAGAAATTTAGAAGGATTATCTTTGTGATGATTAAGGTCATTCAACAACTAAGAAAATATTGTTACGTGCTCAAGTCTAGTTGGTGTCAATTCCTAGTTGTATCTTGATACCAAGATCATTGCCCTGATTTCTTTTCAAACTGACCCTACTTCATGGTATGGATTAGGTCTTATGAGGTTGCTCTAAAGATAGAGCCAAATAAATCAGGTAGACTCTAGGATTTGATTTTGACCTGTACAATCTACTCTGCCATTAGAAAAAAATTAACATAAATTATAACTTGTTTTCATTCTGAAATGGGTATGAGCTAGAAATTTCTATTTTCAAAAGTCTTTCTGAGGTGGGGCAAGATGGCAGAAGAGAAGGGTCCCCAGGTCACCTGTCCCCACCAACTTACCTAGATAACTTTCAAATCATCCTGAAAACCTACGAATTCGGCCTGAGATATAAAGAGAGAACAGCAGGAATGCTACAAGGAGAAGAGTTCGCGCTTCTATCCAGGTAGGAAGAAGGGAAAAAAAATAAAGAAATAAAAAGCATCCAAGGGTGAGGGGCCCCGTGAGGAGCCGGGCTAAGGCCTGGGCGAGAGCCCCCAGGACAGGAGAGCCCCCAACCGGAGAAGGAGGAGCTTCACCAACCTGCCAGGATGGAAAGGCGCTGGCAGGGAGCTCGGGCAGGATCCCAGGAGGGGCGGGGATGCCCTCAGGTTCTCGGGGGCACTAACAGAGCACCTGCGCCCCGGGGAGAGCGCCCACCCCGCGGGCACTGGAAAGGGCTGGAGCGCACCTGGCGAGGCCCCGGGAGGAGCCCAAGCGTCCGCTCTGGGCGGCTCCACGGGTAGTGGGGCCCGCGCCCCGGGAGCCTGATTCCAGTGGCGCAAGCCCTGGAGCCCAGGACAGGGGGGTACACAGCCCAAGATTCGGTGCTCCCCTGGGACAGGCGGAGGCCGGGAGGACACAGGGCAGCAAGGACGCCCTGCCTCCGGGGGCCCCAAGCTGTGCAGATCCGCGCCCCCCATCCCGGAGCATCCAGGCCAGTGTGGACTGGGAGCTGCGGTAGTTACTGTGGGAGTTGACTGCGGAGTTGGAGAGCTGGCCACCGCCAGTGGGGTTGTTCCTCCTGGTGCCACCTTGTACCTGGGACCGGGCAGGGCCGCCAGGGAGCAGGGGCCTCACAAGATAAAGAGCTCCCACTGAGCCATGCACTGGCAGGGGGCTGGGCAGCTCCCCCAGGTGCACACACCTGAGAATCAGCACAGCAGGCCCCTCCCCCAGAAGACCAGCTGGAAGGACAGGAGAAGAGCAAGTTCTTGACCAAGCTCTGGAAAGTTCCAGGGGAAGTCGAGGGATTTACAGTATATACAATCAGAGGATACCTCCCCTTGCTTTTTGTTTCATGTTTGTCCCCCACCCCCTTTCTTTCTTTTTTCTTTTTCTCCTTTTTCCAGTACAACTTGTTTTTAGCCACTCTGCACTGAGGAAAATGACTAGAAGGAAAAACTCATCACAAAAGAAAGAATCAGAAACAGTCCTCTCTCCCACAGAGTTACAAAAATTGGATTACTATTCAATGTCAGAAAGCCAAATCAGAAGTACAATTATAAAGCTACTGGTGGCTCTAGAAAAAAGCAAAAAAGATTCAAGAGACGTCATGACTGCAGAATTTAGATCTAATCAGGCTGAAATTAAAAATCATTAAATGAGATGCAATCTGAACTGCAGGTCCTAATGACAAGGGTCCTAAAAACAAGGGTAGAAGAACGAGTGAGTGACATAGAAGACAAGTTGATGGCACGGAAGGAAGCTGAGGAAAAAAACAGACAAACAATTAAAAGATCATGAGGATAGGTTAAGGAAAATAAATGACAGCCTCAGAAGGAAAAATCTACATTTAATTGGGGATCCTGAAGGTGCCGAAAGGGACAGAAGACCAGAAAGTGTATTTGAACAAATCATAGCTGAGAACTTCCCTAACTTGGGAAGGGAAACAGGCATTCAGATCCAGGAGATAGAGAGGTCCCCCCCGAAAATCAATAAGAACCACTCAATACCTCACAGTTTATAGTGAAGCTTGCAAATTCCAAAGATAAAGAGAAGATCCTTAAAGCAGCAAAGAGATCCCTAACCTTTATGGGGAGAAATATTAGGTTAATAGCAGACCTCTCCACAGAGACCTGGCAGGCCAGAAAGGGTTGGCAAGATATATTCAGGGGCCTAAATGAGAAGAACCTGCAGCCAAGAATACTTTATCCAGCAAGACTCTCATTCAGAATAGACGGAGAGATGAAGAGCTTCCAAGACAGGCAGAAACTGAAAGAATATGTGACCACCAACCAGCCCTGCAAGAAATATTAAGGGGGACTCTGTAAAAGAAAGAGGAAGTCCAAGGAAACAATCCACAAAAACAGGGACTGAATAGGTACCATGATGACACTAAATTCATATCTTTCAATAGTAACTCTGAACATGAATGGGCTTAATGACCCCATCAAAAGGTGCAGGGTTTCAGACTGAATAAAAAAGCAAGACCCATCTATTTGCTGTCTACAAGAGACTCATTTTAGATGTAAGGTCACCTACCACCTGAAAATAAAAGGTTGGAGAACCATTTACCATTCAAATGGTCCTCAAAAGAAAGCAGGGGTAGCCATCCTCATATCAGATGAATTAAAATTTATCCCAAAGACTGTAGTAAGCAATGAAGAGGGACACTATATCATACTTAAAGGATCTATCCAACAAGAGGACCTAGCAATCATGGATATTTATGCCCTGAATGTGGGAGCTGCCAAGTATATCAATCAATTAATAACCAAAGTTAAGACATACTTAGATAATAATATACTTGGTGACTTGAACACAGCACTTTCTACAATCGACAGATCTTCTAAGCACAACATCTCTAAAGAAACAAGAGCTTTAAATGATACACTGGACCAGATGGATTTCACAGATATTTACAGAACTTTACATCCAAACACAACTGAATACACATTCTTCTCAAGTGCACAAGGAACATTCTCCAGAATAGACCACATACTGGGTCACAAATCAGGGCTTAACCAATACCAAAAGATTGGGATCATACCCTGCATATTTTTAGACCGTAATGCTTTGAAACTAGAACTAAATCACAAGAAGAAGTTTGGAAGGATTTCAAACACGTGGAGGTTAAGGACCATCCTGATAAAAGATGAAAGGGCCAACCAGGAAATTAGAGAAGAATTCAAAAGATTCATGGAAACTAATGAGAATGAAGATACAGCAATTCAAAATCTTTGGGATACAGCAAAAGCAGTCCTGAGGGGGAAATACATCACAATACAAGCATCCATCCAAAAACTGGGAAGAACTCAAATACAAAAGCTAACCTTGCACCTAAAGGAGCTGGAGAAAAAAAACAGCAAATAGATCCTACACCCAGCAGAAGAAGAGAATTAATAAGGATTCGAGCAGAACTCAATGAGATAGAGACCAGAAGAATTGTGGAACACATCAATAAAACCAAGAATTCGTTCTTTGAAAGAATTAATAAGATAGATAAACCATTAGCCAGCCTTATTAAAAAGAAGAGAGAAAAGACTCTAATTAATAAAATCACGAATGAGAAAGGAGAGATTACCACCAATACCAAGGAAATACAAACAATTTTAAAAACTTATTATGAGCAGCTATACACCAATAAATTAGGCAATCTAGAAGAATTGGACGCATTTCTGAAAAACCACAAACTACCAAAACTGGAACAGGAAGAAATAGAAAACCTGAACAGGCTGATAACCAGGGAGGAAATTGAAGCAGTCATCAAAAACCTCCCAAGACACAAAAGTCCAGGGCCAGATGGCTTCCCAGGGGAATTCTATCAAACGTTTAAAGAAGAAACCATACCTATTCTACTAAAGCTGTTCAGAAACATAGAAAGAGATGGAGTACTTCCAAACTCATTCTATGAGGCCAGCATCACCTTAATTCCAAAACCAATTACCCCACCAAAATGGAGAATTATAGACCAATATCCCTGATGAACACAGATGCATAAATTTTCAACAAGATACTAGCCAATGGTCCAACAATACATTAAGAAGATTATTCACCATGACCAAGTGGCATTTATCCCTGGGATGCAAGGCTGGTTCAACACTCGTAAAAGAATCAATGTGATTGATCACCATATGATCCTCTCAATGGATGCAGAGAAAGCATTTGACAAAATACAGCATTCATTCCTGATCAAAACTCTTCAGAGTGTAGTGATAGAGGGAACATTCCTCAGCATCTTAAAAGCCATCTACAAAAAGCCCACAGTAAATATCATTCTCAAGGGAGACACACTGGGAGCCTTTCCACAAAGATCAGGAACAAGACAGGGATGTCCACTCTCACCACTGCTATTCAACATAGTACTAGAAGTCCTAGCCTCAGCAATCAGGCAAAAAAGAAAAAAAAAAGGCATTTAAATTGGCAAAGAAGAAGTTAAACTCTCGCTTTTCACAGATGACATGATACTATACATAGAAAACCCAAAAGACTCCACCCCAAGATTGCTAGAACTCATAAAGCAATTCAGCAGCGTGGCAGGATACAAAATCAATGCCCAGAAATCAGTGGCATTTCTATACACTAACAATGATACTGAAGAAAGAGAAATTAAGGAGTCAATCCCATCTACAATTTCACCCAAAAGGGTAAGATACCTAGGAATAAACCTAACCAAAGAGCTAAAAACTATGGAACACTTCTGAAAGAAATTCAGGAAGATACAAAGAGATGGAAAAACATTCCATGCTCATGGATTGGAAGAATTAATATTGTGAAAATAACAATGTTACCGAGGACAATTTACACATTTAATGCAATCCCTATCAAAATACCATGGACTTTCCTCAGAGAGTTAGAACAAATCATCTTAAGATTTGTGTGGAATCAGAAAAGACCCCGAATAGCCAGGGGAATATTAAAAAAAAAAGAAAACCATATATGGGGGCATCACAATGCGAGATTTCAGGTTGTACTACAAAGCTGTGATCATCAAGATAGTGTGGTACTGGCACAAAAACAGACACATAGATCAGCGGAACAGAATAGAGAATCCAGAAGTGGACCCTCAACTTCATGGTCAACTAATATTCGACAAAGCAGGAAAGACTATCCACTGGAAAAAGGACAATCTCTTCAATAAATGGTGCTGGGAATATTGGACAGCCACATGCAGAAGAATGAAACTTAATCATTCCCTTACACCAGACACAAAGATAAACTCAAAATGGATGAAAGATCTAAATGTGAGACAAGATTCCATCAAAATCTTAGAGGACAATACAGGCAACACCTTTTTTGAACTTGGCCACAGCAACTTCTTGCAGGATACATCCATGAAGGCAAGAGAAACAAAAGCAAAAATGAATTATTGAGACTTCATCAAGATAAAAAGCTTCTGCACAGCAAAAGAAACAGTTAACAAAACTAAAAGACAACCTACAGAATGGGAGAAGATATTTGCAAATGACATATCAGATAAAGGGCTAGTTTCCAAGATCTATAAAGAACTTTTTAAACTCAACAGCAAAGAAACAAACAATCCAATCATGAAATGGGCAAAAGACATGAACAAAAATTTCACTAAAGAAGACATAGACATGGCCAACAAGCACATGAGAAAATGCTCCGCATCACTGGCCATCAGGGAAATACAAATCAAAACCACCATGAGATACCACCTCACACCAGTGAGAATGGGGAAAATTAACAAGACAGGAAACAACAAATGTTGGAGAGGATGTGGAGAAAGGGGAACCCTCTTGTACTGTTGGTGGGAATGTGAACTGGTGCAGCCACTCTGGAAAACTGTGTGGAGGTTCCTCAAAGAGTTAAAAATAGACCTGCCCTACGACCCAGCAATTGCACTACTATAAAATCACGAATTTTCGGGATTTACCCGAAAGATACAGATGCAGTGAAATGCCGGGATACCTGCACCCCGATGTTTCTAGCAGCAATGTCCACAATAGCCAAACTGTGGAAGGAGCCTCGGTGTCCATTGAAAGATGAATGGATAAAGAAGATGTGGTCTATGTATACAATGGAATATTAGCCATTCGAAACTACAAATACCCACCATTTGCTTTGGCGTGGATGGACCTGGAGGATATTATGCTGAGTGAAATATGTTAATCAGAAAATGGCAAACATTATATGGTCTCATTTATTTGGGGAATATAAAAATTAGTGAAAGGGAATAAAGGGAAAGGAGAGAAAATGAGTGAAAATATCAGTGAGGGTGACAAAACATGAGAGACCCCTAATTCTGGGAAATGAACAAGGGGTGGTGGTAGGGGAGGTGGGCGGGTGGTTGGGGTGACTGGGTGTCAGGCACTGAGGGGGGGCACTTGGAGGGATGAGCAGTGGGTGTTATGCTATATGTTGGCAAATTGAACTCCAATAAAAAAAAAATAATAATAAACTCTGTGTGCTAAACCCGAATGCCTTAAGTAAGTAAATTTTTATATTTTCAGCTTTGATAGAGGATTATATATTTTTCAGAGATCCACAAAAGTATTCATGCTGACATTCAGATTTTAAATACACTGACTACCACTTATTTTAATCAAGTGCTGGCCTCCACTATGTCAATCTTGGCTGTCATGAAGCCAAAAAAAAAAAAAAAAAAAAAAAAGGAATACTGTGTGAACAGACCTTAGAGAAATTCTATAATGAACTTAATTCAGTAAAAAGTAAAAAATGATTAATAATCATATAACCATAGGTCAGAAAATCCACTTGAAAATAAGTTTAGTATAAATCAATGTAAATATTTAATAGAAACATATATTTATTTTCTAGTCCAAACTATTTTGTTTTAAAATGTATTTTGTAATGTATCTTACTTCTTATGTTTGTGTCATATGCAAATAGGAAAAATGTGGTCTGTGCTAAGAAATTAAGGTTAAGGATATTTTCCAAAATCTAATTTAAGGAAGAAAAACCAAAAGTAGAAATGACATAGTTTAACAATAAAGAAGATCCACATACTGAGATACATGCTGTTTAGAATTCCCAGTACTTGTTGGCAGTTACATGTAAGTATTGAATACACATAGCTGCTGAAATCCTTAGTGAAATATATAATTTATCACCAAAATGCTCATATACTCTTACACAAACAGAAGCCTCCTCACATTTTCGGTATCAGACAGAAGAAATTCACAGTGATTTTTTTTTTCTCCACTCAAGATTCAAAGCATTTTTCATTTTCACCATACATTTAGCAATTTAATTTAATTTTATTTATGTCTCATGTAAACAACTAAATCATAGGGTCAAAAATTATTCCTAAACTTGGTACTCTCACAGCAATGAGTAAAGAGCCTCTAATGTTGACAGCTCTTAATGATTGTTATACATACCTAACAAGACAAACTGTTGTCTAATTGGGAAAGGAGGGATTCAGAGGTGATAAGTGTAACACTAGACTACCCCAGAATGATCATTGCTTTGGAATTTACTTCCTAATAATAAAGTACACATATTCATAGTTAGAGAAAAATAGTATTTGAAACAGGCTATTAAATAGAAAACTTTACTTTTTGATTCTATAAAATAACTAAATCTTGCTCTAAAAATTCCCTTTTTTGGGGGGACACCTGGGTGGCTCAGTGGTTGAGCATCTGCCTTCAGCTCAAGGCATGATCCCAGGGTCCTGGGATCCAGTCCTGCACCAGGCTCCCCCACAGGGAGCCTGCTTCTCCCTCTGCCTGTATCTCTGCCTCTCTCTCTCTCTCTCTCTGTCTCTCATGAATAAATAAATAAAATCTTTTTAAAAAGAAATAAAAATTGCCTTTTTGTTTTGGTTTTTTAAAGGTTTTATTTATTTATTTGAATGACTGAGCAAGCGAGCAAGAGAAAGATAAAGAGCATAAGCAGGGAGGGGCAGAAGGAGAAGGAGAAGCAGGCTCTCTGCTGAACAGAGAGCCTGATGATGGACTGGATCCTGGGACCCAGAACTCCAGGATCATGACCTCAGCTGAAGGAAGAAGGTTAACCAACTGAGCTACCCAGGTGCCCCCACCCCCATACCCTTTTTAGATAAGAATTCTTGAAGACAAAAAAAAAAAAAAGAAGAAAGAAAAGAAAGAAAGAAAGAAAGAAAGAAAGAAAGAAAGAAAGAAAGAAAGAAAGAGAAAGAAAGAAAGAAAGAAAGAAAGAAAGAAAGAAAGAAAGAAAGAAAGAAAGAAAGAAAGAAAGAAAAGAAAGAAAGCTGTGCTAGGATTTTTTTTTTTGAATTTTTAAATTTTTTTTTAGCAACATTGTCCTAAAGCATGAATGTATGATAAAATATTTTTGCCTTTTATTTCTATTTCTATATGTGCCCTGTGTAGACTTGTGTGAAGAATAGGAACAATCTGTTTGTGCTAAATTTAAAAAAATAATAAAGGAAAATAAGGATACAGGTAAAAAGTCCTTGCTGTTTTCTTTGTTGTACTGTCAACAAATAGCTGAAGGAAGCAAAAGAGGAGAGGCCAAGAGCACTGACTACTCTGGAGTCAGGCAGATCTGGGTGCCCGCTGGCTTCCACCATTTTATAGCTAACAAGGAAATACTTAGAATGTCATTAGCCCTGCACCCCAAAATAGTAAGCATATAATGAGGGCAGGTGTTAGTATTTTATCATTTCTGACATAACTTGCCTTTTGTTTTTCAATGACTGTCTTCCATCTGAGGATATATCAGGAAGGTTTTGCTTTTTTTGATAGCAAGATAGAATTTTATATAACTTTCACAGATGCACTTTTGAAACCACTTCAAACTAGGAATCACTACTTTTTCTAAGCTTCTACTCCAGTCCCAACTCCTTCAACTGATGTCACAGCCAGGACTGCATCAGGAAGGCTCTGCAGTTCCTGCCATCGGCCATCTGCCATCTAGAACAGCCTTCCAGTACTCTCCATTTCATTAACTCTCTTTAAAACCCAGCTAAAAATATTCTCTTCTTCCTTGCTTATATATTTTAACTCTTCCCTGCCAGGAATTTTTATTTTTTCACTTAAAGTTCTAATTTATTTTAGCCTACATTTTTTTCCCTAATATCACTACAATAGTCTATTTAATTTTACCCATCAAATGATACTATATATTAGTATAATAAATTGGCCTTAATTATGATGGCAATGACTTTTTAAATCAAACTGAATGCCATAAAATTACACAACTTGATCATTGTTTTTAAATTAGCTGAAAATTTTTGCAAAATGTAAAATTAAGACATTTTTGTTAAAAAATAGAGATAGGAAGGAAAATAGAGATGTGGAATTAAGATATAATGTAACAAGTATTAATTTTGAAATTAGATCTAGGAGGAAAGCTAATAAGTTAGTCACTTGTCAACCACTTGTAAGGAATCTGACATGTTCAAGTCACTGTGTTAAAATCTAGAAAGTTGAAGACTGTATAACCTAATAATATGGAATATGAAGCATAAAGTAATTTCCAAGAATAAAATTGGAGGTCTCACACACACTGATTTCAAAACTTACTACAAAGCTGAAGTAATAAAAACAGTGTGGTGCTGGCATAAAGAGAGACATGTAGACCTATGGAATAAAATAACCCAGTAATAAGCCTTCACGTATACAATGAAACAATTTTTGACAATGGTGCCAAGAGAATTCAATGTGGAAAAGATACTTTTTCAACAAATGGTGTTGGGAAAACTGGATATTCATATATGAAAGAGTGAAGTTGGACCCTTACCCTTATATCTTTTATGCAAACAAAGTCAAAATGAATCAAGATCTAAAAATAGAGTTGAAACTATAAAGAAAGCATAGAAAGAAAGCTTCAAGGCATTGGATTTGGCAACAGTTTTTGTTTTTTGTTTTTTTTTTGTTTGTTTTTGATTTTGTTTTTTTTTTTGTTGTTGTTGTTGTTGTTTTTGTTTTTGATGTGGAACCAGAAACACAGCAACAAAAGTAAAAGTTAGATAAGGTGGGCTTCCAAATTAAAACTTTTTGGGTATAAAGGACATTATAAAAAAAAAAAAGTAAAGAAAGCAAAAACAAAAACAAAAACAAAAACAAAAACAAAAAAAAACGTAGAAATAGCCTACAGAATTGGAGGAAATATTTGCTTATCGGATAGCTGATAAGGAGTTACTATCCAGAATATATAGAGGACTCCACCACTCAACAACAAAAACAAACCAACCCAAAGTGTAGGATACCCTGTTGGTATCATGGAGAACTGCTTGATGGGGAAAACCTCCCATGTGTCTGGTCTGAGCAGTGGTGTGAGTTTGGTAGCAATGTGAGAGGGAAGGAGATACCCGGGAGTAGTGTAGGTTTTTCCTTCTCAGATACTTCGGGTTGCAAAATTTATAGGGACAGTGTTTCAATTTGGGAAACTGAAAACATTCCAGAGGTAAGTAGTGGTAATGATTGTTAACAATGCAAATGTATTGAATGCCACCAAACTCTACACTTAAAATTGTAAATTTTATGCATATTTTAATTGCAATTGAAAGATATGTAGATTAGATACAAAAAAAGATATATGGAATGGATACAATGAGAACAGGATAGATAAATTGAGAATTATACATACAAAATACATATGTAATCTTACAATAATCAGAAGAATCAAATTATAACAGATTTTTATTTACTCATCATATTGGGAAAAAATAAAGATCAGTGAAATTATGTACCAATAAGCTCATTGAATGCAGATTGTCCTTTTGGTCATGGGAGTGCTGCCTGTCAAAGGGCAATATGCATTAACTCTTAATACTAAAACTGCTGATAACCCAACTATGTAATTCTTGGTATTTACCCTGGAAAGTATGTGTTCAGAAAGAGTCATGAACAGACTTGGATTATAGCTTCATTTTGATAGGGGTTAAAAAGCCTTCTAGTGTTCATAATCATTTTACTAAGGAAATGAAGATCACAAATCTATATTGTGAACTATTTTTGTGATGGTTAAAACAATCTGTATATACATACACATATGTATCTATAGGAAACAGTGATATTTTCCAGATAAATTGTTAAGTAATAAAAGCTACTGAGAAAAAAAATAATGAAATATATATCTGAAAAAAATTCAAACCCCAAATATATCTCACTAAAACAAGTATTTCCCATTTTGATTATAAATTTATATTGAGTTTATTTATGGTTGTTATTAGAAAATCAGCATGATACCAACTGTTGGAAAAAAAATAAAAAACTATTTTAAATGTAATTAAACTAAATTTTCCAATCCACCCTACCTTAAAAGTAACAATTTCTATTTATTATCTTTGTACATATAATACAAAATTATGCATATATATGTAAATTTATATGATGTTAGTGTGTATTAATGGTTTCATATGATTTCATTAAATAGATGTTTCTTATTATTTTTATTTTTAAGATTTACATTTCTGCTTTGAGATACTTTGGGGTACTAGAATAAACATCTTTGTAAATATAGTCATTTGCATTTTGAAATATTTTTACAAACATTCTAAGGGGTAGGAATACTGGTCAAAAGCTACATATGTTTTACTGAATAATTCTCCAAAGGTACTCAAGCAATTCACCTTCCCAGATGTAGCATAGAAACATATTACCTATTGCTTTCAAACTAATTTAACGAACATTGGGCATAATTATTAACTTTCTTATTTTTTTCTGACTTGAAAATCATAAATGGCATCCATTGCTGCTTATTTGCAATCTTTTTTACTTTCAAAAGTGAAAAAGATCTAATATTGTGGTCTTCCAAACATATATTCTCTTGTGGGAATTTTTTTCTTTTTTTATTCAAGGAAGTCTTAATATCATAGTTATCAAATTATATGAATATAATAGTGGTATTATTGTTATAACTGTTATATTGTGGGATGACTGGATGGCTCAGCAGTTGAGTGTCTGCCTTCGGCTCAGGTCCTTATCCCAGGATCCCGGATCGAGTTCTGCATTGGGCTCCTTGTGGGGAGCCTGTTTCTCCCTCTGCCTATGTCTCTGCCTCTCTCTCTCTGTGTCTCTCCTGAATAAATATATAACATACTTTTTTAAAAAACTGTTATATTGTCTTTTCAATTGTATCTGCTTTTTCTTTAGAAAATTGTTAATATTATATATTGCCATGTTGTATTATATATAAATGCTATATCAATAGAAAGTCATTATTATATAGCAATATTAATATCATTATTATTACTTTTAGAACTACTATTCTTTTTGTCCCCCATTATTTAATAAAACATACATACACAGACAGCACAAATCATAGTTACCACAAAGCTTGATGTGTTCACACAACATGAAGATTTCTGTGTAACCTGCAACCAAATAAAGAACCCAGTTATTACCAAAACCTGAGGCCCCATGTTTCCCTTTTTAGTTACTGTTATTTATTATAATATAATTTTATACACATACATATGTTGATGTTTATTATCTTTGAATTACCTTTCCTCACCTCAAATTTTAGAAAGGTATAATGCCCTCAAATATCAGACAAATACTCTGATTTATGTTCTACTAGATTCTCAATATTTGCTTTTGAGTGTTAGAATTTGAATATATAAATTCTTGGGAATGAAGTTAAAGTAGTCACAGCTGGACATGAAATATTAATTAAATGAATATGCACATGGCAGTTATATACATTAAAATGATATTACCAAATATAATATGTTAATTTGGAAATACTGTAGTTTTTTCATTCCTCATTTCAAGTAATGGTACAAAAACCTTACCTGTGTCTTTTCTGTCATGTCTTTTATCATAACTGATTTCTGCCATCCAGGTAGTTTCCTGAGCACCTCATTTATACTGCTGCCAAGTTCTTTAAGATCAATATTCTTTTTAATCTGCATATACTTCTGTTCCTAGAGTTCATTATGAGGCATAAATAGCCATTTGCAAAATATATGGATTAGTGTTAGTTCGTTTATCTGTTTCTATATTCTCTTGTGTTGTCCTGTAGGTTTGTTTTCATGATCCTTAAGTAGTAAAGTATAGCCAGTTAATGTATCACATGGTGATGCATCAAGCCTCTAAAGGGATTAATGGCCGTCTCTAGATTTGTAATTATGGTCACTTAACTATAAAACAATTGCCACCTACATTAAATATATTTGGCTTCTTTTCTTTAAACTTTATCAAGTGACATCTAAAAGTATCAGAAGTTTTCACTTATTGCCTTGATTTTAAGCCAATGATTATCTGGGAAATGTGTCTTTTTCAAAAAATAATAATTGAGATTATGCTCTACATAATGGAAAAAGTTGGTTAGATAATGATTCTAATTTAAGGCACAGTTTTGGGGAAATCAGTTTGTGATATGTCCTGGAATATTTGGCAACTCATTTGTGTCCTAACAAGATGAAAATTACTTTGTGTAACTACACTTAAACTACCTGAAAAGAGGAGAGTTTATCTTTTCTCCATTACATAGGGCTTTGTATCTTCTATGATAAGTAACTTCAAATCAACTTCTCATAAGTGCCTCTAAGAAGTTCATGTATAGCTGGACTTCTTATTTCTGCTCAAGTCCACTCTTACACCCATGCCTCCGTTCCTATCTCTCCAAGAGATGCAGAGAGACCCAAAGAGCTACTTGAACTTTCTGGCTCTTTCTCAATGTTATGAGAAAGCCACCTCTACTGCTTTAATTCCTATATCACCTCTCATTTTCTCTTTTCAGCACCTATTCATTTTTAATTACTCAATAATTACCATGAAAATTTTAAAATCCATCTAGACTTGGTGTAAGATATGTTGTGAGTCAGAGATGTAACATCTCTGACAACAAATAAGTTCTCCCAAACCAGTTGTGTATAATCCTTTTTGTCTTCTCCTTTGTCTTTCTGTGTTTTAAATTTTCTGTTGGAGATAAAATTCTGAATTTTTATTCTACTTTACATAAGTGCTAATACTTCATAGTTTTAATTACTGGATAAAAAAGTTAGTGTCTTTTCAATAATTTTCTACATAAAAATAATATTTGATAACTTGTCTTGTTATTATCAAAAGAGCATTTAAAATATATCTGTTACCTTGCTATAAAATATATTTTGGGATTTTTGGTTGGAACACCTTACTTGTTTTTGAGAAGACTATTTCATTTGTTTTATACACTATATCTTCCTTGCTATAGCTAGATGAAATTTCTGACTTTTAAAAAATGTTTTTAATCACATATAATTCCAAAAATTTACAAGAATTTTCATCAGACGCATCAAAGGGACCACCTATGGCTGAGTGAGAGTAGGAGAATTCTGTTAACCATTTTTATTTATAGTTCAAAAATTTTTTATGAGAATCATTTAGGAAGCTGCTAATATACAAATAAACAGCATTCACAAGTGAAATGCATGTTTTCCCTCTGAGAGCTATGCTATTTTAACTGCTAAGCCATACCTAGGGGATTGCTTTCAAAGGAAATCACTAACAAAAAACCAAGGTGGCATAATGTGGAGAGTATCATTGCTTAAGGATATTTCAGAACTTAAGGGTTTTTTTTTAAATATACATTATTAGCTTTATAGTAAACTTAAGGTTAAGCAAAATAATTTGGTGTTTGATAATCATTTCGTGCACAGAAAGCACTGGATAGAGAATAAGAAAAAGGAGATCCTTTTTTAGCTGGCTTGAAAATGCCAGGTTATTTCTTTTTTGTTTGTTTGTTTGTTTTTAAATGCCAGGTTATTTCTATTCCTCATCTTGACCACGTAAGGAATGAGATGATGATTACAACTGTGAGCAATCTGCATTTGAGGTATTAGGCAAATTAACCTGACTTTGAACTCTATCAGTTGAAGTAATGGTAGTAAAATTGTTTGTCCTATCATTGTATTTATACTCATACTAGCTCGGGTTTTACTTAAAAAAAAAATCTACACTATCCAGCTGGCTTAATTAAGTATTAGGTTTTAGGGAAATATCTCACATAGCTGCAAAATACATGAAACCATAGGGGTAAGTGATTATCCTGAACTATTGGGATACACATTGATGAAACTAAGACAAGGCCTTTTAAAGACTAAGAACTATTTCCAGGCAGTGGTTACATTGTCCATAGCATGAGATACTCTTTAAATTAAAAAATAAAAAAAAAAGAAATTTAACAAAATTTTAAAAATCCATTGAGGACATCTCTACTCTCTTCAGTTTAAAAATGGATTTCAAGTTGCCTCTTAGATGTGCCAATCTGGAAGCCCGGAATGAAAGAGAAAGGGAAAGAAGAGCTCAACTATAAAGTTGGTAATACATTAGCTAATTCTTTTATGGAACATTTTGAAGCATAGGATATTAAATCACCTTTTCCTGTTCAGTTAGCTTTTGAGTCTGATAAGCATCAAAGCTCAGAGAGAAAAGCAAAGTCCAAAGAGACTGACATATAAGCACACAGTTTAAAAATTTAGAAAAAGAAGTGTTGTACCTTAAGATCTTTCTTGTAGTTATGCTGAAACTGCCACTAGTTTTGTAATAAAAACTGAAAATTTAAAAAAAACACAAAAACAAAAGAGAGAGAGAAAGAAAAAAAGAGGACCAAGTTGGAATCAAGTTTCACAAAGGGACTTCAGTCGCTTTTTGAGGACTTTAAAACATCTGCAGAAAACGTCTTTCTGTTTGACTATTGATGGCAGTAGCAAATTATAGGCTCGTTTCTACACCATTATTCAGCATCTGCCAATGATGACCCCCACCCTTTGCCCTATATGTAAATATATGTTCTTTGCAATTCCCAAATGGGTTGGTAACCAATGGAGAAAGATTTGGAAAAAGACACCTCAATTTCATGAAGTACATGGAGCCAGTAGCTCATGACTGGATATTAGCTGAACTGCTGACCTCATAGTTGATAGAGCTTTCAAAAGTGCTTAACTTAGTAGCAAAGAGTAGCTTACCCTCTGGTGAAATCAGGATCAATACTTATTAAATACTTCATGAACTCTATTCATTTCTAAAACCGCCACTTGTCTGCCCTTCCTGTCATGTTCTGAATTAATTTGATATGTAATACAATTCTTACATTTTGTATTAGGTTACTTGTATGCTGAAAAGGGAAAGGCATACCTTGGATGATGAGGGAGGAGTCTGTTATTGTTGTATCGTTAACTATCTCTCCTTTTTTCTGAGAGATGGAGTATAACACCCTTCTAGAACATATTTTTTTCATTACTTTCCCTCTATCCTCCTTATTATTGATAGGCCTAAAATCACAACCAAAACATTAAACATTTATTATATACTTTCTTCCCAGCTCTCTGAACAAAAGTGATTTCTGTAAACACAAATTAATCATTTTCCCCAAATACTCTATTGATTGTCTGAAATGAAGCAAAATATGGGATGTCAGAGTAATTATAAATGTATCTGTTAATATTATTCTGAGGGAGTTCTGTTTAATATTTACTTTTTTCCTCTAGAAAAGAGTCAGTAAGACAAACTATATAATCTAGGAAATAAAGCTCTATATAGTCTCATTCTTGAAAGATAAAGTGTTAACTGTTTTTTTTACAGAATTTTCTGATATTTATAATAAAATATTTGGATATATATCATTATAAATTATTTAATTAATATTTTTTTTTAATTAATATTGTTAATTATGCTTCCCTAAAACTTTCATTTTTTCCTTAACAATACACATTGAATATGCAGTTATTTACCTGGCCCTATGACATGTCATTGTATGGGGAAATTTTTAACACATTTTCTACTGGCTGGCTTTGGAATGTTTTCTAAATTGTTGATTATTGTTAAACAGTACTGCTGTATACATTCTAGCACATCCTTGTATATTTCTATATATTGGAATATTTCCCTTCATGAAATTCATAGATTTAGAATCCTGGCTTTATAACATATGTGCATTCTAAAGGCCATATCATTTTGGGCTTCATCAACATTGTATAAAAGTGCCCATTTCCCCTACTCTGTACAGATAGCATACAATATGAGCAATCTTTGAAATCTTTGTCAGTTGTATAGTGCCTTTTCATTATTCTATTTTCTTATGCAGTGACACGTAGTAAAATCATTTTATCATTGATCATAATACGTATAAGTTTGTATACTAGATATAAATATAAAATTTGGTGACTTATCAACTCTAACCCATCTTCTGTAACCTTTCCTCATTTATCTTTCTAGAAGTCTATGTTAATTTATAAATATCTAAAATTTAGCAAATATTTTAATTTTTTTTTGATTTGATAGCATTTCAGTTTACTTTTATTTTTCAAGTTAAGCATATTTTCATTACTTAAGTGAAATTATTTAAACATGTGAAAAATACACTGAACATTTTATTTCTCTCAGTGGAAAATTAAAGAACAAACTTGGTTCTTTGTTTTCTGGCTACATTGTTTGCAATAAAATTTGAAGATCTAAGGCCTACTTTTATTTTTTATTTATTTTTTTTTTTATTTATGATAGCCACAGAGAGAGAAAGAGAGAGAGGCAGAGACATAGGCAGAGGGAGAAGCAGGCTTCATGCACTGGGAGCCTGATGTGGGATTCGATCCCGGGTCTCCAGGATCGCGCCCTGGGCCAAAGGCAGGCGCCAAACCGCTGCGCCACCCAGGGATCCCTAAGGCCTACTTTTAAAGTATTCTTTTGGTTATGTGATTAAAAGGATATTGTACTTGTTCTGTAGGCAAGCTTTCCACTTCTCAGTATTTCATGCCTAGAAAATAGCGGGATTGTCTCTAAGTTTATCCTAATCTATGTGATATGTGACAGATCTCACACCATAATATTTAATATAGTCTTGCACAAATGACATGATGCCATATGGTGTCTAAAATTTAAACTGAAAATCGTAATTTTTGGATCTGATACTGGCAATCAATTTTAATAGTAAAATAATTTAATAAGGCAAGTGTAACAAAGTAAAATATAAAGTATTGATAATTTTACCTAAGGTTACCAGTCAATAATATTCAAAATCATTATTTTGACATTTACTTTAATTCAATTTTTAATGTAATCCCACTCTACTTTTTATTTTTTTCACCTTGAAAATATTTGCTTCAAACATTGAAACAAAAAATATTGAAACATTTTTTCTCCTTTATTAATAAGAATAGCATTTTGGTACTTCCCAATGGTAAAATGATCTTTCTATAAGGTCATGATTTTGGTTGGCCTAGCTATCCAGTTAAAAAATATCTCAATATTTTTTGACTAATACATATATATATATTGAAAGATTTTTCCTGAAGAGACTTTATAAAGCAACAGCATCAATAATGTTAACTTTAATATTATCTGTTATCTTCACTGTTACTTGCAAATGAAGCAGGCATTATTTTTAATTTTTCGAAAACTGATACCCAAGGAGAATAAATGACTTCCCAAGACTCTAAAACCAATACCCAATAGTAAACCAGAGTTTTTCTGATTGTTAAAATCATGAGAAGTGTGTGTGTGTGTGTGTGTGTGTGTGTGTGTGTGTGTGTGGTCAAGCTAAAATAGAGTGCTTGGAATGATCAAATTTGAAGGTGCATTTCCATAAGAAAAAAGCATTTGTAGAAAAATAGGAAGTTATGGAAATTCAATAGAATTAAAGCAAAGTAAATATGTGGATACAGTGGAGCAGAGAAGTGGACAACTCATAGTTTTGAACTGGGGGTACATATAATTGAAATTCAAATAAAATTGATAATTTAGTAAAAATTATTTATTTTATCATAGGTGAGAATGGTTGAATAAAACTGCTGGATATATCATTTGAGGGCAGCCAGGGTGGCTCAGTGGTTTAGCGCTGCCTTCAGCCCAGGGCATGATCTGGGAGACCCAGGATCGAGTCCCACGTCCGGCTCCCTGCATGGAGCCTGCTTTTCCCTCTGCCTCTCTCTCTCTCTGTTTCTCTCATGAATAAATAAATAAAATCTTTAAAAAATTGAAAAATAAAATCATTTGAATGTTGTCCTTCCTTCTATTGATGTGTCTCTTCAATATCTGTTTACCAATCTAACATCAAGACTTTCTACAAATTCATTCCTCCCTTTCAAATATATCTTCTATGACTCTATCACATTCTAAAATACATACTTTGCTCATTTGTAGTTTCATAATTTTGCTTTATTTTCCCTAGACCTGAGATGTTCTCTCTCCTATTAAATTATTAAATCAGATATTTCCAGTGTTCTGAATGCAAAAGATAGTTTTCTTCTGTATAGCTCTTTAGCCAATGCCATCCCCAAATAATCCCACTTCCTATGCATTACTACAGGATAATAACAACTATTACTTCCTGAGAGTTTACTGCATGGCTTATCATGTTTATGTGTTCTGCTTGTGATATCTCCTTTATTTCTCAGGAAAACTCATTAAGATAGGTAATATTTTGATCTTCATTTTAAGGATGAGTAAACTGAGACCAGAAGACTAAGTAAACTTCTGAAGATTGCGTATCTACTGCTTGACTCTGCCTGCATTGTTTGGCTTGTAACTGCTTATCATTATCCACTTTTCATCCTCATTGACATTTAATGAACCACATAGCTTGGATATTTTTATGTAGGTCAGAACACATAACAGAGCAGTAACACATAGTAGGAGCTTAATAAAGTTCAGGGAAAACAATGAATATGCTTTCAATATTAAGAATGCTGGTAAGGCTTATTGCAGAGTTAAAAAATAAAATATGAACCCATGGTGATGTGGAACATTTAAATCTAATTTAATTATAATCTTTATATGAAGGAGAAAAAACTGCATGTGACAGCTGTGATATCCATAAAACTTTTGTTTAAAAAATTTTGTTTCTTATGTCTCAATTTATCTGTTTACACTGAATCTTTTTGTTTGTTTCTTTTCATGTTTTTTTTTAATTTCAATAAAGCTATTTTCACCCATGTTAGCTTCACTGATATGGTTTTAGTAGTTCTTATCTGAAATCATCCTCAGGAATTTTTTTTCTTTTTGGCTATTTCAAAGGCGAAAAAATACTTAATATCAGTATGAATAACACATGTGCTCATTGCAGCATAATGTTGGTGCAATCTGTGCTTGATACAGTTATAAATAAGTCTTTGAAAGCATTTTTCTGTATTTTAAATAAAGGCTATAGAAAGCCACAAGAAGGATCTAGTCTTGTTAATATCACAAGCTGTTTCCCCACCTGCACTCAGAGCAGCTTTAGTACAGCAGCTGTTTGGGTTCGTGTTGGCACATCACTGTCTGCACAGGAACCCCATGGTTTACACAGAAAATGAATAGGCCACAGTTCCAATGGGGGTCTTTAATAATCCTTCCTCTAATGCTACCATGTGTGAGCATTGGGCTTTGAAGGGGTGTGAGGTGTGAAGTTTCAGGAGGATTATATAAAGCTACTCAATTTCGAAAGGTAGAAAGAGCATTAGAAAAACTGAGAGTGCCTCTGCATTCCTCCTGCATGTTGATCAAATGCAGTTTATATTGATATTACAGCTTCATGTCCAGCATGTGATAGCAAGTAAAGGGATTGGTATAATTATGCAATTCACTCCATCCGGCCTCCTTTAACATTGACAAACAAAACCCAGCACAGATGTTTCATTGATTTTATTTACCAAATATTAGCTGTGAAAATATTAACCTGATGGGAACAAATATCTATCTAGTAGTACCTATGGAGATTAAATCCAAGAAGGAAGAAATTTACATATTGGACTTATCTATGTATAGTTGGGTGGCCATTGGACATTCAGGAATAAAACTTTTTTTCTTTCTTTCTTTCTTTCTTTCTTTCTTTCTTTCTTTCTTTCTTTTCTTTCTTCTTTCTTTCTTCTTTTCTTTCTTTCTTTCTTTCTTTCTTTCTTTCTTTCTTTCTTTCTCTCCTTTTTTCTTTCCTTCTCTCTCTCTCTCCCCTTCCCTCCCTCCTTTCTTTTCCCGTTTCCCTTTCCTTTTCCCTTTCCCTTTCCTCTTTCTCCTTTCCTCTCCTCTCCTTTCTTCCCCTCCCCTTCCCTTCTTTCCCTTCCCTTCCCTTTCCTCCTTTCCTCCCTCACCTCTTTATTTCTTTCTCTCTTTCAATGTCACACAACCTACTAAAAATATCATGTGTGACAGTCAGTGAATTATGGTCTATTAGTCCTTGTGCTTACCTGACAGGTAAATTATTTATTGAATTTCAGGAATTCATTTAAAATGAAGGACTATGTTCTAATAACTCTTCTTTTAAAGTACTTCCAAGGACCCAGAATTCCCCCTCTAGTTGATTCTAAGCATTTTGTGGGGACTATAGCATGACAGAGGTGAATTATTACAGTCATTCACTTAAAGACATGCTGTGTGGAACTGCAGAACCAAAGTCCTAGAGCCTCATGAGCTATCTACCACCTCAAATTAGAATGTTAAGTGCCAAATATCTTTAAGCATTGAGGATGGCCAGTATTAACTTAAGGAATTTTTATCTCCAGTAGTATATGAAAACAAAAGTAAAAATTTGCTCAGTCCACCATGCTTTGCCTCTGTGAATCAGGTACTGTGCTAGGCACTTCAGAACTAAATGATGTATAAGACTGATACCAAAAGAAAGACTCACATTCAAGGAGGGGTGATAGAAGTGTAAACACATGCGTGCACTAACACCCCGGTATAGAGGCATCTTCGAGGAGAGGGTAATAAACTCCTTCAGGATGTAAAAGAGAAGGCCTCTGATAAGATGACATCTTAAAACAGGACTTAAAAGAATAGAACTTTTCTAGGTGGATTAAAAGGTAGGATGAATCATATACACAAAGTGTGATTATAGATTAAATGGAGTTTGGTATTGCTTAGCTTCAAATCAACTGGAAGAGCATACAGACACTGAAAAGATGAGTCTGCAAAACAGGCTAAGGCCAGATCATGAAAAATATTTTTGTTTTCCTACTGATCTCAGGATGAAAAACTATTGATGTGAAATAAGTCAAAGGCTGGCACGTTTTTATTTATGTTTGGAAAGGTGCTTCCAACAGTGCAGAGTGGACTAGAGAGAGGTCTATGCAGGGGTGACTGTTTGGGGGAATTTTGCTATAGTACAAAGCCAGGTAATGGGAAAAATGGTAGGAAACCTTTAATAGGAGACACAAACAAGGATATATTTAAGAGGTGGATTTTCCAGTGTTTATTGAACTGCTGGAGTGAGGAAGAAGTGGATAACTTGAACATTTCTGAATTGATAAATCTTCTAAGCTTTTTTTCCGAAGATTCACAAAACATCATCCCCTCTTAAGTTTTGTCAGATGACAGTGACTTTTCTGTTCACTGCTCTGAATTTTTTGAACCCCTGAGTACTATCCTGATCTTATGCAACAGAATATAGACAAATTATAGACTTGTAGTGTAGGACAACCAATGACTGCTTCTAGTACAGCTTGCTGAATATTTGGGGACTCTTAGGGCTTGATGACAGATTTTTAAGCCACATATTAAAAATGATAGTAGCTACTACTGCCCTCCTTAAGGTTAAAACAGCTTCCAGTTTTTGCCCTAATATTGTCAAGAATCACAATTTCTTTCTCAGAAAACTACTCTAATTGGATTCAGTGGACCTTGACTGGCTTGTCACAGCTATATTCAGGGTGAAGGTGAAATCTTTGAGGAGTTTGTTCCTAGAAACAAGAGCTGAGCATATCTGATAAAGGCATTTAAGAGTATATATCTTTATGTAGGTTTTTTCATAGTACTTTCTATCATTTATATTATATAATAATTATATATATATATAATAATATACATATTTTCTATTTTCTGTATTTTACTTATAAAATAATAATTTCTAGAAAAAAAAAGATAGTTCATGAAGGATGATTTAACACCCAAATCGTATGCATGTATACTTACATTTTTGAAAGTTTATCAATTAAATGAATATAAAACTTGAGAACCTTTTTTTGTTTTTTTACTGTATTGAAAAGATCTCAATTTTAAATTTGCAACAGGTGAGAATTTGCTCTTAAGTCTACATGAGGAATTAGGCATGTGTCCTGAGTAATTACCTGAATGAAAGAGGAACCTTAGTAACTTTGTAAGGTAAGTGCCTCCTTTAAACTTCTAAAATCTGGACCATATAAGAGGCCATTATTTAAAATAATTAGAGTTGATTTTTCTTGATAAGTTAGAGTAAAGTTAATTTACATTTCTCACTCAAATTCCCTTAATTCATACTTTGGTGGCTGGTCCATCACCATGTTTATGCTATTTTATACACTACACACACACGCACACACACACATATCACACACATATATATATATGAATATACACATATATTAAATACTGAAAAAACATTGTCAAAAGACTATCTGCTAGGCTAACAAGTAGAAAATGTGATCTTTTTTAAAATAACATGAATATACCACGCGTTTCAATATTTTGACGTCCCAGATAGCAGAATCACGATGTTGCAACATGTTCAAATATGAGATTGTATGAAGCATTTTGGTTCTAACTTCCAATTAAGACAGGGACCATTTTGGACTTAGCCTATTTCCTGGGGAGCCACAGTGATGTTTTCAAAAGTAACAGGACACAGTTTGTCTCTTCATTCATTTACCTAAAAGAAATGTGGCAGGGAAAAACTTGGAGGTAAGGACTAAAAGTGTGACAGATATACGGCATGAGAAACAAAGCTCTTTAAAGAGAAAGTAAATGTTACAAGAGAGAACTCTGTTGGAAGGTGAGCCAATCAAAGTTGGTTGTGCTAAATGAAGCGGCTAAGAGAGAGGCGCCTCTGACTTCTCAAATTTATATTAAAAAATTCTGCTGCTCACCTTTCACGAACCCGATTCCCTAACAAGCAGGTTGACATTAAGTCCTTCGTTCTTTAGAAATTTTAATATTTGGGGAGTATATGGAGTGCGTCACCTGGAAATGTAAAAAGCAATTCTTAAGATATGGCACTCTGTTCCAGTTTCATCAGGATGTAATTCTGTTCTTTTTAATGAGTAGTTTGATTATCACTGTGGAAGTGAGAATACCTGAATTCTGAGGTGCTATACAGAAATGCAACTGAAAAAGCAAGCAATAATCTTCAAGTAGATCAGTTTCTGAAAGTGGCATTACTTTCATCTATCAATGATATTAAACTGTTTGTCTTTTATTGAAAGGCAGAAAGAGAAGGGACTAGATTTTTGCAAGGTTTAATACAATTTGAGATGCTAACTATAACACCTAAAAGTAAGGGTATGTTTATGACATTTTACTGTGTTTTGTCTATTTTCTGAAAAACTCTTATTCAAGAATGAATTCTGATAATAATGCACTAAATGGGCTCAGTGTGGGGTTGAATAAGTGCTGCTCTTTTGAAAGAGACCAGACTTTTTCAGAAAGTATTAAAATTTTGCATTGATAAGAAAACTTTTGACTCTCTAAATTGAGCCTCATAAAGAATCTCTTTTAACTGATCTTCACTCTGGCTCCATAATGGGTGGGTGGGAATGAGGGAGGAGAACTTTTCTACTTCTCTCAAACCCTAAAAATTTTCAAATCTTTTTCTTGTAATTTTTGATTAATAGCACCCTTGATTTTGATTTATATTATCCTATTATTCATTATATGGGAGAAAGAGAAGTCACTTTTTTTCCAATTGAATTTTAAAAATTAGGGCTAGCAGTGATGGAATTTAAAATCAAATTATCCTGTCAGAGTGACAGATAAATCTCAAGAGAATCTAATGAGATTTTCCCCTGGCAGGATGCTAAATTTCTCCCTTTCCCAGATTCCTTCATTCCAGATTTTGACTGTGAGTGACAGTGAGCATCTATGTTTTGAAATATGTTATTATTTGTGTCATTTGATTCTTATTTAGAAATTCTGGGTTGGCTTCCTTACTTATTTGTTCTAGGTTAAAGGGGAAAAATATACATAGATGTCAAGTAGGTGCATTTTTTCCTATGGAAAGTTGTGGGTAATTTCCATATACTTGAATTTGGTTAAAGAGAGCAGATTCACCAAATTCTACCCCTGCCTTTACACGTTACTATTCTTAAAGAATACCTATTACAGAAGTGGAGGTGGTGTAAATATGATACAATTTTCTTACAATACTGCTCTATTCCTGTTTAGTTTTTTTCCCCTTTCCTCTTTATTTTCTCATTATCCTCAACTACATCTCTGGTGCTTTCACAGTAATATATAGACCTTTAGAGTTCTGTATTCACTCAACAATTTTGTTTTATATAATCATGGATTTAGAGAGTCTCCATTTTTGATAGCTAAAAAGAAACTATTATTTGCTGTCTTTTAAAACACATGACAACAACTCTTAAATGAACTAATGGATGTGCACTTCATTTCTCTGCAATGGAACATATCTAAGTTAAGTAAGCAGTATATCAAATGACATTAACTAAATAACTGAATTGTCAAATGATAGTTTAAAATGTCTTGCAGAGGCAAAAGAAGTACAGAAAAAAGGATTTGTTATTAAGGGGCCCTCCATATTAAGAGATTGTGTTAGAGTAGAAGGAGCATTGCAATAGGAAGTTTGACTCTCGACTGAGCCTCTTTCCTCCCTCTGAATGTGGAGTTCATGAATAGCTGTAAGCTTTAGTTTCCACAGACCAGAAGCTAGGCAAAAGCTGCAGCTATAACGAAAACTTTGTTTCTTCATTATATTTCTGTCTTGAATGTTGTTGCAATCCCTAAAACAGAGGATATTAACAAGTAAGTATCCCCTGAGAAGCCTGCTCTGGTTACTCAATTATTATCCCAAAATGAGGAATAGTGAGGATATTAGGTAATAATTCAAAGAACAGATGATACTCAAAAGAAAATGTGGCAAGTTACCTATGTGTGGGCCCTGAAGAGCCGTACATACTGTACATTAGTTAAGAGTCTTAATAAAAGAACAGAAGGAAGGGAAAATAACACAAAATGAAGAATGAATTACTTAAGATTAAATAGTTTCTATTACAGAAATAGGCTACATGTAGAGCTAATGGCAGGCATTTTCTACAGACAGATGGAATGCTCTCATCCCCCAATCGTATTGATATGAAATGAAGTCTCTGTTAAGATTCATTTTTCCTGAAAAATTTGCATATAAATATAAACATCATTACTAGGGGCTAATTGCCCTGTAGGAACTAAAATGTGGGAATTAACATCTTTAGTCGTTTTTATTATTATTTTTTAAAGTATCTCTAACACGCATCATATTTGGTACTGCATGGCTGCAACAGATAATTACCACCATTAAGAATCTCAAACGCAAAATCAAAACCATTTGGAATGGCTTCCAGGGCAACCCAGCACAGTAAGTAGCCACCAAAATGAGTATATGAGGTTTATGTTCATGCATATTCATAAGGGTACTTAATTCGACATTCATGGTAGGGGGCTTTTGAAAGCTTGTCAAAAGAGCAGCCCCAAAACAAGACCAAACATCAAAGGTAAGAAGATGCAGTACATCTCACGCCCACACACATACAAATATTGCTTGCAGGAGGCAATGAATAACACTAAAGGAATTTTTTATTTTAACTACTCAGAGGAGATGGAAACTTCTACGAAGATGTAAACCACGAGCCTTTGCCTTTATCATTCATTTATTGATCAGAAAGGTCAGGGGTATAAGTTATTCAAAGGATGGATCTTAGGCAACAATTCTGGATAAATGGGCAGGTAGCCTTGTGTGATTTATGTCCCTTGCTTGTGTGGAATATGAGGAAAAGTTTGAGGGCATGTCTTAAGAACTGAAAAAAAAAAGTGAAAGAATACAACCATGGCTGTGACACTGACTCTATCTGAAACATTGCCCATTTTGTGGGTACGTCTGTGTATTTCAGTTTACAGGTGCTGCCTTGTTCAACTATTGTGTTCAGAGGCGATCTTGCTGACATTATACTTTTCAAAACCATTTCCATGACATTCAGCAAATGTTTATTCTGGTGGAACAAATCTGTTAAATTATAGATTAGAAACAGTACAAAGAAACCTTTACAAATGTTTCAGTTTCAGTTTTGCACAAAGCAAACAGCATTATATTTAAATGAAGCACTCCTTGTTAGAATAAAACATCTGCACAAGAAGGTACTATGCCTGATTTTTTAATTCTCTTTCCTTTCCTTGATGAGCATAGTTGTCTGAAGTTGTGAAAGACACACAGAGTGTTGGGGATGGTATCTCTTCAGTTCCTTTCAAATACCCACCTCTACAATTCCCTCCTGCTCACCTGTCATTTTCCTATATTTTCTAACTCCTGTTCCTTACTTGTGTTCCCCACCCACACTTTTCCCTCTTAATTCTCCCTTATTCCTCAGAATGGTATAAATATAAAGCAGTGACTCTTCCCATCATGGTGGTCTCATAATTACTTAATGCACATGGGCATTGAATTCTGTCCAGTCACTCCTTTACACCTGTGGACAATCATTATGGTGGCAAAGTATTAGAGAGTGACGAATTGGTGTTTTTAGAAAAACATTGTTTGCATCGTTTCCAGGGTGCTACCAGACTCATCATAAGTTTAAACTGACCTGTTTATGGGCATATTTTTGATCCATAAGTCAAATTTGAAGTTGTTTTATAGGTTAGAGGAGAGGTGAGTGATTATAGGTTAGAGGAGAGGTGAGTGATTCTTTATGAAAGATTTGTTTTTAGGGCTAAATGTTATCTCAAAATGACATAAATCATTATTTTTTAAATTGCTGAAAGATGCTTTTAAAAATTGTTTATGATACTTTGTGTTGATAACTAAATAAATAGATGATGCTGTTTAGGAAAAAATTGCAAAAAAAGACAAAACTATCTAAAATACTGACTCTTCAAAATCAGACACTAAAAAATGTCAACATGGCATAAAAGAGTAATAGAACTTAGGTGACTCTAACTGTCCTTTAAAATGTATTTTTAACATGCATTTAAAACACATTGAAGCATATTCTAAATTTTGGAACATATTAGGACACAATACATTAAAGAGCAGTATGCACAAGAATATCCAGACAGATAAATAAGAATGAATAGAAAACAGAGAAATATATGTGTAATCACATGTATATGAATTCAATGCATAGAATTAAAAAAATACCACAAACCATTTGCAAAAGAAGGATGACTTAATAAATAGATTTGAACATACTGGCTATTTTTAGGAGGGGACAATAATTTAGATCCTCATTTCACATCATATACCAAAATAAATTCAAGAGGGAAACACAGAAGCTGAATTTATAGATTAATGGAAAGTCAACGTAGGGTAAATGTAAAGCTGAAATCTTATAACGTAATGACAATTTAGATAATTACTTTTTGTGATCTGTGGACTTCTAAGCATAAACAAACTTTCAAAGTATGAAAGCAACAGAGACAATTCCAAGGGAAAGATCAATATACTTGAATTAAAATTTACAAACGTTTATACATCAAAAAGTCATTATTAGCAAAATAAAATGATAAATAAAAAACTGGGGCAGTACTTTTCAAAAGTACAGAGTTAAAGAATTTTAAAAACACTCAGGTCTTTTTTTATTGGTCAACAATGGTAAAGAAGTTTCAAAGTATAAGAACTACAAAAGAATAATAAGCATATGAGAATAGTTGAACTTCAGTTATAAGGGAATGAAAAGTTTTTTAAAAACATGAAGGAGCCCTTTTTTGGTTTGGTTTTGTTTGTTTGTTTTTTCTTGCCATCTAACATAGCAAACATAGCATAAAAAGATAAAATCCTCCCTGTGTGTCTTGGGAGACATAAGCAGTCTCATAGACAACTGGTATGTGTGTAAATTAGCATCAACATTCTGAAAAGCATTTTTTACTACCATGGAATGGGAGCTTGACAAACTTGTAAAAAATACATTACCAGTTTTAAAAAATCCTGGGTAAATGATTAGAAATTCAGAGAATCCCATAGAAGAAAGTATTTGCTGTAACAAAGAAAAACTTCAATTATTTTTACCCTATGAATCCTTTAAATGCTACCATTACTCATTAAAGTAGCATAAACAGTGTGTTTTCTCTATATATTTACACTGACTGGAAGTTGCTTTCCCAACCTTGCTTTATAATCCACCTTCAGATTCTCAAGGTCTGTGTGACTGTCACAGTGATTTCTTACGAAAAATGCCCAAGTCTCCCAAATTAGTCAACATAGAGAAAGATAAGGAGGGCAATCAGGCTTTTGTGCAGGTAAGAGGTTGGTGTAGAAGGCAGAGAAGCTCCAGCCCAAACGCACCTTGAAGCACTACAAGCTTAGCAATATAGGAGAAAGATATTTAGCAACTGAGGATGATGCATGTTTGTTCAGCTGGTAGCATTTATTCATGCTCTATTAATAGCATAGTGAGGTGCTTGGCTTACAAATGGGAGTATGATAAAATGATACATCAAACATGAGCTGTGATGTATGGAAGAGTAGAATCTTGAATAGGAAATATGTGTGGTGCATGTGTGGAAGCAAGAAGCACAGGGGTAGGAAACATACTTATCTAGTCTACTATTGTGCTCCAAATATGTGACACATAGTGGCTAGTCCCTAAATAGTTTTGAATGAATGAATATTTCTTTTATGGACTAAATTGCTTTAATGCATACTTAAGATTTGGGCACAGAGAAGGGGGGAAAAAGAGAAAAGTAAAGTTATGAGGAACAACATGAACAGAGGCAAAGAGAAGGCATTTGTGCTTAAAGTTTTTAAAGGAAAGAGTTGATGTAGCAAAATAATTATACAGGGAGTCATCTGCAAAAGCTTCAATGACCTGTTTTAATGTGCTTTATAGTATGAGTATCTTTGACTTTTTAAAATAATGCCCAATTATTTTTCAAAGTGATGGCATCAATTTTCATTCTCATTTACAGTATCTTATATAAGAGTTCATGTTGACTCACAACCTAACCAGAACTTGATATTGCCATGTTTCTAAATCTTTGCCAATCTAATAAGCAAAAAATTGGTAAATGTCCTTCTCAATTATACTTATTGGTGCACTTAGTCTTTCATTCTTCTTTTCCTTGTGGTAAAAAGATTGCTTCTCAGCTATCAGAGTTATAAGTCTCATCTGTTTGTTAAGAACTTTTCCTATTATATTCTCCAATATTTAAATAACCAACTATCTTTAATTCCCCATCATTTTAGTCGCCTATGTATAAATTTTATCTCCAGTTACAGTAATGTTTCTCTAGAGCTACACTGTCTGATATGGTAACCACTAGCCTCTTGTGGCTATCAAGATCTTCAAACACAGCTTAGTTTAAACTTAACTAGATTTTTAACAGTTTCTACCCAAAAAAAGTAAAACATCTTATTAATAATTTTTATATTGATCGCATGTTAAAATGACAATATTTTTAGATATATTTAGTTAAATAAAATGATAAAAACTATTTTACCTGTTTCTTTTTACTTTTCTTCATGTGACAAAAAGTTGAAAAATAACAATTGTGGCTTGCATTGTATTTTTATTGGAGAGTGCTGCTTTATAAGATTATCAGTAAACAACTTCCCAAATTCAACATTTATTTTTAGTTCATTTGTTTCTTCCCTCATTTCCTTCCTTCGTTCTTTCCTTCTTTCTTCCCTCCATCCCTCACTTTCTTCCTTCCTTCCTTTGTCTTCAGTTGAGAAGACAATTTGTGATAATATTATCTACCTTCTACATGAAAATCTCCCTAAATAAACTAATGTCCTAGGGCTTTCATAACCTTCTCTACTCCATCATTCAATTTAGGTCTACTCTTTATTATTAATATTTTTATAAATTTGTATTAATTTTTTTTTTCCATGGATAATTAAATGTCAAGTTTTATAAAACTTTTCTTAACTCAGAAATAGTTTCTCAAAGTTTTCCTCTATTAATACCAACATCCTTTTAGTATAACATAGAAGAAAGTGTGGAGGGGGTGTTGGGGACCTTTAGGAAAACCAAGGGATAGAATAGGTCAGGTATTGGAGTGTAGGCTTGCATGGTAAAATATAGTACACACATTTAAGTGAGAATTTCAGATGAACAATGAAAGCAGCCCGGTGGCCCAGTGGTTTAGCGCTGCCTTCAGCCTGTAGTATGATCCTGAAGACCTGGGATCCAGTCCCACATTGGGCTCCCTGCATGGAGCCTGCTTCCCCTCCGCCTCTCTCTCTCTCTCTCTCTCTCTCTCTCTCTGTGTGTGATGAATAAATAAATAAAATCTTAAAAAGAATAATGAATAATTCCTGTTTTATTATTTATGATATTATCGTTGTTTATAAGCAACAAAAAATAAGGCATGGGACACACTTATAGTAATAATTTTTAAAACCTTGTATTTGTTACTTATCTGAAATGAAATTTTAGTATCCTGTAGTTTTATTTGCTAAATCTATCAAGCTTATCAGAAAGAAGACTAGCACTGCTTTCCTTGTGGGTAGGACAGAAGAAATGACTAGATTTTGGGTACACAGAATTGAAGTATCAAATCCTGTATTTTCTAGTACATATTGCTCATTGTTTTGTGTGAGGTCCACCTCTTGTTTCTCATTCATTTATTCATTCATTCAATTTTTACATATTCCTAAAATTTACTTATGTCCCCACTCTCCTTCTAAGTTTTTTGAAATGTACCTGTTTTTAGATATGTGGATCACTGTTTCTTTTTTTTTTTTTTTTTTTTTTTTTTGGTTTAATTTATTTATTCATGAGAGACACAGAGAGAGAGGCAGAGACACAGGCAGAGGGAGAAGCAGTATCCCAGCAGGGAGCTGGATTCAGGACTTGATCCTAGGACCCCAGGATCATGCCTGAGCCAAAGGCAGACACTCAACCATTGAGCCACCCAGGCGTCCTATGTAGTTTATTTTTAAGTAAGTCTCCTCTTTCTTCAACACCTTGTCCTTTTGTTCAAGTCATCTGTCAGTAAGGCCAGCTCTAAGAACACATATGTTATCTTTCACAAAATATAGCCTTGCTTAGGGAGAGGAGTATATGTTAGGTGAGATACTTGATCAATTTTGGGATCAAAATGATGCTTGTTTAATAGAACAATTGTATTAACTGAGTAGGAAAATTAGTAGTTATTTAATACATTCTATGCTAAGATGAATATTAGCACTGAAATGCAGAGGAAGGACAGTTTAAAATGTTTTTGCCCCTTCCAAAATATTACTAATACATTTTAAATTTTTAAATTAATTTAAATTAATTATATTATATTAGTTAATATAATAGTGCAATATTGGTTTCTGGAGTAGAATTCAGTGATTCATCACTTACATATAACACCCAGTGTTCATCACAAATGCCCTCTTTATTACCCATCACCCATCTAGCCCATCTCCCACTTACGTCCCTCCATCAACCCTCAGTTTGTTTTCTATGGTTAAGACCTCTTATGGTTTGTTTCTCTCTCTCTCTTTTTTTTTTCTCTTCCCTCTTCCAATATGTTCATCTGTTTTCTTTCATAAATTCCATATATGAATGAGATGATATGATATTTTTCTCTAATTTATTTCACTTAGAATATGCTCTAGCTCCATCCATGATATTGCAAATGGTAAGGTTTCATTCTTTTTATGGCTGAGTTATATATATATATATATGTATATATATATATATATACATATATATATATATACACACACACACACCACATCTTTTTATCCATTCATCAATTAATGGACATTGGGCTCTCTCCATAGTTTGGCTATTATTGATGATGTTGTTATAAACATCAGGGTGTATTTATTTATTTGTTTGTTCATTTTTATCAAAGTTCGATTTGCCAACATATAGTATAACACCCAGTGCTCATCCCGTGAAACACCCTCCTCAGTGCCCATCCCCTAGTCACCCCAGCCCCCCGCCTACCTCCCCTTCCACTACTCTCTGTTCATTTCCCAGAGTTAGGAGTCTTTCATGTTTTGTCACCCTCTCTAATTTTTCCAAACTCATTTTCCCTCCTTTCCCTTATAATCCCTTTCACTATTTCTTATATTCCTCGTATGAGTGAAACCATATGATGATTGTCTTTCTCCTTCAAAGCGGTATTTTTGTATCCTTTGGATAAATACCTAGTAGTGCAATTGCTGGATCATAGGGTAGTTCTATTTTTAACTTTTTGAGGAAACCTGATCCTGTTATACAGACTTTGCCCTGTTTATTACACCAGTTTGCATTCCCATCAACAGTGCAAGAGGGTTCCCCTTTCTCTGCATCCTTGCCAATACCAATTATTTCTTGTGTTGTTGATTTTAACCATTCTGATAGGTGTGGGGTGGTATCTCACTGTGGTTTTGAAATGTATTTCCCTGACGATGAGTGAGGTTGAGAATGTTTTCATGTGTCTGTAAGCCATCTGGATGTCTTCTTTAGAGAAGTGTCTATTCATATCTTCTGTCCATTTCGTAACTGGATTATTTGCTTTTTGGATTTTGAGTTTGATCAGTTCTTTATAGAATTTGGATATTAATCTTTTATCACATATGTCATTTCCAAGTATCCTCTCCCATTCTGTAGGCTACCTTTTAGCTTTGTTGATTGTTTCCTTTGCTGTGCCAAAGGTTTTTATCTTGTTGAAGTCCCAGTAGTTCATGTTTGCTTCTGTTTCCCTTGCCTCAGGTGATATGTCTAATATGAAGTTGCTTGGCCATGGTCAAAGAGGTTTCTGCCTCTGTTCTCCTCTAGGATTTTAATGGTGTTCTGTGCCACATTTATGTCTTTCATCCATTTTGAATTTTTTGTGTGTATGTTATTAAGAAAGTAGTCTGATTTAATTCTTCTGCATGTGGCTGTTCAATTTTTCCAACACCGTTTGTCGAAGAGACTTTTTCCCAGTGGATAGTCTTTCCCACTTTGTGGAAGATTAGTTGACCTTACAGCTGTGGGTCCATTTCTGGGTTCTTTATTCTGTTCCATTGATCTGTGTGTCCATTTTTGCACCAGTGCCATACTGTCTTGTTGACTACCACTTTGTAATATGGCTTGAAATCCAGAATTGTGATGCTTCCAGTTTTGTTTTTCTTTTCCAGGATTACTTTGGCTAGTCGAGATCTCATGTGATTCCATAAACATTTAGGACTGTTTGTTCTAGTTCTGTGAAAAATGCTGGTGGTATTTTAATAGGAGCAGTATTAAATGTGTAGATTGTTTTGGGTAGTATACACATTTCAACAATGTTTGTTCTTCCAATCTATGAGCATGTAATGCTTTTCAATTTGTTTGTGTCCTCTTCAATTTCTTTTTATTAGTGTTTTATAGTTTTGAGAGGATAGATCGGAACTATGCTGAATTTTTATGAGTTCTAGCAGTTTTTTGGTGGAGTCTTCCAGGTATAAAGTGTCATGTCATCTGGAAATAGTGAAAGTGACTACTTTCTTGCCAATTTGGAAGTGTTTTAGGTTTTTGTTGTTGTTGTTGTTGTTGTAGCCTGATTACTGAGGCTAAGACTTCAGTACTATGCTAAATAGTAATGGTGAGAGTGGACATCATTCCCTTGTTTCTGACCACAGAGGAAAGGCTCTCAGTTTTTCATCATCGAAGATAATATTAGCAGTGGGTCTTTTGTACTTGGCCTTTATGATGGTGAAGTATATCCCATCTATCCCTACTTTGTTGAAGGTTTTTATCATAAAAGGAAGCTCTATTTTTGTCATAAGCTTTTTCTGCATTTACTGATAGGATCATAAGTTATTATCCTTTCTTTTATTAATGTGGTGTATCACACTGATGGATTTGCAAATATTGAACCACCCTGCAGCCTAAGAATAAATCCATTTGATTGTGGCAATTTTTTAATGTACTATTGAATTCGATTTGCTAGCATTTTATTGAGAGTTTTTGCATTCATGTTCATCAGGGATATTGGCCTATAATTCTCCTTTTTAGTGGGGTCTTTGGTTTTAGAATCAAGGTAATACTGGGTTCATGGAATGAATTTGGAATTTTTTCTTCAATTTCATTTTTTTGAAACAATTTGAGAAGAATAGGTATTAACTCTTCTTTAAATGTCTGATAGAATACTCATGGAAAGCCATTTGGCTCAGGAATTTTGTTTGTTGGGAGATTTTTGATTATTGATTCAATGCCTTTGCTGGTTATGGGTCAGTTCAAATTTTCTATTTCTTCCTGTTTCAGTTTTGGTAGTTTGTAAGTTTCTAGAAATTTTTTTTCATTTCTTCCAGATTGGCCAGTTTGTTGTCATATAATTTTTCATAATATTATCTTACATTGGTTATACTTATGTGGTGTTGGTTGTGATCTCTCCTCTTACATTCATGATTTTATCTATTTGGGTCCTTTTGCTTTTCTTTTTTATAAGTCTGGCTTGGGGTTTATCAGTTTTATTAATTCTTTCAAAGAGCCAGCTCTTAGTTTTGATAATCTGTTATACTAGTTTTTATCTACTCTAGTCTTTATTATTTCCCTTATTCTGCTGGCTTAAGGCTCCATTTGCTGTTTCTTTTCTACATCCTTCTAAGTGTAAGGTTAGGTTGTATATGTGAGATTTTTCTTGCTTCTTGAGGTAGGCCTGTATTGCAATATACTTCCCTCTTAGGATTGCCTTTGCAGCATCCCAGAGATTTTGGACTGTCTTGTTTTCATTTTCATGTGCCTCCATGTTTGTTTGTTTGTTTCTTTGTTTATTTATTTATTTTTAAATATTTATTTATTCATGAGAGACACAGACAGAAAGGCAGAGACATAGATGGAGGGAGAAGCAGGCTCCATGCAGGGAGCCCAATGTGGGACTCAATCCCAGGACTCCAGGATCACACCCTGACCCAAAGGCAGACGCTCAACCGCTGAGCCACCCACATGTCCCAGCCACCCAGGCATCCCTCCATGTATTTTTTTTTTAATTCTTTAGTTTTTTGGTAAACCCATTCATTCTTTAGTAGAGTGTTATTTAACTTCCATGTATTTGAGACATTTCCAAATTTTCTTGTGGTTGACTTCAGGTTTCAACATCTTGTGATCTGAAAAGATGCATGGTGTGATCTCAGTCTTTTTGTACTTATTGAGGCCTGATTTGTGACACAGTATGTGATGTATTACGGAGAATGTTCCATGTACACTTTATTTTTTTTCCATGTACACTTTAAAGGAATGTGTATTCTGCTGCTTTAGGATGACATGTTCTGAAGACACCTGTTAATTCCTTCTGGTCCACTCTGTCATTCAAAGCCTTTGTCCTTGTTGATTTTCTGCTTTGATTATCTGTCCATTGCAGTGAGTGGAATGTTAAAGTCCCCTTCTTCATCTCTTGTTACAGTCTTTGTTTTAAAATCCAGTAATCTGATATGACAATGGCGACTCCAGCTTTCTTTTGACATCCATTCACATTATAGATGGTTCTCCATCCCCTTACTTTCAACCTAAGATATAAAATGAGTCTCTTGTAGGCAGCATATCCTTGGAGCTTATTGTTTTGTTTTGTTTTGTTTTGTTTTTGTAATCCATTCTGATACTGTATGTCTTTTGATTGAAGCATTCAGTCCATTTACATTCAGAGGGATTATTGAAAGATATAAATTTAATGCCATTACGCTGCCTGTAGAGTTAGTGTTTCTGGTGATGTTCTCTAGTCCCTTCTAATCTGTGTTGCTTTTGGCCTTATTTTTTTTTCCACCACTCAGTGAGTCTCCCTTAAAATTTCTTGCAAGCCTTGTTTAGTGTTCACAAACTCCTTTAGTTTTTGTTTCTCTGAGAAACCTTTTATCTCTCCGTTCATTCTGAATGACAGCCTTGCTGGATAAAGAATTCCTGGATGCATATTTTTCCCCTTCAGCATGTTGGATACGGCCGGCCACTGTCTTCCAGCCTATCAAGTTATGTGGACAGATCTGCTGCAAACGTAATCTATCTTCCCTTGTAGGTTAAGTACTTTTTCCCCCCTTGCTGCTTTCAGGACTCTTTCCTTGTTTATGTGTTTTGTGAATATGACTTGCCAGTCATGATTTGCCTTGTCAGTGGTTAGCTTTTTTGAATTTAATAGAATTCTCTGTGTTTCTTGGATTTTGATGTCTGTGTCCCTACCCAAATTAGGAGTTTTCAGTTATAATTTGTTAGAATAAACCTTCTTCCCCCTTTCCTTTCTTCATCATCTGGGACTCCTATGGTACAAATGTCATTGTTTTAATAAGTTGCTGAGTTCCCAAAGTCTACCTTTGTGATCCATTACTTTTCTTTCCCTTTTCTTTTCAGCTTCATTATTTTCCATAATTTTATGGTCTATATCACTAATCCACTCCTCATTTTTATGGCATTAGTTTGAGTTTGCATCTCAGTTTTGGCATTTTTAATTTTGGCCTGACTAGATTGTAGTTTTTTTTTATCTCTGTAACAAGGGATTCTGTAGTGTCTTCTGTGATTTTTAAAGCCCAGCTAGTATTCTTATAATCATTGTTTTAAATTCGAGTTAAGACATCCTAATTATATCTGTACTGATTAAATCCCTGGTCATGAGTTCTACTTCCTGTTCTTTCTTTTGGGGTGAATTTCTATGTGTCATCATTTTATCCGGAAAAGAAAATAAAAAAGAAAACAAAACAAAACAAAACAAAAAGAAAAAAGAAAAAGAAACAAACAAACAAAAACAATAAAAACTAGATCCTGGCTGTGTGTGTGTGTGTGTTTTGTTCTGCTTATTAAAAGAAGCTAGATCAAAAAATTTAAAATAAATAAAGAAAAGAAAGGAAAAGTAAATAAACAAAAAAGTTAAAAACATGCGCATATAAAAACATACATATAAATAAAAATTAAAAAATAATTTTAAAATGTATTGAAAAAATAAACGAAAAAATAATTTTAAAAATAAAGAATAAAAGTAAAAAGGAAACTAGATCTTATTTCTCCTAGAGCTTAATATCTTCAGAGCTTAATATCTATAAATTGTAGATTTGGTGCAAGTAAGTTCTTTGTGCTGGTCTTCTGGGGGAGGGGCTTACTGCACTGATTCTGAGGTGGACTTACTCTGATGGAAACACACCACCACAATGCAGAGGGGCAGGGCTTGGTATAAGTGGCTCCAGCCTCCACTAGGTGTCACTGTTTTGCTCCCTGAAGGTTTTCAGTGCAGGATCAATATAGTGGTGCCCGACTCCCTAGCCCCAGAGATGAAAGCATGAGCCCTGCACTCATCAGGGAGCCATCAAAGAAGAGTAATCAATCACCCTTCTTGTTTCCCCAGTTTCCAGCAGAACCCTGCATTGCATTCGCCCTGCTTGTGTCCAAGTTTTTTTTTTTTTTTTTGTCTCAGGTACTTGACTGAGTTTCAAAACTCAAAATCTTAGGGACTCCCTCACCATGGGCCCACACTGTTCCTCTGGAGGAGGGTCTCACCCTGCTTTTGCTGTTTGCCAGCCTGTCCCAGTTTTGAGTTTCAAAACTCAAAATCTTAGGGACTCCCTCACCATGGGCCCACACTGTTCCTCTGGAGGAGGGTCTCACCCTGCTTTTGCTGTTTGCCAGCCTGCCCAGGTAGTGGCACTACCACAAAGTGGTTCACAGTTTATGGCAAAATAGAGCAGAAAGGCAACACCAAGACTCGCTGTTCTCGGCAAGCTCCTCTGCTCCTATACCTAGAAACAGTGCAGCACATTGGTGCCACTCATTATTCTGGAGACCCAGAGTATCCTGAAACCACGCTGTCCCTCTTCGAATTCCGCCCCGTTTCACCACCTAAGCGACCTTCAGCCAGGCATGTTCCCCATATTAATCTACTTCTAAAAGTTCAGATGATGTGCTCCATTGCTTATGATATTTTGAAGTAAACTCCAAAGGCAGGGTTCCCTCCCTACCACTGTACCCACAGCTATATCTCCCCCAAGTCAACTCTCCACCCTCCTAACTTCCAGAAGATGGTCACTTTTCTATTTGTAGACTTGCAGTTTTTGTTCTCTCAGACCTTCAATTGATTTTTTGGGTGTTCAGAATGATTTGATAACTGTCTGTGTTGGAGGAATGAGATAAGCTTCCAGTCTCCCTACTCCTCCACTATCTCAACTCCTCCCCTGATACTACTAATACATTTTAACTTGAGACTTCCATGCGGTTACTTGTATTATAACTTATATTTTATAATTATGTTATAATTATAACTCTTTACCCTCTCAATAAAGAAGCCAGTATACTCCATATACTGTTCTTTAAAAAATAGGTCCATAGTGTTTATGTTATCAATTTTATGTTTAGTCATGTACTTTTAATATCATTAAACTATTATCAAATAACTATATTTGATTAAAGGAAAATAACCTGTCATTCTTTTCCATTCCCACAGCTCACTATATTTTACTAAACACTAAATGGTCGTTTAAAAGACTTATTTAGGGGTACCTGGGTGTCTCAGTCACTTAAGTGTCCAAGTATTGATTTTGCTTAAATGATGATCTCAGGATCATGAGATCAAGCTCCATTCTGGGCATGAGCCTGCTTAAGATTCTCTCTCTTCTTGTCTCTCTGCCCCTCCCACCATACTTGCACTCTTCCTCTCAAATAAATAAATAAATAAATAAATAAATAAATAAATAAAGGCTTAATTTACCTGCACAATTATTAACTAAAAGTATACTAAGAATAGAGAGTTTAGAGCCAGACAGTTTTGAATTTGAATCACACCTATTTTGGTGAAAAGTCATGTGAGCATAGATAAATATTACTTCATTTTAATTTCATTTTTTATAAGTGTTTCTCTAAATAATAGCAGATATCTCACTGGGTCATTGTAAGGATTAAATATAATTATATTATACAGTTAAAAATCTTAACACAAGATCTGGTATATAACAAGCCCTTCATAAATTCTAGCTACTAATATTAATTCTAATAAAATTTTTGTCTCTTTCAAATTCTTAGACTTACTAAAGAAGACCGGACTAAACCCTTTGAGGCATCTCACATCTCTCTCTCTTTCTCTCTCTCTCTCTCTTTTTTTTTTTCCTTAAGGGTAATTCTCTTCCTGTGGCTAAAAGAAGTAATGAATCATGGGTATTACCAATTTGTTAACCCCATACTTTTTTTTAAAGATTTTATGTATTTATTCATGAAAGACACAGAGAGAGGAAGGCAGAGACATAGGCAGAGGGAGAAGCAGGCTCCAGGCAGGGAGCCCAATGTGGGACTTGATCCTGAGACTGCGGATCACGCCCTGAACCAGGGGTAGGTGCTCAACTGCTGAGCCACCTAGGCATCCCATGTTAATCCCATACTTAACACATTACAGATTGTTACATCATATTGACCCTCCTCAGCAACATTTCACATATTTAGTATAGTTAATCAAGGACTCGTGACCCTCCTTGTTTTATGAAACCCAGCAATATTTGAGTCCATAATTATGACTGGTTCTTTAGGAATGGGATGGATGACTCTATAGATCTAAGGCATTTAAATGAAAAGGAAAATCAAAGTGTAGAATTAAAAAAGAAAGGTATTGAGATTGTCTGTATGTATGCATAACTAGATAAATGCATCAAATGAATAAATGCACAACTACAAAATTATTTAAGACAATGTGTGAGTTGTTTTATTAGCTTTTCTAAAATCTATGCTTGCCAGTTTTACTATATGTGAGTCAAATAACTGAAACATTTGGCACCATTTATCAAAGAATGTGTATTGAAATACTTCCTTCAGTGTTGACTAGAAGAATTATATGTGATTCTAGTCTTATTTGGAGACTTTTTTCTGTAATGAATAATTTGAATACACATCAATATTCCACTTTTCTGCTGAAATGAAACAAAACTCCCTAGTGTATATGTTTAGTTGCATTCCCATAGGATGGTGAATATGCATTGCGTACATTTACAAAGTAAATTATATGCTTAAAGATATAATAGCCCTTGGTTTTAGGCAGTTGTTGTTTTCTCCAAGGAATTCAGCATATTTCATACTGACTTTGGAAAAATGAAAAACAAGTACTCATTCTTGACTCACCATACTACTCCAGGATTATTTCCTTATTTTCAATGATTTTTTTTTTCTCTCAGAAGCTTATAATAGTATGTAAGAGATTTAAGTTGGGAGACAGAGAAAAAAAGGAGAGCATCTAACACAAAGGTTAATTGATGAGGTCAAAATCCTTGAGCTCCAAAATCACCAAATAAGCATCAAAACCTTGGTAGAATCCTCATCTTCTAGATCACAGCTACCTCTAATAAGATAAAATATTAATTACATTTTAAATGTGTTTAAGGAAATTACATTTTGAAAAGATCAATATTTTCTATTTGGATAAATAGAAGTTTAAAGAAGTATGTCATAACTTATTTCCTTAGGCTCTTAATTTTTATGTAATATCCTTTTTGGGTGGGGCATTTCAAATGGGTAATCTGGTAAAACTTCATTTTCTTAGTAAGCCCATGTACACTTCTCCCTTGTAACCAAGGATATGCCTTTCCAAGGTCACCATAAAACTAACTGCTCCATGTGGTCCTTAAGTATATGACATTTGTAACCATGGAATATCAGCCTGAAATATTAAGATACTCTAAACTGGTATTTTCCCTACACTGAGGAGAAACCAAGTATCAGAATGATGAATTTTTTTTGCCAAAAAAATGCATATTATCCTGGTTAAGAGTATGCACTGATTTGTTGTCATGTTTAAACCTGAGTGCTAGCACTTATTGTGTCATCTTGGGCAAGTTCACTAACCATTTTAAGCCTCAGTTTCCTTATAGGTGACATGGAGCTAATAATAATACTTAGAAGCTTATTTTATACTAAAGATTACAGTAGAATTTAAAAGAGAGACTATGTCAAGGATTTATCTTAGAAATGCATAGGTTTAACAGTTGTCCTAAACCTCTCTTTTCTCATTTGGTACTACTGTAAAGTTGTTCTGTCTTTATGGGACACTTCTGGTTGCATTTCTGACTTCTGCTTAATCTTTCTTTGGTCAATTGAAACTGTACTGTGAGAAGCGCTATATATAGCATAATGGTTAAGTGCTCAGACTCAGACTTGTCTGCTGAGGACTGAATTTTAGTTTAGCTATGTGACTTAAGGTTTGTACTTTTCCATAACTCAGTGTCTTCACCTGTAAACTAGAAATAATCCTTAAGCCTACATCATAGGATTAGGTGAATTAATGTATGTAAAGCACTAAGAACAGTGGCAGGCACCCAGCAAGTGATGTGTGAGTGTCAGTAGTTGGTTGTTGACATACTAAGAAAAAATGTGTGAATTGTTTTATTCAGCTTTTCTAAAATCTCCATTTGCCAATTCTACTATATGTGACATAAATAACTGGAACATTCTTTCCAAAAAAAAATTTTGAATCATGTTCTCTTTCTGTTTTGCTTTAACAAAGACATACCTATCAATTTTAATTTTGAAGTAATATATAAAAATGACTCCATTGCTTTACTGTATTTCATTTTGATAAAATAATCTAAAAAATAATTATTACATGTTTTGTTAGATTTTTCCAAGTACTATTCAAGAGAGTAATCACAATGCCCCCATCATTCCATCAAGAAAAATTACACAATTGAATATGTAATTACTTTTA
Organism: Vulpes vulpes; assembly: GCF_048418805.1. Classification (NCBI taxonomy): domain Eukaryota; kingdom Metazoa; phylum Chordata; class Mammalia; order Carnivora; family Canidae; genus Vulpes; species Vulpes vulpes. The sequence continues at coordinate 104,440,266 of NC_132783.1, read as the reverse complement.
TAAAGATCGAGGTAATGACAGTTACAAATACTCAAATTCTCAGAGTGAAGTTTGTAAGAATAATAAATGTGTTCATGTCCATAAAGTTACTTTATGAAATCCTTCCATTTTAAGCCAAACTTGGTTTTGTTATTAATGAAGTAGATTATTCATTTCTGTACACTTTTATCAAAATTAAATAGATCAATCTTGTACAGATATAATTTCTCTGAGATAGATATTCTGCCCACGTGTTTCCTCACCAAGTGTTTCAGTTCAATTCTGTATGGCAAGGAAGAAAAAAAATTGGGTCTTGGTAATGAATAGTCTTTCTTTTTATTAGAGTGGACATAATAGAATAATTATGTATTCATGGTGGTCAGTTTTCTATAAATATTGGAATCCAGTAATTACTGTAAAACTGCCTGTGATTTACTCATTTGGAAGACTTAAAGGAGCATGAATATGCATGAAGTACTTCTAGAAGTCAAAAAATATAGTTTGTTTATTTTGCTCTTTGGGTTGCTATAGGAATATTCTGTGCTTTTAAAAATACATCTGCTACCTTTATCATCTTGAGCTAGACAGAGATTGAAGTGTAGTTTTGGTACAGGTACAGTTCATTTTTGATAGTTCTCTTATAGACAGTGTGATTAGACTTTTCCTTTCTCCTATTTTCCTTTCCTTTTTCCTTCCTTCTGCCCTTAAGGGTGTAAACAACAAAAATTTGCCCATCCTTCATCTCTCATTATTCTGACTTTGTTATCTTGTTTCCAATGTTATCACTAGCTAATCTGAGAATTTAAAAATGTATAGAAGTATTAATGAAATAAATCTGTGCCCCCCCCCTATATTTTTCCATGTGCTGGGTCACATCATGTTAAATGGATCTCTAGAGATAAACCTTGGTTGTCTTCTCTTTATATTTAGTCCTCCAACTCATTTTGGCAAAAAGGATCTAATATTAAAAATGCAGATTTCTGTGATGATAATATTTCATGTAGAACATGAGCCATCTGTTATCCCTCAAATTTACCCAGGTTGGTGTCTACTTATTTTGTTTGCTTAAAAGACAGGCGTTAGCTTTAGAATAGTTGAATTTTCATTTTAGAAATCTAAGGAGCCTTTTCTGAACTGACATCCTAGTTAGCATCACGTTAATTTACAAAGCATTTCTAGAAATAAATTGCCATGGAATTCAGAAGTGTATAAGAGTAATACTATAATTACAGAAAGCTAAAGATGTAAGATAGTTTACTCAACAATTCACTGAATATAAGGATGTAAATATTCACAGTTTAAAAAAAAAGTAGTACTTGGCTCATTCAGCTAATCTTATTTGTGTATATATTCATGTTGAGTCAGATCCTCCAAGTTCAAGAACTACATGAGATTTTTTTTCCCCTTCTATTTTGATGCAGGATCACTCCTTTAGTCAAAATTTCCTACAATTACTGTGGTAATTGACTAGTTTAGAATAAACTGCCAACCTAAAAGTCCACACAGTCCTACAACAAGGATTCCCAGGAATAAAGAGAAGGAGAAGACATGGCTTTCTTGCACTTTTCTGCTTATTGTCTTCTATTTCTTCCATATCTTCCTCTTCCTCCTTCATAAACTCCCTCTCCCTCTTCCTGTTCTTCTTCTCCTCCTCATCTTCCTTCTCCTTCTTTTCTGTGGTAAGAACACTTAACATGAAGCTTACCCTCAATAAATTCTTGCTGCACAATATAGTATTGGTATCTGTAGGCACAATGCTGAACACACATCTCAGTTCATCATTCATAACAAAAACTTTATATACTTTAAACAGCACCTCTCCAATCATACCTCTCCCCATTCCCTGGCAACCACCATCCTGCTCTGTGTTTCTATGAGTTTGATTACTTTTTATTCCCCATGTAAGTGGAGTCACACATTATTCGTCCTGTGACTGGCTAGTTTCACTTAGTATAATATGATACAGATTGTATGTTGTCATATATAATAGTATTCCCTTCATATTTTTAAGGTTGAATTATATTTCATTGTATGTATATACCACATTTCTTTTTTTCATTTATCCATTCATGGAATTTACATTGTTTCCATGGCCTGGCTACTGTGGATAATGCTGCAGTGAACCTGGGAGGGTAGCTATTTCTTTGAGATCTAGACTTCAATTCTTTCGAATATATACCAACAAATGAGATTGCTGTATCATATGGTATTTCTATGTTTAATTTTTTGAGGAACTTACTTACTTTTTAGCACAGTAGCTATACCATTTTTAATTTTTACAGAGAGTGTACAACAATTCTGATTTCTCCATATCATCACCAACAGATGCTCTTTTTTTTTTTATTTGTTAATAGCTGCCCTACAGGTGTGGGTGATCTCACCGTGATTATTATTTGCATTTTTGATGATTAGTTATGTCGAGCATCTCTTCATATCTTTTCATATACAACAATGCCATTCATATGTCTTCTTTGGAGAAATATCTATTCAAGCCCATTTTAAAGTCAGATTATTTGAATTTTTGTTATTGAGTTGTAGGAATTCTTTTTATGTTTTGGATATTAACCTCTTTTGGATATATTGTTCGTAAATATCTCCCCCCATTCAATAGGTTGCATTTTTTAATGATTGTTTCCTTTGCCATGACAATTGTAGCTTAGGAATGAATTGCTAGGTAGAGAGATCTAATTATAATGACTCCTTATGTAGTAAGCTTTTGTCTACTTACTAAATGATCATTCTAAAAGTCGAGAAAAGAATAATCACCATGAAAGCAACAATGCGGGATGTTCCATCTTGGCTTTTACTAATAATTATTTGATGAATGCTATCTGACTGTGGAGTAGATGGAAAAAACTGAGGGTATAGCCCTACAAAAAACTAAGGTGACTTTAAATATGCCCAAACACCATGTTTCTAGAATGTCTGTGTTTGTAATGGGACCTTTGATGGAAAACACAAAGCTAATTCTCATTTCCTTTTTTGAAGATGGTAAATAATAATGATGATGCTAAAGGTAGTAGAATCTTGATCATTCTCTTATAAGAAGACTTGACATTTCTTTTTTTTTTTTTTTTTGAAGACTTGACATTTCTTAACCTGTTATTATTCATATATAACTTCAATAGTGTCTTCCTGTATAGTTACAGTGAATGCACATAGTATTTGCAGAACAAAAAAACCTGAAATTTCATTAAGCTTCATATAATTACCAATATAACCTAATAAACACACTCACTCATAAACTTAGAAAATTGTATATAACATTCCTCTATGTTTTGACTGAATACTATATCAGTTTCTCTTCATATAACAAAGATTTTGTAATCTTTTCCGATGGGAATAAAAACCAGGTAATTAATTTTATTCTTCTAATGGGGGTGACTTTTTTTTCTTACTGAATTTTAAAAAGCTTATTTCAGCATCACAACTTGCTGTAGGCAATGTCATGTAAATATTCAGAGTGTTATCGAATATGAGAAAACCTTTCATATTTAAGATAAAGATTTGGAAAATTTTCCACAGACTGACTTCTGGCTTTTTATATTTCCAACCTTGTTCCTTTGCCACCACCCATGTAATTCTAGTGTTAGGATATGTTCATTTCAGCATATAACATTTAGCCCTTTACTTTCAAGTCACAATGGCACAACACTCTGTAGGGCTATTACAGGAAGCCATTTTTTCACAGGGACATGTAGGAATAACTACTATCATGGAAGTGACAGCAAACCATATAAATAAATTCTCTAAATAAAAACTCAGTGTATCCTCAATACACCTTCCTCTTTAGTGCATTCCCAAGATGTCTTTGGTCACTCTAAGCTAACCCTATAACTGTAAGAATGAGAGATGGAAAATCAGAGTGGAAATAGATCTAGAAGAAATGGTACTATGAAGAAGTATGAAATGTCATGGGATTATGTAGTAAAAGGAATAGATCTGGTAAGTCAGAGAAAATTTCCCTAAGTGGTACTTGAAGCTGAAACTGGAATGATGAACTCATTCTTAGTAACCAAGTGATGCAGGTAGAGAGAGGTGAAGAAGATTCAAGGCATAAGGATGAAAATGCAGGAAGTCTTTGAAACAAGAAATTACTATTATGAGTTGAGAAACTGAAAGGGACTTTGGTATGCTTGGAGCTCAGAAAGTGAGGACAGAAAAATTGTCCTGTTTGGTCTGAGTAGACCACATTAGGTTGAGGCTTTCTTTTTTTCTGAATAAAAGGGGGAGCCATTAAGAATTGACATTATAAGATTTGCATACTACCAGAATACTCTGAACATGATGTGGGAAATGTGTTGGAGAGGGAGACACAAATTGATGCAAGATGTCCACTAAAAAGCTATTGCCATCGATTAGGAAGAAATTGTCCAGGGTGAACAGTAGTAGAGGTTAAACAGAATTGTGTTTTCATTCATTTTCAGCAATACTGAACTAAACTAATTTTACATCTATTATTTTTTCTTTTTAATTTTTATAGACATTAATTTCTAATTGATACAAAGCTAGTAAAAATTACTGAAATATTTGAATTTTATATTTAAAACTATTAAAATATTATTTTAGATTTTTTTTCTTCTTGTTAATAATTCTCCCATTCACTAAGCTACTCAAATTAGAAATCTCTGAAGAAAGTCCATGGTATTTTGATAGGGATTGCATTAAACGTGTAAATTGCCCTAGCATGGACTTTCTTCAGAGAGTTAGAACAGATTATTTTAAGATTTGTGTGGAATCAGGAAAGACCCCGAATAGCCAGAGGAATTTAAAAAAATAAAACCATAGCTGGGGGCATCAAATGCCAGATTTCAGGTTGTACTACAAAGCTGTGGTCATCAAGACAGTGTGGTACTGGCACAAAAACATACACATAGATCATTGGAACAGAATAGAGAATCCAGAAGTGGACCCTCAACTTTATGGTCAACTAATATTCAATAAAAGAGGAAAGACTATCCACTGGAAGAAAGACAGTCCCTTCAATAAATGGTGCTGGGAAAATTGGACATCCACATGCAGAAGAATGAAACTAGACCACTCTCTTTCACTATACACAGAGATAAACTCAAAATGGATGAGAGATCTAAATGTGAGACAAGAGTCCATCAAAATCCTAGAGGAGAACACAGGCAACACCCTTTTTGAACTCGGCCACAGTAACTTCTTGTGAGATACATCCACGAAGGCAAAAGAAACAAAAGCAAAAATGAACTATTGGGACTTCATCAAAATAAGAAGCTTTTGCACAGCAAAGGATACAGTCAACAAAACTAAAAGACAACCTACAGAATGGGAGAAGATATTTGCAAATGACTTATCAGATAAAGGGCTAGTACCCAAGATCTATAAAGAACTTTTTAAACTCAACACCAAAGAAACAAAAATCCAATCATGAAATGGGCAAAAGACATGAAGAGAAATCTCACAGAGGAAGACATAGACATGGCCAACATGCACATGAGAAAATGCTCTGCATCACTTGCCATCAGGGAAATACAAATCAAAACCACAATGAGATACCACCTCACACCAGTGAGAATGGGGAAAACTAACAAGGCAGGAAACAACAAATGTTGGAGAGGATGTGGAGAAAGGGAACCCTCTTACACTGTTGGTGGGAATGTGAACTGGTGCAGCCACTCTGGAAAACTGTGTGGAGGTTCCTCAAAGAGTTAAAAATAGACCTGCCCTACGACCCAGCAATTGCACTGCTGGGGATTTACCCCAAAGATTCAGATGCAGTGAAACGCCGGGACACCTGCACCCTGATGTTTATAGCAGCAATGTCCACAATAGCCAAACTGTGGAAGGAGCCTCGGTGTCCATCAAAAGATGAATGGATAAAGAAGATGTGGTTTATGTATACAATGGAATATTACTCAGCAATTAGAAACGACAAATACCCACCATTTGCTTCGGTGTGAATGGACCTGGAGGGTATTATGCTGAGTGAAATAAGTCAATCGGAGAAGGACAAAAATTATATGGTCTCATTCATTTGGGGAATATAAATAATAGTGAAAGGGCATAGAAAGGAAGGGAGAAGAAATGGGTAGGAAATAGCAGAAAGGGAGACAGAACATAAAGACTCCTAACGAACTAGGGGTGGTGGAAGGGGAGGAGTGCGGGGGGTGCGGGTGAATGGGTGACGGGCACTGAGGCGGGCGCTTGATGGGATGAGCACTGGGTGTTATTATGTATGTTGGCAAATTGAACACCAATAAAAAATAAATTTATTATTAAAAATAAAATAAAATAAATAAAAATTAAATGAGAAAAAATTGGTCTGTATATTTAAAAAAAATAGAAATCTCAAAATGATTGGTCCTTCTTTCATTCAACCTTCTACATATTTTCACAGTTTAGTATCTTTGACCTCAGGTTTTTTGGTTTTTATTTTGTTTTGTTTTTAAGAATTACTGTTCTCATTTCTACCTCTACTTCCATTGCCATTTTAAGTAACTCATCTATTAGTCATGGCAGAATTTTCCTAATGATGACCCTCTCCCTTATTTCCAAGCTCTCCTGTATTCAAGTGTATCCTACAAGCTGCCTTTATCATTATTCTCCCTCCATACAAGTCTAGCAATGTCATTTTTCCAATGACGACTTTAATGATAACTGGTTATGATACAATGAAATCCTCACAAATTTGCTGCAATCTACCTGTGTAGGCTTATTTTTAAACCACTCTACTCCCACTCTTCCTTCCCTCTAACAACTATTTATACAGTTCTCTGCACATTATATTCTCTCTTATACTCTAATTTTGATCTTTTTGCTCCTTTTGATAGCCATTCTCTTATTATTTGTATTAATCACTGCACTTAGAGATGCCAGGGAGAGAAACACATCACAGAATAGTTTAAGACAAATAAATATTTTGGGGAAAGGCATGTATAGAGAGATTTTAGGCAGACTTGTATACAGAGTTCCAAAGAATACCTTCATTGCTCTCTTCATCTCTTGTTTCTACTTCTAATGGGAGATGGATATGATGATATGAGGTAAGTAAATAGGTAAATGAGTATCTTAACAACTCTACAATACCAAGATCTCAAGAGAAATTGAAGAGGAGGGGAAGATAATATTTGTCAAAGTTTGAGACACATGTTCCTCAGTGAATAAACCTCTTCAGCAAGAGAAATGGATATTCTGAAAGTTCAGTCCAGGTCATGTGCCCACCCCTTAAACATGGTATTCAGGTATCACGAATGGCAAAGTGACAGGCACACTAAGATCAAGTGGAGTAAAGAGAGAGGCAATTTCTTAACCAAAAACATTAAGCATATATACCTTCTTATTTTTAGCTTTTATAATTAGGCTGATGACCCAATGTGAATTACTTTTTATTAAGGATGTATAGAAATTTTGAAGATTGTTTTTTCTACATGAATATCCCTTTGTTGCATTACCTTTTGGGTGAATTATTGGTTGGATTGTTCTGTCCTCTGTGTCAAAAATCAAATGAGAATATACATGTGGGGACTCTATATTGTTCCACTGACCTATTTATCATTTGTGAATTATTTTGATTACTAAAGCCTTATAATAAGTTTTACACGCAGGTAGTTTCAATTCTTTTTACTTCTAACTTAATTTTTAATATTGCTTTGAACATTCTGGTTACTTTGAATGTCATGCAAATTTTATAAGTAACTGTGAATTTCTGCAAAATAGCTTGCTGAGATTATGATTGAACTTATTTGAATCTATAGAATAATTTAGGGATAATCGACATCCAAACATTATTAACTCTTCTTATAAGAATGATATATCTCTTCATTAAGTCTTAAAATTTCTTTCATGAATGTTTTTGATTTTTCACTATCTCAGTCCTGCATATATTTTTCAAAATTATTCCTATCCATTTCTTTCCTGATGCTATTGTAAATAGAACAACTTTTGAATTTTATTTTCCAATAGTATGCTGGTCATATATAAAATATAATTTATTATATTAAACTTAAATATTGTGATTTTATTAAATTCACTTACTATTCTAGAAGGTGTGTTGTACATCAAGATTTTCTATGTAATCATTTTATGTTTATATAGAGGAAAATTTACATCTTTACACTATTTATTTGCCTTGTTACAATAGCTAGATAGTCCAGTACAAAGTTGAATAGAAAGTATGAGGCTGAGTATCCTAGTTTGTTTCTAATCTTAAAATGAAAGTGTTCAATATTTAACCATAAGATATATAATCCATAGGATTTTTGAAGATCCTCTTTTTCAGACTGTGGAAGTTTGTTTTTCCAGTTTGCACTTTTTTAAAAATCATGAATTCAGTAGAATATTTCTAACTCTCTGCATGTATTAAAATGAACCTACAAATTTTCTCAATTATTTTATTAACATGCTTAATTACAGTGATTAATTTTTAAATGTTAAATTAACTGTGATCTCTTTGGATAAATGCCAACTGGAAATGATATGTCACAATTATTATATATTACCGGATTTGACTTGATATTTTGTATATAAGACATTAGTCTCTAACTTCTTTTCTTTAGAAAAAAATGGTACCAAGTTTTTGTATTTAGAGTAGGCTGTCCTTGAAAAATGAACCGAAAAGTGTTCTCTATTTTTTTTAAAGTTTGCATAAACCAGGTAATTAAGCATTTTTTTGATTAAATATTTATTATAATTTAACAGTAAAATTATGTGGGTTTGGACTCTTCTTTGTAGGAAGTGTTTGATAAAAGTTCAATTTATGTAATAGATAAAGGTCATTCAAGATTCTCTGCTATATCTTGTTGGTTTTAGCAAGTTGTATTCTTTTAAAAAGTGCCCATTTTATCTAAGCTGTCAAACTTCTTGGTATAAAATTGCCTATTATCCTTTTAACGTCTGCAATATCTGGGGATACCCGTCTTTTACTTCCTGTACAGGTAATTTATGTTCTGTCACTTCCTCATTCTTGGTAGGTATTAATTGAGTTTCATTAATCTTTTCAGGGAATCAACTTTTGAATACAAAGATTTTCTGTTGCTTGCTATGTTTGATTTCATTGATTTCTGTTCTTTTTACTCTCTTTCACATATTTTGGTCTTACATAATTCTTATATTTTAACCTTATTAAAAATTAAACTTAGGTTTTGAATATCGACTTTCTTTTAGTTTCTGACATTAGCATTTTAAAGCTATAAATTTCCCTCCAAGAACTGCTTTTGTTGCATCACCTATAATTTGATATATTTTATCATCAAGATATATTTTCTAATTACCCATGTGATTTTTATTTGATCAGTTATTTATTTAAAGTTGTATACCTTAATTCCCAAATATTTGGACTTACTTTTTAAAGATATATTACTACTTATTTCTAATTGAATTTTACTCTTTCCAGAGAACATACACTGTATTATTTCAATTCTATTAAATTTATTGAGTATGTTTTATTAACCCAAATATGATCTGTCATGATTGATGTTTGCATTGCACTTGAAAATAATGTGTACCCTGCCATTTTTGTAGAAGTATTCTACAAATGTTTATTAGGTCTAGCAGCTTGATAGCATTATTCAAATCGTCTATATCTCCTCTGTTTTCTTGTTTAATTATCCTACTAATTTTTGAAAAAGAACTATTAAAATCTCTTGTGACTGTGGAATTATTTTTTCTTTACTTTTGCCAATGTTTTCCTTATTTTGAGAGTCTATTATTACCCAAATAAAAATCTAAATTATTATATTTTCCTGGAGAAGATATATTTGACCATTTGTCACTTTAAAATGTCCAAATATATCTCTGGTCATACTAGTTTGCTTGAAACATTAGAAATATCTATATAACACCATAATTTTCTTATGCCTATCATCTGTATTATATATATTTTCCCCTAACTAATGAGGTTCAATATATCTATTTATATAACTCAATTTTTCATTTTGTAGAAAGCATACACTTAAACCTTGCTTTTTATGTCTTATTATGATTTGACTTTTAATTGAAGTGTTTTTCCCATTAGTATGTGCCATTTTTATATAGATATTTTTTATTTCTTTGTTTTACATCCTAAAATTTTTATTTATTTTATATTCTTCAAGTTTTACATTTTTAATTATTTATTTTACATTTTTGAAATTCTTTCTCTTTGTTTCTCTGTTTCCCTTTATTTACATTATTTTGGATTAACAACATTTTTTTTAGAATTTTATTTTGATATGCCCATTTATCTCTGCACTCATTTCATAGAGTTTCTCTAAAGAACAGTATACTGCCTTAACATTTTATAGTCCATTTAACATTAATGTTGTACCAACTTATTTAAAATGTAGGAATGTTTCAAATATGTAAGAAAGTTCATTCCATTTTTCTAGTATATACATTATAATTTTATATGTATCACATTTATAGATATTATAAAACTACTAATATAATGTTAAATCTATTATCTTAAATAACTTTATTTTAAAGAAACTTCAGAGGGAAACAGTATTTAACAAATTTACCTAGATGTATTATTTCTGATTCTCATTATTTTTTTTTGCATACATTCTAGGACATCATCTGAATATCCTCTTCAGTCCAAAAAACTTTCTATAGCTTCCATGGCAGTAAAAGTCATATTGGTTTATTTTAACAGAATATGTCTTTGTTTTAATTATATTTTTTTGCTAATATTTTTACCTCATATACAATTTTGGATTGATGATTTTTTTCCCTTTCAATGAAGTATAGATGTTATTTCATTATCTTCTGTCTGCCACAGCCTCTAATGAGACAATAGCTGCATTTGATTTATTCCTTTATGTAATTTTTCATTCTTCTGTAGTTGAGTTCAGAATTTTCTCTTTGTTTTATATTCATTAATTTGACTTTCATGAGTCTAGATATGGATACTTTTGTATTTATTCTGTTTGTAGTTGCCTAAATTTTTTGAATCTGTAAATTTACATCTCTAACCATATTGGGGAAATTTTACGCCATTATTTCTTCAATAAATTTTATGCTCCATTTTCTCTTCCATCTCTGGGACTCCATATGTTAGACATCTTAATATTCTCCCACAGGTTCATGAGGCTGTTTATATTTTTTTCATCTTGTTAAGCTTTTTCTAAAAATTGAATAATTTATCTCTATTCATCAGCTATCAAGTTTATAAATTTTCCATTGTGCTTGTTGTTTGCCTTTCTTATGATTTCTTTCTAAAGCATTGACATATTTTTTTAAAAAATATTGAAATATACTTAGCATTTGATGCTGTATAAGTTTCAGGTGTACAATATAGTGATATAAAATTTCTGTACATTATTCAGTGTTCACCACAGTATAGTCACCTTCTGTCATCATACCTTATAACAATATTTTGACTATATTCCTTATGCTGTACTTTTTATTTCCATGACTTACTTACTTTATAACTGGGAGTTTCTACCTCTTAACCTCCTTCACCTATTTTGCCCTCACCTGTTTTGCCTTTCTTATTTAATTAATTTTTAAAGGATAATATGCTTTGTAAAAATACTTAACTAAAATTAACCTCTATTAAAAGAAAGTCCCAGGGGATCCCTGCCTGGCTCAGTGGTTTGGTGCCTGCCTTCAGCCCAAGGCGTGATCCTGGAGTCCCAGGATCGAGTTCGGCGTCAGACTCCTTGCTTGGAGCCTGCTTCTCCCTCTGCCTCTGTCTCTGCCTCTCTCTATCTCTCTCTGTCTCTCTTGAATGAATAAATAAAATCTTAAAAATAAAATAAAATAAAAGAATAAATAAAAGAAAGTCCCACTAAGCTATGTATGCGTCAATATATGAAAATACACAGGTATATATAGATGTATGCCTCCACCTTCACTGAGATTAGCTATTTATAGATTTGTGTGAATATCTGTGCTCAAGTATTCCTTTACAAAATATTATGTTAATAAGTGTTTGTGTGTGTTTACAATCCCTGACATTATTCTAAATCTTATTCTGACATTTATCTTTCTATTATTATCTTTCTATTGTTCCATGTTCTTATATTCATATCAATCTGACCTTCATCATGATCTTCTTCACCACAGAATCTAATATTTATTTTGTGTTTATTCCATTTTTTTACACATGGTAGTAAATGTGGTACATGATTTTATTATTCATAATGTATGACATTTATAATTTAAGCACATATTTCTTTCTTTAACTTATTGATGAGAAAATTGAGATTTTTGTCTTGATTTTGAGAGTACTAAGAATCTAGAATATACTGCTTAAAGTTCACACATGTAAATAGTAGGCCCAAATATATATAGAATGCATGTTTTTGACAGTTTCAACAGTGTAATACAACACAATTTATTCAAATATTTATTCACTTATTCACTTATTGCAGCATTAATTTTGAAATTTTATAAAAACTATATTGGTAAATCAATGTATGTGTAAGGAACATTAAAATATACAGTTAGGCAAGATTAGGTCAGATTAAGAGTCATGAGTACAATGCTAGAAACTGTAAATTATGCTTAAGCAACAGAAAACTAACAAAAATCTCCAAGCAGTGGAATAATATAATTACAGTGACTTGATTAGCAGTTTGAGTTTCACTTATGAGCTGTAGGATGTTATGACAAGAAGACTAATGATCAAACTATTGCAAAATTTTGATGAATATCATGTGTACTTGAATCAGGCAGTAGTAAAAGAAAATATAAAAAGGGTATGGATGATAGAGACCAGTTATATAAAAAAAGTAAGTCAACAAATCAATATCTTAAAACAAAAAATATACAAATAAATGCCAAATGAAATCTGGATATTAAACAATATTTAAAAAGACTCAAGAGCAAAGTATTTTTCACTAATAATTGAGGTTTATGTTTTGCTTTTATTTTTTTTCTGGCTTGAGTTGTGGGAGATGTGTGTTCAAATCTGTTTCTTTCAATCTTTCATTTGCTTTCCTGTCAGAATTAGTTCATGCTTACTTTCAAATAATTGTAGCCTTTTATTTAGAAATATAGCATTGTGAGAAGTGTTCAAACATACAGACTGCTATTTAAACACAGAGAAGAAAGTTACCTAAATTGCTCAGAACTTTTATAAATTACAAATGTAGGTGCAATAGTTACATTTGAATCAGTAGGTTGTTTAAGTTATTTCACTTACCATGTTGAATAAAATATGTGAAACATATCACAATTATGTAATTACAAGGGCCAAAACGAAGGGGACTTGTGTTTTATGTTCGTGCACATTTAACGGACTATTATTGCTCTCTTCAGTAATGACTCATTCCATAGTGGTTATACAGAGAAAGAGTTGAATGTTTTACATATATTCCTCTCAGATAATGATATATATTATTTCTGTAATGAAATGTTCTAAAATGTGCTTCACATCCTTTTTGATTAAAAAGAACTAATTTTAAATGCATGATTATTATAGAAGACTATAACTTGAAGTCTGTTGAACATTTTAAACTGAAGATATTCTCACTTTTGTCAACTTTTTCTATTTAATTTTCACATGCACTACCTTTATTTTGTTACATTTAGAGTTGCCACTGCTGACTGGAAAAATATAGGTCTAGATATTTCTTCTTTAATAACATATCTATTTCTCTTCCCTTGTTTATATTAAATTTTAAGGGTTTTTTTTGATAAGTTATTGCACTGAAAGTTCAAACAAGTGGCTCACTGTCAAAGAATAGGTTACTAGCTTATTAATATTTTAACGTTTTCCTTAGGCAAATATTTTTTAAATTTTTTTTATTGGAGTTCAATTTGTCCTTAGGCAAATATTAAAGCAATTGCCATTAAGTGAAGGATTTAGGAATAAACTACATCTAGATATAAGACATATAATTGTTGTCTGGGACAATAGCATTACTTTGAAAGGTTTTTAGCCAAAGTATTTATTACTTTGCCTATTAGAAGTGCTTTCAAGCATGAATCATAGATAATCAGCCGTTCTCTAAGATGGATTTATTTCATTTGAATTAAAATATTTTGCATATTTCTATTAAAGAGTCATATTAATATAAAGAACATTCCTTGTGATTTTGTGGGCTACACAAAGTTTGCATTTTGAAACATACAATGAAATTAAAATATGATTCTCTTAAAATGAGGCAATGTTTAACGTGAATATTGTTCTTGTAGGTGATTTGATTGTTTAACATAATTACATAAGAGTTGAAAATTATGCATATATATCTGATATTAATCACAGAAGTGATACACAATAAAACCTTTCCCTGCCTTAAAAATAAATCAAGTAAATAAATATATCTGTTGCGCTTAAGTATATTAAGTCTCAGGTAATTGTATTCTTTTTAATGCTATACATAAACCTAATTTTCTCTTAGGGAGAAATATTTACTTTAGTTTTATTCCATATACTTTGACATTCTCTGCTACTTTGGTAGAAGGGAGTACAATAGAAAGGCAGAAAGGCAGAAAAAGACGAAAGAAAGAAGAAGAAAGAGAAAGAAAGAAAGAAAAGAAAGAAAGAAAGAAGAAAGAAAGAAAGAAAGAAAGAAAGAAAGAAAGACCCAGAGAAGTGATTGAAAAGTGATTATCAAATTCAGTGGAGAGTGGAAAGAGCAGCCCTTAAATGCTGCTTACAGTTTATTTCTATCTTACTATCCCATTTTATTTTTAGCTTTACCTGCAAAATATTATTTATGTGATTTGGCCAGGTTATTTACTCTCTTTGGGCTTTTACTTTCCTATCTGCAAAATTGACATGTTAGTAGTACTCATCTAGGAAGATATTTATCGGGATTTAATGAGACAGTAGTACTCATCTAGGAAGATATTTATCTGGATTTAATGCACTTAGCCTTAGGACTGCTGTGGTATCACATAGGGGACACTGAAGAAAAATTGTCTCAGAACCAGCTTTTCTGGGCAGCCTGGGTGGCTCAGCAGTTTAGGCGCTGCCTTCAGCCCAGGGTGTGATCCTGGAGACCTGGGATAGAGTCCCACGTTGGGCTCCCTGCATGGAGCCTGCTTCTCCCTCTGCCTATGTCTCTGCCTCTCTCTCTCTCTCTCTCTTTCTGTCTCTCTTGAATAAATAAATAAAATCTTTAAAAATTAAAAAAAGAACCAGCTTTTCTTTTTTTTTGTATGATTTCACATCGTAAAGAGATGGTTTAATTTTACTGAAGAATTCTGAATAAGGAAATAAAGAAAATTTTATAGTAAGGGGATTTTATTCTTTCTTCCCAAAATATACTGTTTCATTCCTTGTGTTTTTGAATGCTTTCTTTTAAAGGTCAATTCTGTGAAAGTTTTGAGACTGATCAAGGATATTAACTCATTAAAGTCATCCTTATTATTTTTAATTATTGATTATTAATGCTTTATTAAAATATTTTTAACTAGAGCATAGCCAATTTTTAAAGCAAAAGCCTGCTCATACAATTAAGACATATTAATTAAACACATATTTGATAAGTGTTTATTCCATACTTGATAGAATGCTAGTCATGGGTGGTACATAAAAGAGTAAGCCAAAATGAAATTTTAAGCAAAGTCCTGAAGAGGGTTATTTCAGCCTGAATGCCTCCCCTTCCAAGGAAATCTGAGGTCCATATTAAGCCCAACCTGTCTCATTCTGAATTAAGGGAGCTGGGCTGTGGTCTAGTCCTCTAGAACACAATCATTGGCTAAGGGCTTTCCCAGGAAATGAGATTCTCAAGAACTTCTGACTCTATGCACTGGGTACATAGTGGTTCCAATAGCTTGTAGTCTGCCTGCAGTAGAAGTCACAGGTGAAAGTTCTTGAAGGCAATTCAATATTTAAAGTGGTGGAAAGGGGCATATGCAAACTGTGGAAAGGATATAAGATGATCTGGAAAACCACTAGCCATTTCCTTTATATATTTCCAGCATAAATTTTATGATGATTGAATAAAATACCTGCATATAAATTTTTTTTTAATTTTTTTTTAATTTATGATAGTCACAGAGAGAGAGAGAGAGAGAGAGAGGCAGAGATACAGGCAGAGGGAGAAGCAGGCTCCATGCACCGGGAGCCCGACGTTGGATTCGATCCCGGGTCTCCAGGATCACGCCCTGGGCCAAAGGCAGGCGCCAAACCGCTGCGCCACCCAGGGATCCCCCCTGCATATAACTTTTACAGAGTTCCTGGCACAGTCCAAACTAAATAAGTATTAAAGTAAATGTAAAATCTTTGGGAATTTACAGGTGAGCATCAAGCCTAGCTTTGGTGGGGGACATGAGCCTTGAAAAACTTACTAAAGGAGTCAGCATCTGTGCTTCTCTCAAGGCAGGGTTAACCTAATCAGGAGAATTATTTTAAAGAAAGAGAGGTTTGAACAATGAAAGTATGAAAGGCAGAGAACAGCAGGCATAAAAGATCACAGACAAGGAAGAAAGGTCATTAGAGAAAGGCAGTATATTCATGTGACCTGAGTTGACTCCTGAGAGAGGAAAGTTTAGAGGTCAAAAGCCACATTAAGGATGCATTACTTTGGGGCTGATGATTGCATGCATTTATTCATTCATTCAACCAATGTTTACCGACTTTTGTTTTTATTATTTTTACATACTGGACACTCTTTCAGAAAATGAACAAACAGACATCATTAAAATAAAAATCGCTACACTTGTGGCTTATAATAAGTCCAGACAATAATCAAGAAACAAAATACATTAGTGAAATATGTAGTATATTAGGTTATAATAAATGCTTCAGAATAGAGAAAAATAGCATCAGGGTGTTAAAGAATACTAAGAGGTTATATTTTCAGAGAGTGGTCAGACTCAGTCTCATTGAGAGGCAATAGCTGAGTAAAGACTTGAAGGAATCTTGCTGAGTAACTGACATGACTAATATATTAAGGGAAGAGCAAGGAGGTTAGTGCTGTCGAGAAGAGCAGTACAGAGGAGAAAATTGGTATGTGATATCAAAGAGGCCTCATAGGCCGTTGAAGGTAATTTATCTCTTGTTCTGAATGAAATGGAGAATGACTGTATGGTTTGAGTAGAAGAGGGAAATGATCTGAGTGTATTTTAAAGATTACCCTATTGACCATATCAAGAAAGGACAGGGGAGGGAGGAGTTATAAGGAGTCAAACCAATTAGGAGCCTACTGCTGCAAGACTATGGTGGCTTGGAAATATGTGGTAAGAATTCATGGATTCTGAATGTTTTGATGGTACATCCACGATTTCTTGGTAAACTGGAGGTAATAAATGAAAGTAAGGCATCGAGAATGACTCAGAGATTTTGGCTTTGAGCGATTGGAAGATTGCTAATAATTAAACTATGAACTATGAGTGTACCATATTGGGAGTGCTGGTGAGGTCAATTCAGTTAGGGATTAGTTGTAACTGAGATGTGTTATGCATTCAAGTGGAGTATCAAGTAGATAATGGGATATATAGCTTGTTTTTTAGAACCAAGTGTAGTCGAAAATATAAATTTGGAAGTTGTTTGCATATAGATAGTATTTAAAGCTGTATGACTACATGAAATTATGAAAAGAGTGAACCTAGTTAGAATTAAAAAGGGAGGGCAAGAAAGATTTCACATCAAGACATAGCAAATCGGATGGTTTAGATTGTTCTCTCTGGTAGGATAGAAAGAAAAGTTAGACCTATCCACAGCTATGATTTGTTAATCAGAAAACAAATATTGGTAAACTCTTTACTGAAACCACTTGACAAGTTTTCTGGGAGCACTGTTTAAGAATTATATTCCTCGGGATGCCTGCGTGGCCAGGCCAGAGGTTGAGTGTCTGCCTTGGCTCAGGGCATGATCCCGGATTTCCGGATCAAGTCCCACCTTGCTTGGAGACTGCTTCTCCTTCTGCCTATGTCTCTGAATCTCTCTCCCTGTCTGTGTGTGTCTCTCATAAATAAATAAAATCTTTAAAAAGAGAGAGAGAGTTATATTCCTCAACAAAACCTGTATCTAGGGCAGCCCAGGTGGCTCGGTGGTTTAACGCCACCTTCAGCCCAAGGCCTGATGCAGGAGACCCGGGATTGAGTCCCACGTCGGGCTCCCTGCATGGAGCCTGCTTCTCCCTCTGCCTGTGACTCTGCCTCTCTCTCTCTCTCTCTCATAAATAAATAAATAAATAAATAAATAAATAAATAAATAAAATCTTAAAAAAAAAAAAAAGCCTGTATCTATTGCTGCATAAAACTGCGAGGCTTAAAACAACACACATTTATTTTTTTTTATTTTTTTTTTAATTAATTTTTATTGGTGTTCAATTTACCAACATACAGAAAAACACCCAGTGCTCATCCCGTCAAGACAACACACATTTATTATCTGAGTTTTTGTGAATCAGACTTAGATAAATCCTCTGACCTAAGGTCTATCACAAGGCTGCAGTCAAGGTACCAGCAAAGATACATTCTCATCTAAGGCTCAAGTTGAGGAAGAATCTTCAAATCTCCTTCACATGGCTGTTGACAGGTTGCAGTTTCTCAAAGGTCATATTTGAACTAAGAGTCTTAATCTTCTACCCGCCATACTCGATTCCTTGCCATACTGGGTTCTGCAGCTTGTTTCTCTTCAAAGCAAGCACACAAAAAGAGGCACAGATGGGGATGGGGGAGAAAGGGAAACAGAAGTCATAGGTTTTTATAATCTAATATAGAACAGCTTATCCCATTACTTTTGTCATATTCTATTCATCAGAAGCAAGTCAATAGGCTCAGGCCGCAGGCAGGAGAAGGGATCTCCCAGGGCATAATACCAGGAAGTAAGATTATTGCAGACCATATCAGAAGTGCTTACCACATACTACATATTATTGAATAGTTATGGCCTTGGATATTAGTAATTGTATTTACTACCAAGTTTAAATTCCTTTATATACTCCTAGAAAGATCATCTTTTCTTTCTAGAAAACCATCCACCTACTTTTTTGTATTTCAGTAGAGTCATAATTTTTTGTATGCGGTCTGTTCCTAGATGTTGGTTAGTACAGGATTTCTAAACACATAATATTCTTGGTGCCAAGAACTACTTGTCCGTCACACCTTTTCTTTGTAAGTTTTAGGGAGAGCCTCCCTATGAGAAAAGTTAGTCATTTGGGGATTTTCCACCTTCAAAATAAATGCATATATGAACTCAGGTAAAGAAGAAACCTATATGATGGTACAGAGTGAGAGATATTAGCTGTGATCATTTGGCAGAAGCCTCATTTTCTCATTTCTCAGGGTCTTCCCAGCCCTTGCATATGGCGCTATATATTCACACACAGGTGTATACGTGCCTGTTCTCTCAAGAAGAGTTTAAAAATCTCAAAAGAACTTAACAAGCTTAGACAATAAAATGTCTATTCTTAATTACTGGGGCCCCAAATCAATTTAGTTTTGTAGCATTGCTCATTTCAGTTTTCTTCTCTGCTCATTTCTGTTTGTCACTTTATTGCTGCCCCTTGATTAAGGCTTCCACTGTCAACAACTGACATAACATCTTCCCACACTCAACATCTGGTTTCTGCCACCAGACTTTACCCCTGTGCAACAACAGCCAAATACGGATGTCAGTCTAATGATCTTTATCAGGCCTGGTAGGCATTTGCATCTCTGTTGGTGACAGATTGGAGGAAAATTTGAATAAAATACCTACACTTATATAATGTGGTTATCATGTCTATTTTAAATAAATACCTTTTATATTCTGCTATACAGTCAGTTCCTATTTTTCATCACTATATGTTACTGAACCCTGTGGAATGGAATTAGCTGATTTTCATAAGAATCAGATAGGCAATTAAAAAAAAACATTAATAAGTTATGAATTAAATAAACAATCATTTTAAATTGTAAAAATTATATAGAATGGTAAATGCAGAATTGTAGACATTGGACTTTACTTTCAAAGATGATGGAGCTAGGAGAAATTATATGGCCAGGCAGTTGTTTAAACCAAAAGTGTTCCAAACAGAAGTGTTCCAAACAGAAGCTATACAAACATGTTTATAAAATATGTAAGTTATAAGTTTATAAGATATATAAGTTAAAATACCCATGCTTTAACAATGCCATGGGCCTAAAAAGGCCATTTTACTTTGTCCATTCTTCTTAATAATATACCTTGAGAAATGACATACTATATATTTTTTCCAAACACATGGAGAAGTTATAGTATGAAAAAACCCTATGATAAGACTCTATCATTCATCCCTGAGGAATGAAAAAAATCAAGAAAAATGGAATTATGAAGTCCCTTATAAATATGGCCATTTCATGAAAATAAAACAATATCATACATTATACAAAATATCAATTCTATTTTAAATATGTTACAATTGATCAGAATAATGTCCGTGTAGGATCTCTGCTTCTTTTAAAAATTATCTTTCTCCAAGTTTCCACCAGATACTTGAAAACTCAATTTACTTTATTAGCAGATAATGCTAATTCTAAAAGGAATTTTTCCAAATGGCATGTATATTTAGATTCCCACCTCCCTGATTCTATCATGTTCCCCTAAATGAAACAATCTCCCAGCATACGCTGTAGGCTTTTCTTAAATGCATTGTAGCTACTTCATGTTGGATTGTCTAAGGATTGGGGGTACTCTCTGCTCTCTCTCTTCTAATGCTTCACTATAAAGACTTTCATTCCTTTTCTTCTGTGCATGCTATATCTTGCTTCAATTGCTGTACTCCTAACTTTTCTCTCTTTTTCACTACACTTTTTCTTTCCCCCAATCAGTGTTAGCTCAACACTTATGACCAGAGATTTGGGGGCCAGATAAAATGTGTATTTATTCTGATTCCAACACATACAGGATATCTTAACTTCAGACAATTTACTTAAACTTCCTTAGCCTCAAATTCTTAATATGTAAAAAGAGGAAACAATAGTTCTGGCATAGGATTGTGGTTGTTATTAAATGAAGTGACAAGTATAAATAGAACACAGCCTGGTATGTGGTAAGTAGTCCATAAAAGGTAATTACTATGAAGATGATGATGATAATGAAGAAAACAAAGATGACACCCAACAAAAAGGAGCTCTTTTCTACTACCAGTAAAACTTTCCCATTTGTAAAAAATAAAAAAGAGATTAGAAAGCAAAGTTACATCTACTAAAATACTAAATATGTGCATAAGGTGACCAATATCTTGATCAGAGTGAGGGTCTAAATATGTACATATCTGCTGAACTATATGCATTTACAATTAGTGTGCTTTCTATACTTGTGTATGTTGTGTCTCAATCAAAATGTTAAAAAATAAACTATATTATTATCTCTGAATGAAGCTATGAATACAATCAGAAATACCCTAATACTTGTCAATGAAAGAAAATATTCATCAAAAGTTATAAATCTGTGTCTATGGCCTAAGCTTCTTTCATCCTCTAAAAGGACCTTTTTTTTTTTTTCACCTGAAGTGTTCAACTGATACTAGTTGATTTATTTAGCAAAGCATGCTTTCACTACCTTTTGTCCATTTTGAGATTAATCTCTGTTCCTTTCTAATCTTTTTTTTCCAAGTCTCTAAAATGTTCATATCATTCACTTCTTACTATATATTGGCTATTATCTCTAACCAGAGAATTCTAGAAGTGGATTTTGATTCCTTAGAGAATTTTCTAGTAGAAATAAAGCGAGACAGTATTTTGTATTCTTTGTGTACTCGCTGGAAAGCAGTATGTGTAGTAGTTAATAGTATAATCTTTGGATTCAAGTAGTAATAATACATAATGAAAATAACAAATTCTTATATAGAGCCAAACACTGGTTTAGGACTTTGCAAATATTAAATATGAATATTATTCTATCCTTATGGCAATTCTGTAAGAGTTGCAAATAGCATCCTAGGGATGCTTTAGGAGTCATTCAGCCAGGGCTCAGATACTAGGTCCAAATACAAATTTGAGTGACTGGACATGTTACTTAACTTTTCAGAGCCATAATTTCTTCTGCTAAATTCAGGTCATTTCAAATGAGGATTTGATGAGAGACGCAGATCATTCTGAGAGATAAAAAATAAGGAATTAATAGGAATTAGACTTTATAGTTATGAAAGTAGTCTATATAAGAATATTGCCTCCAATGTTTGGGATCTGAAGTCAGATGAACAAGCAATCAGAAAGAGAAATTAACATGAAATAGGGGAGAATGAGAACAAACTGGGACCCATGTGAACAAACTGGAATGTACACGGTCAGTTGATACCCATGTTGATCTCATACCAGCTCCAGCCTTGATGATGTGGTTGACTTGCTGGATAAATTGGTGCCTGTCAGCATATCACTGCACACACCTGACTGAGGACTCAGAGAAGCTGAAAGAGATTGGCAGGACCTGGACTAGCTGCGCAACATGGATACAGACCTGAATCAACTGGATTTGCCAGCTGATCAGTGACAGAGTATAAGGGCTGCAAAGCCCCTAGCCCTGCACAGAACTTTAGAGTGTAAAAATGGCTATAGATCCATTTTCACCATTTAAATTTCACATGAGTGTGTGTGTGCGTGTCTGTGTGTGCATGTGTGTGTGTCCAACCCTAGCCAAGACCATACAGAGAAGATTTCAGACATGATACTAATCTCTATATAAGGTAGTTTTGTGAGGATAGTGCTAATTAGTGAATGAAGAGTCCTTAGTACAGTGATTCGCTCTCCCAAATTTTCCCTGGGCAAAAAGGGAAAAGACTCACCCAAGCATACTTCCTTCCATGAAATATCCTGTATACAGTGGCTAGTTAGTGTGAATGAGAAACAAAAGCCTATTCTTTTGCCTCATTTTGAATTAACTTTCAAAGACCATCTCAGGGGGCACCTGAATGGCTCAGTGGGTTTAAGCATCTGCCTTTGGCTCAAGTCATGATGCCAGGGTCCTGGGATTGAGCCCTGCAAAAGGCTACCTAATGGATGGGCAGCCTGTGTCTCCCTCTCCATCACTTCTGCCCTCATGGCCTCTCTCTCTCTCTCTCTCTCTCTCTCTCTAATAGATTAATAAAATATTTAAATAAATAAATAAAGACCATCTCAGATCAGATGTTTCCTGTGGAATTCACTGAAGCTCCTGCATCTCAGTTCAGCTTTCCATCTAATCTTACTTTCTTTGCTTACCAGTTGGGGTATATCCTGTGGACAGCTCCCAGTGGTCTTCCTGCCTCTAGGTCTCTTCCTCAGAGGCTTCTTCTAGAAATCCAGTGTAAGACAGGGATCATATTATAGGTAATTGTAGAAAACTAGACTTAGGTACAGGCCAGTGAGCTGAATTATCATCACCATCATCAACTTCCTCCTCTTCAATAACATTGCTTTATCACTCAGGTTAATCATGGCTGTAATAAAGAAGCCACAAACTTTTCTATCATCAGGGCTTAATCACCGCTGACACAAACTATGAATCCAGGATATATTTTGTAAATCACTCAATAATTGGGTATGACTATAAAAAATAAATAATTTAATTTAAATATTAGTGATTAAATATAATCCTAAAATATTTATACAATAATAAAATATATATTAAACATATTTATATTTAAAGGTCCCTGTCATCACTTTCTACCTTCATTCTTGTTACTAGAAAGGGTGATGTCCAAAACAACTAGGGAAGCTGTGTACTGAGGAAGATGTCAAAGGTGTTCCATGTGACTGTAGCCCTCAATGACTTTGTAGAGCCTCATCTCCTACATGAGATACAAGTAAGCAATTATCTCATTTGAAACACTGCATTTTTAAATCTCATTACAGCAGCCTATCGTTTATTCTCATCTAATACCCAAAGCCATGAGGTAGTTGAATCAAGATGAGAACGCAGTTTTATTTAATGCAAAAGAAGAAGAAGAAGAAAAGTAAAATCACAAACACATGTCATACTATCTCCCCAGCTTTTGCAAACTACATAGAGAAACTCTCTGGATGAGAGCTATGACCAATAGAAATAAGAGACAGAAATAAGGCAGCAAAGACAGTTAAGAAAACTTCTAGGTGGCTTAGCCTATAAACAGGTAAGGCATATAAATGGAGCAGTCTATGCTCTACTTAATTTAACTTTTTATAGCTAAAATAAAAAATGAAAATAGAATTCAGATTACCAACTGTGAGTGTCTTGGCCACTGTGTCTTTGTATTTCGATATGCATGCAGTGTCTTATATTATTCCACAGTGAGGATCTCTATAATGCAAATGTCTTTCCCCAGTAATATGTGAGATACACAGAAAGATGCATCACCATTGATAGTTTATTAGGGACTAGGGAGAGTGCTGTAGAAATAACTTACTCCTAGGAAGTGATGCCAACACAGAGCAACTAGAACTTTGAACATGTCTGGGCACCTGGATGGCTCAGTGGTTGAGTGTCTGCCTTTGGCTCAAGTCATGATACCGGGGTCTAGGGATCAAGTCCTGCATTGAGCTCCCCACAGAAAGCCTGCTTCTCCCTCTGTCTATGTCTCTGCCTCTGTGTGTGTGTGTGTCTCATGAATAAATATATAAAATCTTAAAAAAAACTTTTAATATATCTTCACACATGCATAACAGGGCAATCAGACTCAATGCAGTGAGACTCATTGTTTTAATATCCTGACTTGAAAATAGTCTTTTTCTTTCTTATTTAAAAGAAAACTGATATGTGACACAATAGTGAAAAGTAAACACTTTAGAGAACAAATACTGTGTGCAGTGAACAAAGCAGACAAATATGAAGACATATTCAGGCAAAGCCTAATTAATGCCAGCACCAAAGACCTTCCAGGAAAAGGGAAGATTATGAAGAGCTTCATTTTAAGGCTTACTTTTAATTTACTTTATTTTTAAAAATTTATTTATTTATTTGGGGGGTGGAGGGGGCACACAGAGGGAGAGGGAGAAGCAGTCTCCCCAATGAGCAGGGAACCCGACTCGGGGCTTAATCCCAGGACCCTGGGATCATGACCTGAGCCGAAGGCAGATGCTTACTGACTGAACCACCCAAGCACCCCTCTAATTTACTTTAAAACAATGTTTCCTAACATTTGCCTTGTTTCCCACCCTGAGTTTTAAGAATTTCTAGTAAGTCATATATTCTGTTTCTTATAGAGGCACTCTGTGTAAGCTGGTATTTGAAGGTGACTAACAACCAGTTCTTAGCTCCTTCTCAGTTCCAGGGATACTTCCTCATTTTGATCCCCATAGAGGAGTTCTCGTTCTTCTCTGTGGTGAAGTTATGAGGAAGAGAAAGTCATTAACAGAATATTTAAGAAATTAAGGATTTTTGTATTTTATACAAATTTGAAACTTAAAAGTACACTTTTAAATTAAAAATGAGGGATTTGTAGATATGTTGGCATGTTTCAGGCTAATTAGCCGTCAGTTTCTGTGATGACTTTCTTCACTCTCTTGGGAGTCTTAGAGGGGTTTGCCAAGTACAGCAAGTTCCAAATATTGTATTACTTAATAATTATTAATACATAAAAACATTGTGTCAAATTTCACTCTTCAAGACTTTAAAAAACTAAAATATTTTAAGTCACATAGTTCATCTTATTTTTATTTTTCTTTAAAAAATTCTATCTTATTTATCGAAATATCCACTTTATTATTTCAAGCAATAAAATCATTTCCATGATGGATTACTTTTCCTGCCAATATATCTATGCTTCTTCATACACACATTCAGTCTTTTTAGCATGCTTTTTCTTTCTCTCTGTCAGAAATATATAATTTATTTCTGTAATTTGTTAGTGAAGTATAATTGTCAGTCATTGTGTATTACCTGTTGCAAAAAGAATTTTATCCCCATGTCATGTATTCAATAGAAACTAGTTTTATCTATTTATTTTCTGTTTAGTTTTTATTGATGATATTCTTCTTCAGTATAATAAAAAGAGTTTACTGCTAACAAAAAGAAAGCATTTGCATGCCTGGGATAGGTCATATATCATACGTTAGAATATAGAAGAGTCATGGAAATATAGTATTTGTATAGCTAACTTCAGTGAGATCGTGGAAATAGATTGTTCTTTATTTTGTAAGAGCATACCATTAGGAATATTGGGCTAATATGCTTTGGGTATAAAACTGAAGCAAAGGTTCAATTTGGATATATGCAAAACTATGGTATCATTTTTAAATGTAACAAGGCAATTAACTGCTTTTCAGTTGTTTCATATCATGTCAACAAAATTTGTTTTCTTAAACTACTTCAGTCCAAAATATCCCTACACTCTCTCTGATACTCCAGAAAAGGTCCCACTGTAGTTCTTTATGTTGCCATGTGCCGCTCCACATCCTAATAACAGTTGCCATTTTATATTTATTTTGATGTTTACTTAAAACAGTGTCCTGCATCACCTGAAAGCTTTGTAAAGGCAGAGGTGGTGGCTTTTTGGATCATGATATAGTCCTGTGTTTCTAACACAACATGGAACATATAACTAAAATAAATAGTTATTCAATTAACTTAATGTCCCAATGGTATTTTAATCTATGTTTTCATGTTTTTTGACATTGAATGTCTTCTTAGAAGCAGCATCAAAATGTTTGAATCAATGTGGGTGTCACAAACTTAAATCTATCAGAGTACTGAAGAAAAACAGTTAACCTGTTTGATGAGTAAAATCCCAGTGCCCTGGGGCCTTAATGAGACAGTAAAAGAACAAACCACCTTCTTTGGTTCCAGTCGTGACTACTAAACTGGACCTCATTCCCTTTGACAAGTCACAGACCTACATTGGACCTTTGTTTTTGCAGTTTAACCCAGGGAGGCTGGAAAGGATTCTTATATTTCAAGCTGAGCTTGGGTTTTATCACATTTGACATGGCAGAGTAGGATTTTACTCCTTTCTGTGACTTTTGTTCTAAAAACAATAATAATTGAACACTCACAATGGAAACATGAGCTTAAAATGTGTTTGGATATTATGTGAGCTATACTAAAGGGTAAAATGTTTGGATATTATGTGAGCTATACTAAAGGGTAAAACCCAATCTAAAAAGAATATTAAAGGGATCCCTGGGTGGCGCAGCGGTTTGGCGCCTGCCTTTGGCCCAGGGCGCGATCCTGGAGACCCGGGATCGAATCCCACGTCGGGCTCCCGGTGCATGGAGCCTGCTTCTCCCTCCGCCTGTGTCTCTGCCTCTCTCTCTCTCTCTGTGACTATCATAAATAAATAAAAAAAAAAAATTAAAAAAAAAAAAAAATAAAAAAAAAAAAAAAAAATAAAAAGAATATTAAAACCATATTTTTAAATGATGTGGGGTGTGTTGAACTATAAAACTGCTGGGAAAGGGAAAGGGCAAAAGACAGCTTATTCTTCCTAGCCTTATTCATTTAACACTTATTCTAAAAGGAATATAAAGGTTAACAAGTGATTATATATCATTTATACATAATCTGGACATACATATTCATGCCTCGTTCTTAATATTCGGCATTTCTTGATAGTATCCCTTAAGGACATCAAAGGATCAGCACTTAAAGTCATTTTGATATAAAAAATATTTAAGTTTTGCCTTAATTATGTATACAGGAAACTGTGTTTTCCCTCACATAGGTAAAACAGGAGATAGTACCCAGGCTCTGACATACATATGGGAGGTGAATGCTGCTGGTGGTGAAGAGGAAAGACTTGTGGGGTCAAGGAACAACATACCACAGTGCCCACATTTCAGGCAGCCAGAGAACTCTAATCATCTGGGCTATCTTAGCTTCCAGGAAGAAGGTCCATATATACCTGAGGGAAGACAACAAAAAACAACCACCCAAACAAAGATATTTATTTATTTATTTATTTATTTATTTATTTATTTGAATTTTCAAAAGATTTTATTTATTTATTTATGAGACACACACACAGAGGCAGAGACACAGGCAGATGGAGAAGCAGGCTCCATGCAGGGAGCCTGATGTGGGACTCGATCCCGGTACTCCAGAATCATGCCCTGAGCTGAAGGCAGACACTCAACTGCTGAGCCTCCCAGATATCTTCAAACATTTATTTCCCTTCTCTCTCCTCCCCTAGTGTTATTTCAAACTACCTTAACATATTTAATTTTTATAAATAAAATATCTTATTACTATATATACTTGAGTGGAGAGAAGAAGAGATATTTGTTGAAACTAATCGGTCAAGTATCACTAGTATTATTTGGAGATAACTTAGTCAAAAAGCAATCCATGGATGATAATTCCTCTATCTCATATTGTGTTTGGATTTTGACAGTATTAACACAACTTTTGTAAGTAGGGTAAGAGAGAATCACCTATGTATAGTTCATTATTGGATTCTATAATTCTATAAGATAATTCTTTAGGAATGTAGGAGTCCTATTTCCCTCTGATCAAGAATGAATTAAATGGTGCCTATGGTCAAGGAAATATAGGAGAGAAAACAAGAGCAGAAAACAACAAGTAATAGGAAGCAAGTGCACCTGGGCAGTTGTGAAACCAAAATTCAAGAAACTGAGATTGAAACAACTTGAGAATAGATCCTTGGATTTGTAAATTAAAGCTAAGTTTTCAAAAAAAAAAAAAAAAAAAAGCTAAGTTTTCATCTCTTTTATTACCTACTAGATGTGTGACTTGGGGAACATGTTTAACCTAATATGGCTGATTTCATCTAATAGGAAACACTGCCTGCCTCTTCTGGTTAGGGGGAGAAGCACATAAGTTAAAGAGCCAAATATGCTTCCTAGAACTCATATTTATTTATGGGTACATAAAATATTTATGCTACTCATCTCTGCAGTAGATGATTGGGGTATAATGATAAACACAAAGTCTCAGTTTTAATGGGGTTTAAATTCTAATAGGGAGATGGATAATAATCACAAGGACTACCCATCTATCTACATTTATCTAACTACATATATATCTGCATCTATCTATATATCTATATAATGACAGGTACCATTTAAGTAGGATATTTATAGAAAAGTCCTAGGGAAAATAACAGAATATTTGATATTTTACTGCTATGATAATATGGATACAATGTCCAAAGAAAGTGATAAGAGGGACATTTGAATTAATAGGAACAGAGCCGAGGAAGAGTGGTGAGGACTACTGAGGTAGTATTGCATTGAGGTCTGAAAAATGAGTTGAGTGTTAACTTTAAAAAGTGGCAGAATATTGGAGAAGAGTAGTCTAAGCCCCATTGGACAGGTAGATGGAGGACAAAAGCCTCTGCTCAGACCTAGGGACAGGAGAAAGCCAGATCCCTTAGACTGTAAGAAAACCAGAGTGATTAGGGAATGGGAAGAATATATGCAGAGGATGAAGGAGCCTGAGGTTGTAGGTAAATCCCTGTAGGCCATTCTAGAAAATTAATGTTTGTTTTAGTGATAATAATAGACTTTCTTCAGAGAAATTGTGATGTTCATATATATTTAGAAAAATTATTTTGTCAAGAATACTAGGAAGGAGAATCTAACAGGTATGGAGACTTGATGTGGCCCAATTATAGAAGTTCCCTCTGAGGGATTGTGATGCCTGAACTGGTGAGAGAAGAGCAGAGAAGGGAGAAGTTGCTGAGTAGATTAGTGTCTTATAGCCCCCAATTTAGTGATGCATAAAGGGTCTCAATGATTAAAGGAACCTCCCACATTTCCATATCCCATACTACACCAATTCTGCTGACTGTAATTCCAGCATTCATTTGGTAGAGTCTTCTCTACCAAATGCTCCATAAAGGTGTAGTTAGTGTGTATTGATTTTCACCAAATTATTTCCTAGTTTCAGAACTTTGGTTTTATTGAGGTGAAAATGCTCCAAATTTGGGAGATGGAACATTGATCTTAATGGAATAAGAATCCAAATTTTCTTTAGATTTTACCTGTGATTAATTTTGCTTATGAAGAAACAAGCTTGCTATTTACATAGTTGTTACTTAAATGATATCATATGCAGTCAAATATGAAATATAGTGGTTTATAGCAAAGAATGAATTGAGTAAAGTGTTAGCATAAACTTCTTTAAACACTTTGTAAGCTTGAAATAAGAATAGTAAGTGAAATTTTATATTATTTGCTACGTTCTGGATACCATAATGTTTTACAGGCATCATTTCATTATTTCTGACAATAACTCGGGGTTATATATGCCTCATCATATTTTACTGATAAGAAAACTAAGGACTTCAAAGTTAGGGAGGAATTCAGGAAACATAGCTTGTGCCATATGTAAAGAGGGCTTCAATCTAAGTAAGCTGAATTCAGAGTATACTTTTATGCCACACTACCTACTTGTTTTAATATAAATGTTCTTTAATAATCTTATCGTTTTGTATATCATGGCAACCAGGTAAGCGGACTTAGTCTGGCTTTCCTCTGCCTTTTCTTATTGTAATTTTAAAACCCTTCCTTCTCCCTTCCTTTCTCTCTCCTTTTTTCTTTTTCATCTCCTCCTCCGAAATTTTTCCTTGCTCATTGAGACTGGCAAATTTAAAGCCTTCATTGCTCCTGCTCTGTAGGACTCTTTTACACTAAATTTCATCTGTCTCCCATGATTTATCTCTCCATTTCTCTGATTACACACCCATCAACTCACTTTGGTGTTTTAAACTAGAAACTTCAATCATAGGACTTCCCCACTGATGATCACCTACAGGAATCTGCCTATGGCCACCAGCAGTTACAAGCTCAAGATTTGTTCTTTATCTGTATCAGTATTTTTAAATTTAGTCACCTCCTTGGATACCCTTGACAGTGCAGGTCAGAAATGAAAACTGAGCTCCATATTCCAAGAATAGATTTTAACGATAAATTAAATAAAATGGAAAATACCAATTTTCAACTACTAGTTTTGATTATTTCCAGCAAAATGAGCTTAGTACACTTTTCTTTTTTCATGTCAAAACTTAGAGAAAAGAGATTTATATGCAAACTGGAGAAAAATGAATGTACTGTGGAATTTGAAGAGTATCACAAGTGGTCAATACTGACATATATTGCCTTTGTTTCATGAAATGTGTTGTATGAAGCTACTATTAACAAAGTACTTTAAAAGCACCCAGATAATTTATTCTGAGTGAGAAGTAAAATCATTATTCAAGTACTCTGCTTGTAAGAGTATTACAGAGTCCAATTCTTTCCCATTCAAGATGGAGGCATGTGATTCCAAAGAAGAAATTATAATTATACAAATGAGCCAAAAGTTGTAGGAATAATTAAATAAAAACTCTCTTCTCTTCCCTAGGCCCCAATGAAATTTAGTGCCACATCATTTGACAACTTCATAATTTTGAGTACAAAAGCAGTATCAACAGGAAAGAATATGAAGAAATGAATATGAATATGAAGAATATGAAAATGCACTCCAATTGAGAGTTCAAGTATGGCTTGGCAAATCATGTATAATAAACATTTATGAGCCCCTCAAGGATTTGTAAAAGTGTGTGTAAGATAAGATGGCTGGCAGGTTGTAATCTTCTACATCATTAGCAAAATGTCCTGCTAAATTTATTTTTAGCTATTGTTCTATGTTGATACTTTTCTTTATAGAAGTAAAAATAATAAAAATGTAGAATAAATAATTTTGATACTAATGTTGAGGTTCATGTTAGAGGAAAACATAAGAGAGAGAACAGGGTTATGTTAGGGATATGGGAGATTACTAGATGTGTGGGAAGATGGGGAAAGAATAAAGGAAGCCAATAGAACTCTATCAAAGAGTTCTGCTCAAGATGCAATGAAATAGGACTTGGTACAGAGTCTGATGTATAGAATCTCTCCTTGCCTCCTGTACCGCATCAACTTCTTCATTTTGCATATGACAGCCATTCTCTCCCTTAGGTTTCACATGGCTGTTTTCATCTGGGATGCTTTTCTCCTTGAGTGTTCACCCACTTCTTCACTGTCTTCAAGTCTTGACTAAAATATCCCCTTCTCAATGTGTTCAACCATGTTCATCCAGTTTAGAGCTGTAACCTATATATCCATATCTCCTACCCACCTTTGAATATGTCGAGCTTCAATTTACCCTGTGTTAATTTTCATAGTATATTCTACCTACCATATTATTTATGTATTATGCAAGAGGTTTAAAATGTTCAAAAACAAATAAAAGAAAATCAAGTAAGATATAAGCACAGTAATCATTCAAACATGCTTTCTTCAATGTGTGAATAAGGAAGGAGAAGAGGAAAGATCAGTGAGTTTTTTTGTTTTGCAATACAAAAAAAAAGGAATGACAAAAAAGGAAACTAAAAGGTATGGTGCTATGGGAATTTTTTTTTTGAGATTGTGAAGAAGGAATATATGAAAGAAAACATATTACTACTTCCTAATGAACTAGAGAATAGGATGAATAAATAGTATATGAGAGAAAGAAGTGTTTTGTTAAGCTTCTGAAAATATGGAGTACATCAATATTTGTATCTCCCAGAATCAGACTTAATTCACAAAAATTAAACGTAGTTCAGAAGTTTTAAGCAGATGACTGCTGGGTGAATCTCACCACTAGATATGCTTTATTAGGTGATAATGGAGGTTTAAAATTCATAAGATGTGGAAGACTTTAGCTGAGCAAGCAGCTCTTTACGTACTTGTAATTGTCCTATGCCTGACCTCCTGCTCATGCTTATCACCTTGGGGAACCCTCTATGCATTTGAATAGGTCACCCCACCTCTACCTTTGGAGTCACCATAGGAAATTCTTTCCTTACTTCAGATCAAAATTTTGAATAAAAAGGGAGTCAAAATTCTAAACGATGGCTTTAATTTATTTAATCAGATAAAAAATTGTGCCAAATAGGCTGTCTTTAATTGTATCTGTAAGAGTCCAGGGCAGATTCTGCAGTTTACAAATGGATTAAATATAGTCATAAGAGTAAAAGGATTACCTGAGAATATACAAATTTATGTGCACTCAAACCTTCATTCAAAGTAATTCATTATCATGTTGTGAGTTTCCAACAAATTCCAACAGACCATTTAAGTTTAAGATTTCATGAAAATCTTATTCTTCTATTTTGAAAGAGATATCTAGAAGGAAAGATTTAGTGGAAGCAATCCAGCATATTTTCAACTTTTCCCACATTAGGTGCTGTGGTTTGATTTCTCTGTTAACATTGTGGCAGATGAGAATATATACAATTTTTAATCTTCTCATAATCTTTCATGAATGGGCTTCCAATCTAAATCTCACCTCCAAATACATATGATTCTAACAAAAGAGAGAGAGAGAGAGAGAGAAAGAGAGAACAAATAGACATGATGCTTGCTTATTTTCCCTTCCTATTTCACCATGAATGCTTGGTGCCCACATATAAGGCAAGATGTTACCAGATAGCAGCATTTGGTCTTTTCAGAGCCAGGATGGGAAGTTTTCCTGGCTTTCAGTGACAATTCATAATTGTTTCAAAACAGGCATTTCTACTATTCTCATAACTTGTGTTGAAATAACCATACCCACTACACTGAATAACCCCAAATGAAGCATAGCCATGTGTCTGGGGAAAAAAAAAAGTAATTATCTTCCTTTGGTGGAAAAAACATCACCCTTTATATTCATAAATAAATGGATTTCAGAGAGAGAGTGAAAGTATGGTTAGGGAGCTTTGGCAAGGATGACACAAGTAAAGAAAAGACCTAAAAGACAGCCAAAAGTTTACATTTTGACAGAAGTTAAATTAGTCATTGTAAATGTCATTCTATAGAATGTCACTGAGAATGAGTAAACAAGTTAATTAGTTTGGTTTTCTTTGTTTCTTCTGTTGCTAAACCCAGCCAAACAAACTGTGATTACAAAAGCAGAAATAAAGAAAAGAAAAAGCTGTTTAGCTCTCCCTAATCCTAAATTTCCTGATTTGGGGTCTTTCAGTTTCGATGCTTCTGGTATCGTGTTCATTCAAACATAAATGCGATCAGCATCAAAGGCTTAACATTCAGATTAACCACTTTTTGGCATCTTACCTCTTTTTAGTTTGAACTTGGAATCTCCTCCATGTACAGACCACTAATGAGAAAATCCTTGCTTATGAATTCAGTTCAGAATGGGAGCAGTTTTCCCCTCTCTACTTTTGCATAATGTCGGCTTTGAAGTCAGGCAGTCCAAGAAAGTGATTGATCTCGCCCAAGTTCATAACTTTTTCAAAGTACTGCCGATATCATTAAATTTTAATTAACCCTTTGAGCTCCTTCTATGATGTAAAGATGAGGGAACATCAAAGGCTCATGTGTTGGAGCAGCAGTGGCATCTTTTGTGTTCACATTGCTTTTTAGAAGATATCTAAGATGCAAATATTTCAACGCAGTCTTCAGCTTTGTGTGTGTATGTGTGACATTGTTATGCTGTTGCTGGGGTAAACCTAAAAATCTATTGTTAGTCTTTCAAAGCTGGTTATTTAAGCATTGCTGTGTTAAGGACTTAGAAGTGGTATATTTTTCCACCTCTTCTACATAAAGCATTGTAATCAAGGAGTCTGTTTAAAATGTCACTCAGTTTGTAGCTTCTTGTGGTGTTGTCCTTCACCAGTTCTCATTCATAATTAATCATATTTCCATTTTATGAATTCATATGTAATATTCTGCT
This sequence comes from Vulpes vulpes, assembly GCF_048418805.1. NCBI lineage: Eukaryota > Metazoa > Chordata > Mammalia > Carnivora > Canidae > Vulpes > Vulpes vulpes. Next base: position 104,405,885 of record NC_132783.1, on the reverse strand, counting down.
TGTGGTCTTAGAAAGTCACGTAGTTACATTCACATCTGCTGGATGAAGAAACTAAGGTAGAAGGGGGAATGTGTACTGACAGAGGTTATGAGATTTGAAGCTGTACATATATTGTGGAAAACAAGAGCTTTTCTTGTAGCATTAGCAAATATTTATCAAGTATACACTCTGTGCCAGGCATTGCTGAAATGTGTAGCCATTGCCCCTCATTACTTGTACATTTCAGTGAAGCAGAATTTGCAAACCTGAGCATTCATATTCTTGTGTCTCTTAGTAGTTCCAACAATCACTGGCAAAAGGGTGTGTGAGTGTCTCCTAGTTCACTTAGGCCACTGGGCAATGTTATCAAGTAACATTGATAGCCCGGATCCCAATATCCTGCACAGATTATTTGAGGCAGATAGGGTCTCATGACATAATTAGAAAGTGAGAAATCTGTGTGATTGGACACAGGTAAATCTTGTTAATTTATGTATTGGATTTTCCATACCTCTACCTGTTTCCTTCCTTCTCAAAAGTTTAAGTGAGGTAATATGCACATGAGTTTTGAAATAGTGAAGTAATAATACTGCTTTAACAGTATTAAGCTTCATAATTTTAGACTTGCTATTTAGATGCAGGGAAAGTTGGCTAGAATATATTTCCTTTCTTTCAGTGGTCTTTATTTTCTGTCATTTCAGTTTTAATATAAATATCCACTAACCCCAAGTTTCCCCTCCAAAGATCTGTGGGAGGGAGAAGAAGTGATAAAACTCTTGATTGCTTCACTTCTTCAGAAGTAATGATAAGCTCATTTCCAAAGCCCAAATGCACATTTGCCCCTTTAGGGTCACTTTAATCAAGGCATTATCGCAGACGATGCGTGTCTACCAAAATGAGATTTTGTGACTTACTGAAATGAACACGATCTGGGCCTGCATTTGGGGTCTCTGACTTAGTGACCTTCATGTTTATGAGATTTAAATTAAACTTGCATATATTATTAGGGAAAAATTCAACAATTTTAGCAATAATTTAAAAAATTGTTGATTTTCTCTTTTTTCTTACATCAAATTTGAGTTAATTGTAGTGGAGATAATTTAAATACCGGACTGTGAAATGATGCCTTAATGATTCTAGAATCTCTGCAAAGGACAAATTCATTTTTTAAGGATAAAGTAGGATTTAGAACAATGTAACTATTGTTTTGGGCTCAGGATGTAGATAAATCATATGACAGATGCTTCCACTGTAGTATTCTAACTACAGTACACAAGGTTTTTTTTTTTTTTTTTCTTCTACTTCTTTTCTCTAGATTTGAAGAAGGCATGAGATAAATTAGTTTGGGAGGTATATGTATGTTCAAGAAATGAAGGGAAATTCAAATTTAAGTTTGGATTTGTAACAGATGAAAATTCACATAAAGTCTTTTTCTTACCCACATTTCAAAGTGTTGAGAAATAGCCAACTGTTAGGTCACAGTGCCAGATAATGTTTCATATTCCTCTTGAATAGTACCTGCATTGTTTCAAACTGTTATTTATCTGCAGGATCTTATATATTATATTTTTGTTCACTATGGGGTATAAAAATAGTAATCATAATCAGTACACTTTGCTTGAAAATAATATTCCAAAGCCATCAATAAGAAAACTGAAAAATCAAAACAAAATAAACTAGACTTAGAGTAGTAAAAGGTTTAAAGTTCTATCCTTAAATGGGTTTGTTAAAAAATACATTTCTGGGGTCGTCATAAAGCTATATAAGGTGAAAATAATTTGGGGGCACATGTGCAAAAATGAGCTTAAAATAGGCTACATATATGATGAACATATGGTGATCTATGAATGCAGTGGCAAATGGGATTCACTAAATAATATGCCCATTCCTCCTTTCTCTCCAATTTCTCTGTAGAGTGAATGCCAGAAGAGATTATAATTAAAGTTATTCAGAGGAAAAACAAAATTCTGATTTGTGGATTATAAACTTCCTTTCATTCTCTTTTCTTTAATTTTCCAAACTCTCTTTTGCTACTTGAGGGCAAAATAACATCAGTGTTACTGAGGGTGACCTCCTAACTGAGCAGTGTCATAGCAACAGAAGAAAAAGTCACAATGACTTCTATAAC